>NC_067492.1:36638128-36943128 GCF_947179515.1 Apodemus sylvaticus | reverse complement strand
CCAGAAAACTGGGAACAGCACATGTACCCCAAAGTCTTCTGAAATAACTCTACATACCAGTTTCCTCTACCTCCCCACTTCTTTCAGCAAAAACACAAGAAGGCCTTTGCCCACAGTCTGTCTACCCAGTACCTACTGAATGACCTGGTGCCTTTTAGCAACTCTCACGTCCTGTGTGTATACCCTCCCTTAGCCTATCCTAACTGTTCTGGAAACAAGCACTGATTTTCCTCTCACCACAGCCTAATAAATATAATCCCTATTTTAAACATAGGGTCATCCAGCACACAGAAACAAATGTCTGCCCACAGGACACACAGCTAACAGCCTGAGCTGGGTTTAGACCTATGTTCCAGCTGGAACTAGTTGATACTTTAATACTCTGCTAAAATTCTACATCATTTTAAAGATCCATTTTAGATATTTCAGATCTAACTAGAATTAGACTAAGAATCGAGGAGTAAATAATCCAATCTCTTTTAATCCCCCTGAGAGAAACCTGCAGTTAGCACCCTGGCTTCCTGAACCTGATGCCTGCAGAGATCTCAGGAATTTTATGGTCTTCTGTGTTGTCATAAATATTAAAAAATAATCAACCCGCCAACTCTTCATGGGTTCTGACCACACTCCGGTGCTCCTGCCAAGTCCAACTCTCTGGAGCTGCTGGT
The DNA here is from genome assembly GCF_947179515.1 of Apodemus sylvaticus. Classification (NCBI taxonomy): domain Eukaryota; kingdom Metazoa; phylum Chordata; class Mammalia; order Rodentia; family Muridae; genus Apodemus; species Apodemus sylvaticus. The sequence continues at coordinate 36,942,460 of NC_067492.1, read as the reverse complement.
CTCTAGGCCTGCAAACTCTCCGGCCCTGGCCTGCAAACTCTCCAGCCCTGCAGGGCCGTAGGGCCTCTGCTAGGCCATCTCACTCAGTGGTCCCTCTGCTCACCATCTCTCTGGCGGGGAACCACAATTTCCTCTCACTACCACGCAACACTCCACAATCTGCCTCCTCACCACCTAATTACCCAGTAGAATCAACTCTTAAGGCTTAATTAACCAATCAGTTTCTATATAAATAATATCATACATGTTATATTATACATAAATATAAATGTTATACCTATTATACAAGATGTCAATACAATAATTTTAGAGCCAATTGATAAAGGTAAAAGCTTTATCCCAATATTTCTCACCTTATAAACACATTGTGGCTAGTAAATGTCATGCAGGTCCATGTCGGAAGCCATCTCAGTTCTCCTCCTGTGACCTCTGTCTCCCTAACTCCTAGCTCCTTCTCCATTTTCCTATCCAATCACAGGCCTTCCATTGCCCTAATGATTGGACAGGGAAAATCCTGCAACACTTCTGTGTTATCTTTCATGACCATGGCTGATTGGACACTTCTTCAACTTCAAGTCCAAGTTCAGAAAATAAAGCATGCTACAGAACCAAACCCATCAGCCCTTACAGTTCTTCCCACCTCTTCCCTGGAACAGGGTTTCTATATATTTGTATTTCAGGGGACTCACTATAAGCCATGCAAGCAGAGACAGAGAGACCAGGACCAGAGCATGGGACTACATCATGGTACTGCTACAGTTCTCTGACTTCTCTGTGCTCCTCTTAAAGGATGTGCTGTCCCCACCCCAAAGCTCAATCACTCTCCTTCATAAACAGACCAACTACATCATCTAATGTAGAGGAAACACCTCCCACCTTCAAAGGGTTTCCCAGAATTCCTTTAGGGCCCCCAAACCATGTCTACTCTCTTTCATCTGAACAGTCGGTAACAAGTCCATAGCAGATGTGGATAAACATATCCAACTTTGTATATAAGACTTCCTCCATTGTAGAACCCCAGCCTCAGAGTCAGATATAATTGGGCTATCTGGGTCCTAAGAAGAAAGTGCAACCCTGCAGAGCAACTTGAAGCCCCAAAGTTGCTCAGCTAGGATGTTAGGACACATCTCTCAGCTTCTGTGGTCTAGTATCTCTAATGGTTCTAGGCCTTCAAGTTCAGACATGATCATGCACTTTACCCAAGTTGCTGATGTTGTGATTTCATCATCATGTGTCTAACTGTATCTTCTAAGTGTTGAATACGGGGCCCCAGATTATGGTGCTATTGATGTGAGTGGATCATGAGGACACTGACTTGGGCAGTTTAATGATTCTTTGATGAATCCACAGCTGAATGCACTGTCAGGAGAGGGGACCTAGGGAGAGGAAATGAGTTACCCAGGCATACTTTGAAGGGGCATCTCATCCATGAACCCACCCCCTCCCCCATTCCCACCCATTCTGCTTTATATTCGAAGGTTCACATCATATCAGCATACCATCTATGCCACTGGGTCTTCTTTAGATTTCTTTAAATGCACTAATTTTTAATTTCAGACACTTTTTTATAAATGAAAGGCAACTATTACATGCAATAAATTAAAGGTAAATGTGGGAAATATGTCAACATACTTAAAAATTAAATGATAAAATAAAAAGTTAAGTGGGAAAATATAAATATTTTTATTATTATAAAAATATATATAAAAATAAAATATAAAAAATATACTCTATCTGCAAAATGATATATACCTAAAAAACAACCTACTTGTGTGGGAAATAAACCATCAATAGTCACTTGCTAACATACAGACAACTATCTTGAGCACCATTGCCAGGTAGGTGACAGGCATTAGATTGATCATGGGTCACGGTCACTGCAATCATCTCCTGAGCTTGGAGAAGAAAGCATTTATGTCAGCCTACAACTTCTACGTCCTGGTCCTTCTCTGAGGGAAATCAGGCAAGGAATTCAAGACTTATACAAAGCAAGCTTCTCTCTGGGCCTGCTTCCACTCAAGGGATAGAAGTTTGGATAGGGTGTTTGGCTCTCCAACATTCAGCTGTGGTATTTGTTGACTGTGGAAGGATGGAATAGATTCATGCTGCCGTTCGCAGGTGAGACTATCTTCCCCACAGGTGCTCTCTTCTGAACATGCTCCCACCTCTGCCGTGTCATCTGCCCTGAAGTCAAGCATACACCAACACTATGCCCTTAGGCCCCATGACTGTGGGTTCAATACGCTTTTCATCTTTGCAAGCTTCTCAGCCTTGAGTATGTTGTTATGGTAACAGACGATGGACTAATATGACTTTCTGGGTTTTTATCTTTTTCTGAGTATTTCCTACAGATCTGAGCATGAAAGCTGTCCCCATAAGCTGTCACATGTACTCTAGCAACCTCCTCATAAGCGCAGTGTGTGCTAGTCAGCCCCTCCCCCGCCTGCATACTTGCCTCCTCCCTGTCACAGCACTCACAATTCCTGTCAGGTCCCCTTACTAGTCATCCTTAAGTCTACACATGAGCTCCAATCCATTCAAGCCAACGTTCATCAGTAAGTGACGTGTGCCCTGTATTTTGACGTACTCAAATGGCAGAATAGATTCTCCTCCTCCTCCTCCTCTTTTTCCTCCTCCCCCTCCTTCTCCTCCTTATTATTAATATATTTATTCTTGTTTTGTTGCTGTTCTGGTTTTGCTTTGTTTTTTTTAACTACCCTTTCCTTCCCAAGGAACAGTTGAGGCACACTTAAACGTACTTTAGCAGAAAACCAAGGTTAAGAGCAAACTGGCATCTCTCTCAGCTGTGGTCAAGATGTGTGGGAAGTACCAGGTATGGTATCTTCCTCAGTGTAAGACTGAGCACAGTCCTTAGTCTCTCTCCACCTCTGAGAAAGATGGAAGCTGATAAGCATCTCTGGCCAGAGGCTGAGGAGAGGAGAATTGGGTTTTTGACTTTAGCAAAAACGATCCACAGTTTGGAGGCCATCTGGAGAACAGAAGAAAAGCTAAGCCTGGAACGAAGGTCTGTCTTACCTTAGGTTCTTCAGGAACTTTACACAAAGTGCAAAACAAAACCCTTCAGACCCTGCTCAACCTCCCTTTTGCCTGTGAGTCTAGCCTTTTAGGTAAAGGAGAACATTGCTTCTCATGCCAAATATTACAGCAAAAATGAAAGATGAAGATATTGTTCTTTCTAGTTCACTTATGTTCCATCCTAGGTGGTAACAGTAGTGCCTCAGCTGCCTGGAGCCTCCAGCAGGAGGTAGCACCTTTTCCTTGTTGTCGTGCTGCCATCTTCTGGACACTACGAGATTCACAGGTAAAGACGTGTTTTGTTCCTAAATCTTGATCTTGTTTGATTAAATGAAAGGGGCCCAAGATTGGAAGTGGGGTAGCTAAAAAGGCTTTCTATAAGAATAAAAAATGTATTTAGCCTCACATAATGAAGTTATTACATACTTTGTATTTGTACAACGGAGGAAATCATAGATGGCTGCTATAACCTGCACACTGTATTGCAGATGAGAAGGAGGCACCGTGGTCTTCCAGTTGGTGAATTAAAATAGCTCACAGAGAGTACACTTAAAGAATCTGGCCTTACATGAGCCCTTGTTCTTAAAAATCTTGATTCCATAAATATTTTTCTTAAGTTAAAAAATAGTCATTCCCAAAGTAGCTCATGAAATTAGACACCTCTAAAGCTAGGAGCGAAGGCATATATTGATAATTCCAGCACCGGGAGGTAGGAGTCCAAGGTTGTCATTCTCAGTTATGTATGGAGTTCAAAGCCAGACCAGGCTACATGAAATGTGTCTCAAAATGCCAAAGATTAAAAATGGAACTGTACTACTCATCCTTATCCAGGATTTAAAACAGACTTCTGGAGAGAATGTATATATACATAGGCTGAACATGGACTTGTGGGTTCTTAATCAGAGTGAGCATCAGACATCTGTGAACTGAAAATACAGATGTCCAGGGCCCATGCAGTGGGCTTCTACGTCATTGTACCTGGAGATTGGTTAACCACTGGATACTAGAATATTCATCCAAATGATTCCTCTATGCCCCTGAGAGGGGAGTCACAACCAAACAAGCAAACACAGACATCATGAGATGGCTTGAATATGCATGATCCAGGGAGTGGCACTATTAGGAGGTGTGGCCTTGTTGGAGGAAGTATGTCACTTTGGAGTAGGCTTTGAGACCCTCCTCATAGCTTCCTGGAAGCCAGTGTCCTCCTGTTTGCCTTCCAAACAAGATGGAGAACTCTCAGCTCCTCCAGCACCATGCCTGCTTGGACACTGCCATGTTTCTTGCCATGATAATGGACTGAACCTCTGAAACTGTAAGACAACCCTGATTAAATGTCCTTTATAAGAGTTGCTGAGGACATGGTGTCTCTTCACAGCATTGGTAACCCTAAGATACACAAACCTTCATTTATATGTCAACAATCCACAACACATCAGATTGCTTGTGAAGAGAATGGGATAGGACTCTACATCTGGGTGACTTGAAAATGTCACTAGAAAGACACCTGCCAAAATTAGAACCCTACTCAAGGATGCTGGACACTGGCAATGCATGTGAAACATTCAACATCGTTTAATGTAGTAGTAATATAATGCATTGTGTTCATGTGTGTTCACATGTGTGTACATGGCACATGTGTATGCATGTGGAAAACAAAGGACAATGTCAGGTGTCACTCTCCCTCAGGAATTCAGCCCATACCCTTTAAGATGGGGTCTCTTACAGACCTGGATCTCATTAATGAGGCTAGATTGGTCAGCCAGTGCCCCAGGGATCCTCTAGTTTCCACCTCCCCGACACTAGGATTAGGGGTGCTTACCACCACACCTAAAAATTGTATGTGAAGTCTGTTGCTCACACTTGGAAGCCAAACACTCTATAGACTGCCCCAGCGCTGTAACATTTTTTTTTTTTTGCTGGTTTATATAAGTGCTTCTACCTGAGAGTTTTTCCATATATCAATAAAGGAAAGATCTCTCAATAGCTGCAGAGGTCATGAAATTTTCTATTTCCCTTATAAATGGAGTGACCGCTTTCTAGAACCATAAAGAGATCCAGGTATCTCTGATCCACCTGTTCCAAAACTACTTGAGCTAGAGTTAGCCCACAGTTTTGGATGGTGTCGTAGACTAAGTAGAGGCAGAGACTTGCTGTGGAAGGGCATCCCAGCTTCCTGGATACTGTCAGTGACAGTCTTGAGGAAGAGCTGCCTTCCGGCATGTACCAAAGTGGTCCATTGGTTCGCAGCAAATGGGGGCAGAATTATGCTGACTCCAGAATTTGTTTTGATTTCCTAGAGAAGTTGAAAAGACGGCCTTGAATACAAAGTTCCTGCAATAAAATTAGTCCACTACTAATTACAAACCATTTCTTTTCTTTTTTTTTCCCCCGTGGGCTGAAGAATGGGCAGTTGGAGCCAGTCTGTCAATTGGAGATCTTTGAAAGCCTGATAAATGCAAAGTTACTGGCATCACAGAACCCTGCCTGATGTTTGTACATTATATATAATCCTGAAGCAGTCACAGCAAAAACAAGATACTGGGGCAAGTTATACAGGTAAAGTAGGGATATATAGAGTAAGAGAGTCACCTTAATTTTGTTTTTGAATGGTGGCAAGAAGAAAACACACACACACACACACACAAACACACACACATCTCCCAGGTGACTAACTTGATTCCATCCTTTCTAGCTCAAATGTGAGTTCTCCAAAGAAAGCCTACAGCTTTGCTCTACACCAAGTCCCCTCTCTTCTAAATCTTAACACACCTTGCCTTTCCTGAGTAGCACTCACCAAATTTATATCCTAAGATATTCAGAGGTGTGGATCTTTCCTAAAACCCACTGTACTCATTGGGGACATACCTGGTACATATGATGCACTTGGTATAGCTTTGATGAATTGAGGAATCACTTTGGGGGGGGGGAATCACTTTTAACCAAATACAACATCAAAGCCCCTTTTCTTCTTGTTCTTGGCCCGACCCTTGCTGTCTGGTTTTAGACCTCCACACCCCTGGACCTTGAATGATGTCAGAGCAGAACATTTCCAGCAAGTTCCCCTCCCCCACATATCTCACTAAGACACAGATCGAACCCAGAGGTGCCAAGACGTGGCTCATACTAAAAGCTGCACTACTCTGGGCTAAGGGACTCCTATTGTATCTAACAGTTGCATCTTGACTGCTGAGGGTGGGAAGGGATTTATGAGAACAAATTAAATTGTGTTCCCTGCATACATTTTGCATTCTGATTTTATTTCATATGAGTAATGGGATCATTCTATGACAAGTAATGGACCAGCCCTCCTCCAGACTCATTGAGAAAATTTCATTACCTTCCAAGACAAATTGAATTTTTTTTTTGATGCTGAAAAGAATTTTATGAGGTTCATCCCTAAGCCCATAAAACACCAGCTAAAGCAGATTAGCACACAGAAATCCCCAGGAAAGCAGCTCAACTGGGAACAGGGATAATGACTGAGGGAGAAACTTAGAAGAAAATCAGAACTAAACAATGATGACTTCTAAGAAGCAACAGAGAGAAGGAAAGACAACAGTAGTGAAAAGAGGATTAAGGAGAAAGCGGGACTGAGCAGCGCTTTGGAAGCAGACAAGATCAGGGGGAGGGTGTCTGTCCAAAATTCCACTCTCCGGTCTTTCAGTCTCTGTCCAGTGCTGATGTTGATGTCCAGCTTCAGGTACTGTTCGTTCTGATCGTAGACTGGCCACAGAGGCAGGTCGTCTCCATTAGGATCCCTGAAAGCGAGAGCAGACACCAGTAAGAGGGTCATCCTAAGTTGGGCATCCCCCAACTGCAAGGAGGCTGGCTGGCTCACTCACCCACTCCTGGCAAAGTTGGCCCAGTATTTCATCATCTGCTTGCTTAGCAACTTCTCTTCCTCAGTGGCTTCCTCTGTAGGAGATGAACAGAAATGCAAATGCTTACCTGGCTCACAGTGATCCCAAGACTCCTCCCACTGGTGAGCCCAGTCATGCCTTGACCCCCCCTCACCGAATCCTTAAGTCCGAGCTCCAATGTGCAGCAGAGGCACCTCCCCAAGGAATCCTGGCTTCCATACAATGCACTGATCCTCTGTTCTACCCATTCCCATTTGGACATAGAGCTTGCTTGCTCTCTCTCTCTCTCTCTCTCTCTCTCTCTCTCTCTCTCTTTCCCTGTCTGTCTCTCTGTTTCTTTGACTCTCTCTGTCTCTGTGTATGTGACTGTCTCCCTGTGTATCTCTGTGTCTCTCTGTGTCTCTCTGTGTCTCTCTGTCTCTCTGTCTCTGTCTGTCTCTGTCTGTCTCTCTGTCTCTCTCTGTCTCTCTCTCTCTTTGTCTCTCTCTCTCCAGCCATCCACTGCTGTCTGCTAAAGGTTGTTTCCAAGATGCCCCTGACAGTAATAAATTCCAAGGATATTAACAACCCTTCTATAAAACATCAATTTGCATATAGCATCTGCACCTCCCCCACACACACACACATTAAATCACTTTTCCTCCATCACTTGCAATAACTCATACAGAGCAGGTAAATCTCATCACTGCCCTGCAGATATTAACTGCCAGCTCAAAGGCAAGCACTATTATCAGTGTTTTGGATATGTTCAGGAAGATGGGCACACGGCACAGGTGGACACACCTCTCTACACATCTGTTCATGCATGGGCACATGTTTCAAACCTTGTTCTCTCTAAAGAAGCTGGATCTGGAAATTATATCTACAAGTTCTACATTGTCATCTTTAAATCTGCCAATTAGTGTTCTATAAAATCATAATATACTCAATGTTCAAAGAAATTGCACATAAGAAAGTATTAAACATAGTATGTGTATCCAACATTCCACTGACAGATATTAGCATGGTATCTCATCTTTGTTGGAAAAGGCAATGTTTTGTATATGTTTTTGTTTTTCCACATGTGGATATAATTACCCAAAACTTCTGCACACAGAATTGTTAGGCTAAGGACTGTTCATACTGTAAATATTTATGGTCTTCTTCTAACATATGCAATTGTCTGTTTCCCACACCTGCTGGAATAGACCAGATAAAATGTACCATTCTTCCAAACAAGGATTGATTTAGGATAGAATGATTCACTAGCCAAGGGTCGTCTGCTGTTTTCCTGCTGTGTCTGAAATTGAACGGGCTGCATACATTAAAAGCTACCCACACATCTACATTTCCATAAGTTGTTCAAGTTTTTATTAGCGTGTTCTTTTCTTACAGACTTTAAAGACTCTAGAGTTCAAAGAATTTCCCTCCACAACACTAAGGCTAGTCATTGTTTCCAGTTTAGAGAGGCCTCTCTTCACCCAGAGTGTGAGGCCACTGCTGAGTAAAAGCATATATTAAGCACTTACTGTTTGCTTTATCAGTCATTTAGCTTCATCCTTACTTTTAAAAAAGCAAAAACAAACAAGCAAACAAACAGAAACCTCTGCCATCATTATCTCTAAAATGAGGATGGACAGACAAACAAAATGACTAAACCACAATCCACAAATCTCATATTCTCTGTCAAAGGCTGAATTAAGATCCTCCATTTTAATGGTGTTTTAAACTAAATGTTTTAGCAAATCCTCCTATGGAGAATTTGCTTATAACTTTTCAGTATCTCTCTCTCCCTCTCTCTGTCACTCCCTCTCTCCCTCCTCTCCCCCTCTCCCCATCCCTCTCTCCTTCCCTCTTCTTTCCTCTGTGTGTGTGTGTGTGTGTGTGTGTAACATGTATACACTTGTAAACTACTGAGCTGATGAAATCCTAGTCAGCCAGCCTTTACTGATTCTTGCACAGTGGGGTGGGGCAGATGATCAGGGACATTACATAAGCAGTTGAGAAACTAACTCTTCTCAGGGCATTCCACATCCCATGTCCCTGCAAGAGGAGCCCACTACCAGTTCCTCACCAAACATGACCACATCGCCTTTCAGGAAAGGGCCTCCAAAGACAAAGCGGATTTCATCCGTGTGGTCAGCCTTCACAAAGGATGGCCTTGTGTTTTGAAAGCAATGGGGTCTGTGCTCAAACTCATAAAAATAGACAGGTCCACCAGCATCTGAAGAAAAAAATAAAAAGGCAAAAATCATCAGGCAGGCATGTGTCAGACCGTGAAAGGTAGTCTGTGTTCTGGTTGAGCAAGGCCTAACTTCTGGAGACCCAGTAGATTAATCTACATGGGACAGACCCTGTTAACTATACTCCCAGACACTTAGGCTCCTGACAGGAGCCATAATCCTGTGGCTATCAGTCACGTAGGGCCACGCCCCAAGTCCCTAGTATTCTGGGTGGACTCCACCCCCACAGTTACCTGGCTATAGCCAAGTTTGCCCTGCCCCCACAGTTACAGCAACAGCCAGGTAGCCTGGTCCACTATAAAAGGGGCTTCTTGACCCCTCCTCTCTCTCTAATTCTCTCATCATCTTACTCTCCTGTCACTCTCTCCTGTCTCTTGTCCCTTCCTCCTCTCTCTCCATTCCCTTCCCCCTCTCTACATGGTCATGGCTGACTTCTACTTCTATATAATAAGACTTTAAAACCATAGATCATCTCCTAGTGTTTCCAGCTGCCAAACCGGACCAAGGACTCCCATCATGGAAGCTCACCAGTGCGGGAACCACCCAGCACTCTTTCCCTTGCCACACCCCTTTCCCCTTAGGCCCCAGGGCTGACGGAACTGCCCCCCCCCAACTCGGTTGTCAGCTCTTCTGCGGTATCCTGTGATGCCCAAGAGCTAGGGAACCTGTCTCCCCTGGCCTCCGTGAAGCCTAGAGGCTACCTTCCCACCCCTGTGGACTGGGATTCCGTGACTTCTCACAACCAAACACCCACCCAGTAGCATGGGGATGCGCCAACAGTCTCCTGAGTCTGCCCTGCCAGAGCCAGCGAGCTCTGGTGAGACTTGGTTTTTCCCCCACTCCCCTTTTCCCCAAGCCATGCACACTACAAGCCATCAAGGTGCCCTACAGGCTTGGTTCTGCATTCCTACCTGTCAAGGCTAAATTTACAGACCCAGAGGTGTGCTTGCTCAGAGAAGTTACAGAAACCAGCCTGATGCCTGCATACCTGCATACCTACCTGCCTTCCTACCTTCCTTCCTTCCTTCCTTCCTTCCTTCCTTCCTTCCTTCTTCTTCTCCCTTTCTTCCTTATTTGAGGCTGAAATTTCCCTGTATAGCAGCCACCTTACCCCTACTACAAAGATGTAACAACCTTAAGCACAATCTGAGAAGGAAAGAATTTTACTTACAAAAAAGAAACCTTATAACTTCCTGTTATTATTCTCCCTGGTTCAGATGTCTGGAGGTATCCAGAATTTCCCTCTTTCCAACACAGTCTGCACACATGCAACCTCCATCCTATCTCCTCTTACAAAGCTCCTGTCTCTGTAACATCACACAGACATACTTGAGCACACAGGCGCTCACATGCAAAAACACATGCTTGGTCTCGTATCTTCCTCCAGTTATTGACTCATTTCTTGGCATCTCTTCCAACGAGACAGTATAATACGTCTGCCTTCTGCTTATTCCGTTCCCTCTCTTCATGTCTCTTTCTCACATAGTCAAATGCACCTACTTTACATGTAGAATTTGAGGAACTTTTGTAAATCTAAATGCATAATCGTTTACTCATCAAATAGAATATATCCATTAACCCAACACACACAAACACACACACACACACACACACACACACACACACACACATGCACACACACATTTTAATTCCCACTGTCTTGCATTTGGCAGTAGTTTCTTAGATACAATACAAAATACACAATTAAAGAAAACATAAGCGAAGCAATATGCATGAACATTTAAAATCAGTATCCTGTTATCCATTATCAACAGAGCAAGAAATCAGCCTATAGAATGTCTTGCAAATTAGTGTGAATACTTGCAAACCATATCCCAGATGGACTTAGTCTGTACAAAGAATTATACCATTGTCTGTACAATAGAAATACACAAAGGATTTCTAAAACAAAAAATTAATTCTCAGTTAAAAGAAAAAAGTGTAAAGAACTTGCATAGACATTTTGCTAAGAGGCATGAAAATGTTTGGAGAATATTTCACATTTTCTCTTACATGTGATATATGTGGGTGTGGGTGTGTGCATGCACACATCTGGAGGGATATCAAACATATGAACACACACATATGGAGGGATATCAAAAGAGAGAAAAGAGGAGACAGAAGGCATAGGAATATTAGTTTAAGGGAAGGAAGGGAACAAACACCAGAATGGGGGAGGGGAGGGAGATGGATATATGGAGGGAGAATGGATGATATTTGTGTATGGAAACCTTACCATGAGATCCATTATTTTGTATTTTTTTAACTTAATTTTAAAATGTCTGAAAAGTACATGGGAACATCCCCAACTTGTCTAACCATTGGGGAAACACATATAAACACCATATATTTGAATAACATTTCACCCACACATACATGTATGTGATACTTATTCCTTCGGAAACTGCAGGAAGGCAGGTGTTGGTGCAGAGGAGCTGCTGTTCTCATGCTGAGTGGAGGGTGTGAAATCACCACAGCCATTATGAAAGTAACACACAGTTCTTCAAAAGATAGAATGATTGTGTGGTTTAGGAATATGCATCTAAAAGAGTGAGTATCTCTATACTCTCCATGTTCAAACAGCATTATTCCCCATGATCAGAAGGTAGATCCACTCAAACGACCATTGATGAATGCATAAACAAGCATGGTATGTACAGGCAGAGAGTATTCCTCAGCCTGAGAAAGAAATTCTCATACGTGGTAGTGAGTAGATGGACCTTGAGGCATTATGTTAATAATGTAGACAGAAATGACAAATACTGCATTTCGCTTATAGGAAATATATGTAAAATGGTTAAAGTACTAAATATTTTGTCATGCATATTTTAACATAATATTTTAAGTGTAAAACTGTGTTGTTTGATTTTTACATGCTTGAGTTTTCATATTTCTTCTTGTTGATTTCTGATTTCACGCCACTGTGATCACACTCCACCTTCTTGAATTCACTGAGATTTGTTTTGTGGTCAAATGTGTACTTTATCCTGTACATTACAAGTGCAAGAGAGAAATGGAGGCTCTGATAGCTATCAGATGAAATGTTCTTTGTGCAGTGTTAGATCTGGCTGGTTTACAGCTGTCTCATCGATTTCCCTCGTCATTCCGTACATAATTGTTCTGCCAATGAAAGTCAGATATTCAGGTCTCCAACTATTATAATAAAACCATCCCTTCAAGTTGCTTCTGTCACTTTTATTTCATATATTCTTTGGCTCTATCATAAGGGGCGTGTAGGTTTTTAATTGTGATGCCTTCTCGGTGTCATTGCCCTTTTATAATGTCCTTCACTGTGTCTTGCCCTGCTTCCTGGTCCAAAATTAATAAAAGTTGGACATCCAAGAACGTTAACAACCCCCATATAGGAAAAACTTAGAGACCACAAAGAGACACACCATATCTAAAGTCAGAGATAAATAAAAGAGCTTCAAGGACACAGGAAAAGATTTGATACTTGTCATCTATGAATCAGATTATCATAGCATCTATTAAGTATAACAACAGTGGTCAGAAAGCATGGGGATGAGATATTCAAAGTGCCAAGGCTGCTAACCAAGAATTAGATATCTGTGCAAAACTGTCATTCAGAAAAGAAGGAGAAATTATGACTTCCAGGTACACAGAATGTAGCTAACAAAATTACCAGAAGGAAAGGGAGTCCATTGGAGATTTTAAGCTGAGACGAAAGGATACAGAAAGCATTCAAATCCACGTAGCAGATAATACAGTAAAACTAACCATGTAAGTAAACACGGAAATCATTCTCAGTCCATTTTTGTTCACAACATCCCCTTACCTAAATGATGTTAAAGACAATTGCAAAGATCAATTGTAAATCTGTTAGGAAGATATGATAGAGAGAGATAACTTCAGTCTTAATAACATAAAAGTTGTATTCTATCAAGAGTAAATTAATAATAATTTGAACTTGATTATTATAACTTAAGATGTGAATTTCGATCCTCAACATTAATTTAGAAAATAACTAAAAATCTCCTGATCTGGAAAAAAAACAAAAACAAAACCAAGAGGTGGATCAGAATGACGCACTAGAAAATTCTGATGCAAAAGAAGGCAGTCATGGAGCCACTTAAAATCCAAACTGCTGTAGGAGACATAGAAAACAAATAGCAACACGGTGGGAGCTCGTCCTACGGATCCCTGCTCTGCTCATTTTCCTTTATTCTTTTCCCTTTCGCACTGCGTCTGGAATGGCACGGCTAAGTGCCTTGTTCTTTCTTTCATGTGCTCAGAGCTGTGATGGATCCCTAGAGCAAGTTGTTCATTTCAGCTAGTCTATCTTTACACTTTATTCAGTTTTTTTTCTCCCTTTTAAGAAATAAATTCTATCTCTTCATAGCCACTCTTCAGTGACAATTTAGATTCACGGTTTCCTTTAGACATTTGAATATATTGAAAATAGTAAATTTTGGCTCAGGCACTGGTGATACGGTGGTTAGCATGCCTGCCATTCCATATTTAAAATGGTCGATTTAAAGTTTTTGTTCGGTATTTGCAATGTTTGGAGTTCCTCAAAAAAAAAAAAAAAAAAAAAAAAAAGAACAGTTTCTGTTCATTTACTTTTCCTGTATGTAATCAATATGTTCTTGTTTCTTTGTCTAATTTTAAAAAGCAAAACTGAAAACAATATCAACAGAAGTTGTGGTATGGAAGTGATGGAATCTAATCCTACTAACTGCATAGAATTTTGTTTGAGGGTGCTGTTGTTAGTTATGGTGGGGTTTGTTGTTGTTGTTGTTGTTTTGGGTTTTTTGGTTTTTTTTTTTAATTGATGCACTATGCTAACTTTATAAAGTAGTTACTGTGGCCTATTTTCTGATACTTAGTGATCAGTTTATGACATAGTAGGCCAGCTGAGATTTCCATAAATCTCTGGGACCAAAGACACAGAGCAGAGAAAGAAAAACAGTAGCTCACGTCACAGTCCTTTCAGTTAGACTCATTTGAGTGTGCATGTGTGTGCCTGCGTGCATGCTGGGGTTAAAGGAATGTGCTTTCCTTTTTTTTACATTTCTTTATTTTTGAACATTTGTACATGTATATAATGAAATAAGACTATATCTGCCCACTCTCCCCCCCCCCAATTTCATATATTTAACTTTATAACCTACTAACTCAGTTAGTGCCACCCGTATGTGCCTGGGTGAGGTGACCCACTGAAACACTGGCAACCAAGCAGCGTTCACATCCACAAAAATTATTCTCTCTACCCCAGCAACTGTCCCTTGCCAGTAGCTCCTCAGTGAGAGGTGGGGCCTGCTCAATTATTCTAGTTCAACGATAAGTCCTAAAATCAAGTGAATTGTTTCTTCTCTAATTTTGTTACACTTGCTCAAGATTGATTTTGCTATCCCTGCATTTTCATGAAAAAATTGGAATTAGGTTGTTAATCTCTACAAAACTGTTACAAAAGAATTGAAGTTTCCTAGTGTGCCTACAGATAATTTCCCCAGTCCTGCACTCCCCATCCCAATCCCCAACCACCAACCCCCTCTTCCTTTAAACCATTTAAATTAGTCTTTCACTCTCTTATCATTCAATTAAAGTCAGTGTCAAGGTCACCAGTGACTTCTGTGTTGTCAAACTTAACAGTGATCTCAACAGTCCTCACCTTGCCTGTCATTAAGAGACATAATGCAGCGGTGACCTCCCAAGGCAACCTGGCCCATGGCCTCTGTCCCTCTCTGATGTCGCTACACTTATCACCATTGAGTACAATCTAAATTAATTTGGTTATTTTTTTTCCAGTCTTTCTCACTAGAACAGTGGCAGGGTATTTATTCTGCTTGCTGTCAAACTTCCAAGATATAGAACAGAATCAAGTACAAAGGAAGTTGCTGATAAGTATTTGTAACAAGAAAAACAGAGGGAAGGAGGAGATGAAGGAAGAGGAAAGGGGAGGGGGAAGAATGGATAAAGGGAAAAGATCACCTTTATATCTGCTCCCCAAAGATGTTTTCCTTCAACTTATTTCCCCCTTATTCCTATAGCTAAGATTTTTGAATAAGCAGCCAGTGAAGAAGTAAAGGACTGAAATAATAAGTAGTTTATGTTCCTGAGCCACAAAGACGGGTATAGTGTTCTTCCATCATGAACACACCAAAGAGATCCTCATGGTGAAGGAGGCCAGGGATGGGTCCTCAGTGGGCAACATGGACCCCATGACACTCTGTCTCACTGTCTGTGTCCTTGAAAGGTGCTCACCAGGAACTTACCTCTGTGATATCGAGCTGTGACCAGCCCAGGAACCACAAAGAACACATCTCCAAATAAGTCCAATAAAGTGTCTCGGATGTCAGTCAGAGAATGCTTGCCATGGAAGTACTCTTTAGACACAACGTGTAAATACTGGGTGGGGATATGCTGTGAAAAGAAAGGAAGAAAAGAAAGAAGGGAGGGAGGAAGGAAGGAAGGGATGGAGGGAGGGACAGAAGGAGGAGGGAAGAGGAAAAGTGAAGAAAAAGAAAAAAATAATGGTCATGGGAAATCCAAGTCAACATTGGCCAACCTGTTAATGAAGCCTTAGCCTGTGAAGGTCGAGGTGTAAATACTGTCTACACATTGCCTCGTCTCACCCACACAGCAATCCTAGGATGCATTAAGAATATCACCACAGATTTGGAAACTTAGACGTCAAGAGAATAAATGGTTGGTCCAAACAGATGGAACCACAATTCTTTCACAAGTCTGTATTCAAACTCCATGTCCTGGGCCACATGCAGTACACATTGGTGGCACTCATTGCAAAATGAAAATCTGAGACCTTGTGTCCCAACGTTATTAAGAATTTCTGGGTATTGACAGTAGAGCATCGAGCTGAAGGAACAGGAGGTGGTATCTGGCACACTGGCCACATAGCCACAAAACTGTCCCTGTCCTCAGACAATCTCTGCTTCTAAGCCATTTGGTGTCTTGCAGCCTCAGTCTCTTTATCTGTCATTTTAAAAATGGCTCCTTCTAAGGACTATATGAGAGGACAAACAGAGCGTGCTGCCTGACAGGGAGCAGGCCTTGAACCTCTTGATTCCTGATCATCACTGCTGAGCGCTTCCATTGGACAATTGAGTGTCTTCTTTGAACCAACTCTAGCTGCCTCCCAGTCTTCTAACCTTATCCTTGTCCTGAGCACCAGTGGCAGACTGGAGAAGGTCAACTTTTTTGAGGATCAAAGGACCTGTCACCATGGTGACTATTTAAAAGAGTCCAGTGGTCTAGGGAATCCTGGGAAATTGATTGTAGCTTACTCCTTTACTTTGGCAACACAGCCATGGGCACATTTCTGTGGATTTTGGAGGTAAGGATGCATAAGGCACATCTGGGATAGCAGCTGAGACTCACTCTTCAGGACTTCTGAGGGCTGAGACTGTTTTAGTCAGGCTCATGCCAAGAAAGGACTGCAGCAGTACAGGCTGTGGTACAGAAGTCCAAGTCTGTCCACTTGGACTATGGGATAAATGGACCTTAGAGGCCTGGAGGTGTCCAGAATAGAGAGGGGCTGTCAGCCACTGGCATGTCACCAAAAGACAATCACAAGGTGGACTTTTAGGCTTCTGAAGCAAGGTCAGAGAACTAACTGCTCACCATTTGTGAAGCAGTTCCTGTCTGCTACCAGGTCTTTCTCAGAGATGCTGCACCACACCCTTCACTCTTGCCATCCCAGAAAACCTACTTACGTCCACCCCTGATTCAGCTCAAGATACATTCAACATTTAAAATGTCCTTTCTCTTCTCCAGTGTCCCTTTCCCTATAACCCAGACCATTGGAAATCTCCTCCAAGGGGAATCGAACAGCCAACTAGAGAGAACCCATTACTCAGTTTATACCTTGACTATTCTTCAATCTTCAGATTCAGTTCACTCCATTGGATAGTCAATATTCACTACATATCTCTCTTCCCATCCTAGGGGCTAATGGGTTCCCTGGACCGCCCAGGCAGGCCCGTCTGCAGCTAGAAGGAAACCTTCTCTGTTTCTTAGCACTTTGATTAATTCATTCTCCATCTCTGGTATCCAATAGTCTCACGGGTCCTCTCTGGCCACAGTCACCCCCACAGCTGATCTCTTCACATTCTCCAGCTCCCGGTGGATCTCAATAGGTCCTCCCATGCTCCACTCACTCAAGATTCCCTAAAATGCTTTCTCCTTGGAGGGGGCTACCCAGATCCCACTGAGGACATCACAGGCCATGGTGCTCTGCTTCAATGTCGCAGTCATGGTCACATCTGTCCACCTTACGCCACATCTCATTGCAAGGGAAAATGCTAGTGTTTTTTCTCAGTAAATATATATTCCATCAACTTTGGCAATGAACTTTGGCATTGAGATTATGCTAAATAAATGTTATGGAAAGAAAGATAAAAGGAAGGAACAGAAAGGAAAGAAATAAATCGATCCTAACATTCTTCCTATCTAGAGTTAGACCTGATCCTGATGCTATGTTTGTTTCTAAAGTCTGAAATGTTAATGCTGTTAATGTTGGAACTTAAAACAATGTTTGATGGCCACATAGTAAATATAGAATTTTAGCGCCTTGTATATTTCATAATTCATAACTTTTCAAATGATAGATGATTCAGTACATGTGCTGGTATTTAACACTCTTTGGGGAGGGTGAAAGTACCCCAAAAATCCACATTAATATGTCCCAGAAACAGATAATGGCATAAATAAAGAAAATAAATGCTTAGAAGTGAAAAAGGCCCAAAGGCTACAGTTCTCTTTTGACTAATATGAGAGTAACAAAAGCCTTTGGGTTTTTAGAGCTCTTAGGGCTTAAGAATTATGGGAATAAGGGATTGTGAGCCAGTGATGAGCCTACTGAAATTCGTTGATTCACTGAGGAATGTCTGTATTCTCAGCTCCATCCATGTGGGGGAGGAGGGTAGGGATATTTACCAAGTGAATGACTCTCTGGAGAGCCACATCACCCACAGTCACTCACCAGCAAAATATGTATCAAGGTGAGGGCAGTAGACTCATTGGAGCCGAGGAGAATCTCAGGAGTGTCCCTCTGTGGAGAGAAACAGGGTATCCTCTGTCAGCTATCTGAGCATTAGAAAGCAAAACAGGACCAGGACATGTCATGTTTTCCAGGGGAGACTGAAAAGATAAGAGCCCTCTCAGCCCCAGGTAGCCATGCATAGGAGCAGCATCCATTATCAGTTGGTCAATGAATGTCCCTTTCTCATATCTTATTAAAGACAGTCATTCCCTGTCACACCTATGGCCTTGTGTGGTCCTACTGATCACGGGCTACCAGCTGGATTAAACTGGTTGAAGTTCTGAACACCCCTCCCAAACCCCTGTACATCAGAGCATAACAGTATTTGGTTTTTAAAGCAGTGACATGATTTCAATGAGGCCACTAAAGGCACCCCGAGAGGAGAAATTTAGACTCACCGATCTAGAATCCAAGCCCTCTCTTCTACTTTATAGTTAAAAAACCTGATTTTCAGAGGGTGAGAATAGTGTTCCTGTCTCCTAGACAATAAGGAGACAGTAGTGTGTAATCTTTATGCATTTAATCTCTGTTTTTCAAGATGGAAACACATTAAATAGCCTGGCGTACTGCAAGCCCTCAGTAAATGCTCTCTTCTCTTGGAATAATGCTGAGAATAAGCACTATACTGAACCCAGTGAGAAAGTGACCATCCACAACTCAAAGAGAAACCAAACTTATGACAGCTTGGTCTCGGGCACGGGGGACTCCAAAGCTTAGAGAAGATGCACTTCCATGGTAAAGATTCACTTCATTATGGTGATCTGAACTGATACACACTGGGCTTGCACCCCAGATTCACAGAGACGCCACTGGCTTGTTACTCTCCTTCCAAAACCTTCTCAGTGGACTGCGGGTAGAGGACCTTTCAGGGGTCTGGGGTGAGGGCTTTGTAAATAATTCCTCATGCCTCAGATTCTTCATGGGATAAAAACAATGAACTGCTCACAAAGAGTGCTGATGCTGGAGTAGAAAGTTGCTTTTTGAAACACACTCACAGTGGTGGTTCTCATCAGGTAGACCTACAACTCACTAGTCAAATAAATTCACTTGAAAATCTTATCTTCTTCCCTGATAGTTTCCAACATACACATTTTAAGAACTGGATTTGCCTTAGGTCTCCAGGAAACAAGAAGAGATTTGGCTGAAACCCATAGGCATGGTATCCCCTGAACGGTGCAGATCTGAGTACTGACTCCCCTTATCCTCAGCATTATTCCAAGAGATAGCATTTACCGAGGGCTTGCAGTACGCCAGGCTATTTAATGTTTCTGTCTTGAAAAGCAGAGATTAAATGCATAAAAGTTATACACCACTGTCTACTTATTGGCTAGGAGACAGGAACACTATTCTTACCCTCTGAAGGTCAGGTTTTTCAACTATAAAGTAGAACAGAGGCCGCCTGTTTGCTAGCTCTCATTCAGGTGGTATGTGCCTGATATTGGAAGACACTCCAGGGACTGGTCCCAGTGGTTCCAATCCTTGATTCCATTATTTTAGTCCTATGTCCCCGTTTAAAACAGTGGTTTGCCTAGGTGAGTGAGTTTGGACGTCATGATCAATTTGACCTCCTCCAAACTTCTAAAGCAGATGAAAAGCTTTTTTCCCAAAGCTCTGAAAGTGTCCCTCCCTCTGCTCACCCAGGGCTTCTGTGCAACATTCACCCCTCCTCAGAATGCTTGTCCCCACTGCCCTCTGAAACTCCTGATGAAGACTTCTTCCCTACCCCATGCTCTTCATTACTCTGGGCTCTCTGAAAGCATCATTTCATTATACTATCCACTATATGGCCCCAGAGAATGTGACCTGACAGGAAGTAGGAAGCTGTGAATGGCTACTATCAAAGGTTTGTGTTTCTAAGTGTATACAACTTCTCTACATTTCATAATTCTACAGCAGATGCAAATTTTGAAAGTGTTCTTAGAAGTCAAAATGCCTGGACCAAGACTGGATGGAATTTGAAGGAGTGAAGTTTCCAAAATCTATCTGAAATAGTAACTGTAGGGGTGTTTTGTTTTGTTTTATTTTTAATAATGGCAAATGGATCCAACTCTTTCTGTATGCAGTTACTTCAATAAATCAGTATAAGGGCCAAGATGGACACATCATTGATCCTCCAGACTCCAGTTCTTCTTGCCTATAGTTTAGATGTGATTGAGTATATCCAACCAAGTGTTCATGTGCTGGAAGTTTGGTTCCCATTATAAGTGTATTGTACAATGGTAAATCTCTAAGAGGTAGGACCTTGATGAAAGTCACTAAGCCACAGGAGCACTGTCCTTTGAAAAGACTAGCATAATTCTCCTAGGACCTGGTTAGTTCTCAAGAGGATGAGTCATTACAAAGTAGGGCAGCTTCTTTATGTTGGGTCCCTTCTGCATGCAACCTTCCCCTTTCTACTTGGCCATCATGTGATGTCATCTCCAAATGCTGGAACCATACTGTTTTTACTTCTATTGACCAAAATCACAAGCGGAATAAACCCCCTTCCCTCCAAGCAGAATACAACCCCTCTTCCAGTCAGTGGGAAGGTTATTGCTACATAAAGACCCATGAGCTCCCAATTCTTATCACACAGGGAATCATCTATGGAAGCAAACAGTTTCCTTGCTGAAGAGGAAGAGGCAGGGAGGACAACCAGAATTCTTACCATGGGCAATAAGAAGCCACACTCCTGGTTGTTGACTCCGATGATAGAAGGGACTGTTTTAAATTTCTTTTGAGACAACAGTTCTAGTGGTTCGTCAGGAAAGAAAGAACCGTCGACCACTCGAGTGAACGACTTTGCCTTCTGCAACAGGGAAAAAGAAAACCAACAGTTGTTTCTGTTTGAAATCTACTGTCCTCAGAAGTCCAAATGCATGCAGAAAAAAAAAAAGGAAAAGCAAAATACTATTGCCTGAACAAACGTATTTCTTTCTGACATGGCCTGCCCCGCACTTAAGGGAAAAAAGTATCTAATCTTTTCTGTGCCTTGGTTTGTCATCTGCTAAATAATAAAACAATATCACTCAAGGCAAAATAAGAGCCTAGCACAGTAGTTCTCAAAGGGGGTCATAGACCAGCATCAATGGCATCTGGAAGTTTATTAGATACATAAATTCTCAGATCTGCTGAATAGAGAACTCTAAGGGCAGTCTAGCAGGCTGTTGTTGGGGCTGCCCCCAGGTGATACTGATGTCCTGTGTGTTGGGCCTCAGAATGCAAGATCTTTTTCTGGTATTTTTTATCAGGGGAGAGGGGCTGTGGCATGTGATTTGTGCATGCCATAGTGTCTCTGTGGGGCCAGGGACACCTGTGTGGGGTTCTCTCCTTTAAGCATTAGGTGGGTTCTGGGCTTTACATTGGTCTCATCAGGCTTATGCTGCAAATGCTTTTCTTGGCTGAGCTAGCTCACCAGCCCTGATTATATCTACTCTTTTTAGGGTCGCATTTAGGGAATTGTGTAGAAGGGGCCACGCAAGAGCTCACATTGGTGGGTCACTATTACCCACTTTGTAGACTCTAGACTGCAGATGTTTTATCCATGCCAAGTAGCTACAAATGTTTGAGTCTGATAAGTAGCAATCTTTATTATTTAAGGACTAGCAGAGTCTCAAGATCGGAAGGGCTATTAAAATCCACCCATTCCAATTAGCCATCTAATAGTGGAAATCCACAAGTGCCAGCCAGACTTTGGTTGAATTCTTATAGCTGTGGGCATCTGTCTCTCTGCCCATTCCTTTTCAGGCATCCGAGGTTTTAGAATATTCTGTTACAACAAGGAAAACATTCCTTCCAATCAGAACCCCCAGCTCTTGGTCTTGACTTTAGCTTAAGGATCACATGGTACAAGCATGGCCTTCTTCCCCAGGTGATGATGCCTTCAATGTCTACGCAACAACCTGGGCCGAGCAATGTACCTAACCCATGATCTTTACATGACTTGTAAGAGTGAATTTGAAACCCCACAACATTCAGATGCTGCCATGAATCTCCAACCCCTCTCGTCAAAATAAAAATAAAAAGGGATAGACTATATAGCCACTCCATATGCTGTTACCCTCCCTCAGCTGTTCCATCCCTCTTTACCTGGCTAAGGTCCAGCAACTCCAAAGAAGACTTTTCCCTCAGGCACTTCAGCAAAGCCTCAGAGTCTGTCACGTTGCAATCACAGATATCCGCAACCACCTGCAACTGTTTATAGAGAGGGCAGACACAGTGATGCTGGATGCATCCAGGGGAACCAAAACCTGGAAAATGGAGCCCAGCAGCCACAAGTGGTCCATCATGTGGGGCTCAGCATGCCACCCAACTCACTGTAGGCCAACGCTGCTACTTTGAAGTTAGCTTTGTGCTATCCTAACTACCAGGGCTGGGGGAAAGAGGTTTCAGTCTGTGGCCATGGCTTGGAATCAGAGTTCCTTCCTGGTTGGTGCATGCAATTTTAAAAACATGCTTGCTCTTTCTCAAGAGTTCCTCTGCGCTCCCAGCGAGGCTCCGTGATCAGTAGCCACCTGCCTCACTCAGCTCTACCAATTGCCAGATGACGCTTTTCCCATGAATGCTGGAAGCTGCAGTCTCTCTACACTGACCAATCACCCTCCAGTTAGCTCCACCAAGCCTCTTACAACTACCTAGGCTTTGCCCTTTCTCTTGCCCACTTGAGTCATACAAATGGAAAACAGCAGACAGCATTACTATTTTAAAACAATCAGATAACACAACTGCTGGGCAAAGAATCTATAGCCTTAAACTCATCCACTAACCTATGTTAGAATTCTGTCAGTGGTGGAATTCCACTGGTTCTGTCTACAGAACTGGTCTACTGGAGTAGACTTAGCTACAACGCCACAAGGTTCTGATCTTGGGGTGCTAAGTAGAGCTTGGACCTCAAGAGTGAGGGCTAGCTTTAGGAGCTCGAATCATCAGCTGAGGCATGACTTGGGATTCATGCTGAGTTATCTCGAATGATTAGCCCCATTCATGGCTAAGAATCTCTAGAGGTCCTTTGTCTCTAAAGATCTTACTTTTTTCATTTCACAATTATAATTTTGTATTTGCCTCTATTTACTTTTCTCCCTAAGTTGAGGCCCAAGCCATGCCTTCTCTAGGACATCCTTCCAGACCACTGAAGTCCCATAATGCTCTTCGTCCCCTGATCTCATATACTCCAGTGTCCCCACCTTTGCCACCCAAGCCATTGCTGGGCATCGCTGCACCCTATCCTCAAGCTTCCCATACTTGTAGAACTCATTCATTTACAATTGTCCTCATGCTTCTGGGAGTCATGAATGCTTTGAGGACTGAACTTAAGCTGCATACATGGCCAGCATATAGCATCTACATGTGACTGTAGGTCATTCAAGAACAACCTTCCACACCAATCTACAGACTCCAAGTAACATCCTCCATAACAAAAAGATCATGGTCTTCTCTAGTTGATATTCTTGCTCTACTGATAAAGACATGAGTCCTAACAGAGCACTGAGAAACCACACGAGCTCGATGGCTGCTTTGGGGGTGAATGAATGATGCATACGGTGAAAGTATCTTTGTTTAATTATTACCCAAATCAGTATTCATCTGCATTGAAGCTAGTTCACAGTCTTATGACATTATTTAGATGTTGGGGATTGTGTATGCTATTTTCTACAACATGTTTAAGAAAATGTACCACATGAGCCCAATGAAGGGGTTCACAGTGTAGTGAGTCTCCCATATTCTCTAGAGACAGATAGGAAGGTCTTTTCAGCCCAGAAATTTGAGACCAGACTAGGTAACATAGTGAGACATCCACCTCAAGAGAAGGAAGGAAGGAAGGAAGGAAGGAAGGAAGGAAGGAAGGAAGGAAGGAAGGAAGGAAGGAAGGAAGGAAGGAAGGAAGGAGAAGAGAGGAAGCAAGGAAGGAAAAAAAGAACACTGAACCACTTGAATCACTAATTTCCAGGGGCCAACAAATACTTGGGATACACCCTTTACCATACCCCCTGAATTCTATCAGTCACTGCACCATACCCCTGGAAACAGCCTCAGAGTCTTTCTCAACATTACACTCGGGTGGCATAAAATATGGCAGACACATAAGATTAACCTCACAGAGTAAGAATACTGGGGCTGATTTGTATCCCCACAAAATTTTTTGAGAACTATAAGGCACTTGTGCAGAACAGTAATGTTTCATTGTATAGCTGGACTCCGTCCCTCTAGGATGGTGGTTCTCAACCTTTCTGATGTTGTGACCCTTTAATACAGTTCCTCATGTTATACTGATCCCAAACTATAACATGATTTTCATTGCTACCTCATTGCTGTAATCTTGCTGCTGTTACGAACTGTAATATAATTCCCAGGGGCTGGAGAGATGGCTCAGAAGTTAAGAGCACTGACTGGTCTTCCAGAGGTTAGAGTTCAATTCCCAGCAACCACATGGTGGCTCACAACCATCTGCAATGGGATCTGATGGCCTTGTCTAGTGTCTCTGAAGACAGCAACAGTATACTCACAAACATAAAAATAAATGAAATAATGAATTGTAATATAAATATCTCTATTATCTGATGATCTTAAGCAAAGCCCTGTGAAAGGACCATTTGACTCCACCCACCAAGGGATTGTGACCCACAGGTTGAAAACCTGCTGTATGTACACAGACCCATGGGTACAATAATAGTACTGTGGTGTGCTGTGTAGCTGGTTCCTTTCCTGTTGAATGGATCTTCCATATAGGCACAAGGCAGCCCTTGGACTGGCATGAGGTTCTTTGGACATAGTAAGGAAATCTAAGCATATGATGAGAAGCAGGCAGCCTGTGGGCTTTGGAGCACTGAGAGATACGAACAGTATACCTACATCCCGTTTCAGTTCATTATCAAGGCTCTTCAGGCTGGGGATGATAGCCACTCCGCTCTGCATGATGGCTCTGTGGAATAAGCCTGTGCTCAAAGGAGACAGGATCTAGAAGAGAATGTAGGAGATACAGCAGTTAGTGATCCCACAATCACACCCATAGTGATCAGTTCATTCCTTAAAGACTTCCTCCCAGGAAGCCTGCTTTGGAATCCACGCTTGGGCCTGGAGAGTCCTGCTTGGGAGTTCAAGGCTTAAATGAGTTATTTCACTGCTGTGAGTCCTCATTTCTGCTTTTAAGGTAGGATCTTACTCTGTTGCCCTAGCTCCCTCCATCCTCCTGCTTCAGTCCCAGAGTGCCAGGATTCCAGGCATGTACCTCCATGATTGACTTCAGGAACCCTTAGGTCAGCTATTCTGACATAGTTTCCAGTGTCTTTATCCCCTTGTAACTGGCAAGACACTTAATTTGCAAGCATTGCTTTATTCCCCCTGAAACACTGTAGCAAAAATGCCATCAGTGTCATAGCTATCATTATTTAGGGTGGAAGAAGTAATGAATATGAGGCAACCTCTGTAGCTAGCCCTTCGGAGGCCAGCCCCTCCCCCTTCCTTTCCCTTCCCTTCTAGCCAGCCCCTCCCCCTCTCTGGCCAGCCACTCCCCCTCCACAGAGATTGCCTGATTGCTAACATCCACTCAGTGCCTGGTCAATTTCATTCACGAAAGACGAAAGATGGCCCTTGTATATACAAAGTAGGTTAACATAGTTACCCTTAAAAGGCAATATTGAAATCATTAAGTGACCTTGAGTACTGGTGGCCACTACACAGCAGAAACCCTCTTAACCTACTACTATGTAACTGGTCTCTGGTTAACATGTTAATCTATGTCAGGGAAATGCTGACCACGTGGGGACAGTCATTTTCTAGCAGATTCATACATTTCTATTCCCATCAGACTTGTGCCAATAGTCAGGTATGCTTTTTTTCTTTTTTTTTTTTTAAGATGTATTTATTTATTTCATGTATGTGAGTACACTCTCACTGTCTTCAGACACACTAGAAGAGGGCATCAGAGCTCATTACAGATGGTTGTGAGCTACCATGTGGTTGCTGGGAATTGAACTCATGACTTCTGGAAGAGCAGTCAGTGCTCTTAACCACTGAGCCATCTCTCCAGTCCCCAGGTATGCTTTTCTAATGTTGTATTGTCAGCTGTACTAATTGTGATTACACAGTCAAGGGACTATCATATGAACCAATGGACTTCACATATAAAAAGAAAGCATTGTGTCTAGGGAAAAACTGGTAAATATGAATGATTAGCTTAAAAAAAACTGTCAAATTGGTGTGGGTGAGAATGAAATATTTTAGAGAAAACTATAAAAACATGATATGCTGTTACAGTACTATAAGAACAGTTTGCTACAAACTATTTTGCAGACTACAAACTATCTTGTATATATATTTAAATGGGTGCTGACTGGAAAGAAATAAAACCTCAGAAACTGAACTCAAACGCAATGAGTTCTGCAGCTGATTTGTACAGAAGGATCCATATCCAAACTCTGGACAGCAGACAGTCTCTAAAAGGACAATTCCTAGATCCTGTTTCAGGGAGAAATGAATGCTATATGTGTGCATCTACAGGTCTTTCAATGTCTTTCATTATTCCTGCTTAAATGAGTTTTTCTAGTGAACAATGCTATGGTTTGTGTGACTTCCCCTGCCCGCAAGACGGTCCAAATGCTAGATGTTTGGTCTCCAGGTTAACAGTATTTGGGAAATAGTGTGAAAAAGGGTAAAGCCAAGGACGGGGGGGGGGGGGAACCCCAGTGTCAGAAAGTATCTAAGTGGATCTCAGGAGAGAGAGGTAACTGAGCAGGCCCAATTGCATGCATCTCTACCTCCTGGTTCAAGATGTGATGTTCTTTCTTCAGGGCCTCCCACCCTGTGATGCCACCTGCTGCCATTTGTGTGTGTGTGTGTGTGTGTGAGAGAGAGAGAGAGAGAGAGAGAGAGAGAGAACACTACAAATTTACCAGTCCAGATGACTAGATTATAGAGATTCAACTCTACAAACACGGGATTTTTTTCCCTCTCAAATCATCACTCATTATGTGACCTTAGGAATTCATCTAAACTCTCCTTGGTGGCAGCTGTCTTGTTCATGAAATAAGACTGTGCCCCAGACTCATGACTTATCTATGAAGCAATGTGTATTCTTTAAAATGTATATGTGGGCAGCACAAGCTGAACTAGGTGGGTTATTCAAATAAAAAGGGATGTGAGGTTTGGAGAGTTGGCTCTTGGAGGCATTTAGGAGAGGATCAAGGGAATGGACATAATTATTGTGTGCACACATAAACTTCTCAAAGAATTGATACAAGTATCTTTTTCTTTAACCCTAAGGAAATAAAATTGTTCTATGTATTCAACACAAGGGCATTGTACTGGCTGGTTTTGTGTGTCAACTTGACACAGGCTGGAGTTATCACAGAGAAAAGGCGTTCAGTTGGGGAAGTGCCTCCATGAGATCCAGCTGTGGGGCATTTTCTCAATTAGTGATCAAGTGGGGAGGGCCCCTTGTGGTGCTCTTGGGGTCTATAAGAGAGCAGACTGAGCAAGCCGGGGGAAGCAAGCCAGTAAGAAACATCCCTCCATGGCCTCTGCATCAGCTCCTGCTTCCAACCCTGCTTGAGTTCCAGTCCTGACTTCCTTTAGTGATGAACTGCAACATGGAAGTGTAAGCTGAATAAACCCTTTCCTCCCCAACTTGTTTCTTGGTCATGATGTTTGTGCAGGAATAGAAACCCTGACTAAGACAGGCATCAACCAAATGTAGATGGTCTCTTGTCTTTATGATTGTAAACCACCAGCCCACACCACTCCGCACCACAGCAAAGTCATAAAGCAGAAAACTCACAAGACTAGAAATGCTTATGGCTCCTGCTGAGCCACCAAAGATGGTCACAGAGTCAGGGTTTCCACCGAAGTAGTTGATGTTCTCCTTGACCCACAGCAAGGCAGCCAGCTGGTCCTGGAAGGCCCAATTCCCAGGGGCATGGTGGTTCTGTGTGCTGGAGCAAGAGGCAAAGTGAGAGCTCTTAGCTGGCTAGCATGAATCCCGCAGTCCCCAGTCAGATCATGTCCCCAGTCTCAGTCAGTGGTGAGCTGGCAGGACACTGAGAATCAGAGTCCTGTATGAGCTAAGGGCACTAGACCTAGTCATTTCCTGAGATTTCCTCAAGAATGGTGGAATTCTTAAGTGCAAAGACAATATTTTATGTCTAATGATAGGGTGTTGTTGGCTCCCCTTAACCCAGGGATCCCTAAAATGTTCTGCTGCTAAGAGTTACCTCTGCCTCTTGAGCCAAGCTTTCTTGGACAAAGAAATTCCAATGAATGACAAAAATCCCAAATTGCCTCCTTATTAACAATAAAGACAGCACCCACAGCAGCAAGTGTGCCCAGCGTTGCCCCAAGAAATGTTCGGCTAAGACTCCTAAAATTTCCATAGCCCGTGAGACAGATGGCTCTGGTCATTGTCCTCTCTGCTTCTCTGGGTTTTCTCTGCCCTGCTACTGAATGATTAGCTTCTAGAAACTGCATTGCTTAGGTTTCAGTCTGTGCCATTGGCAGGAGGTACTGAGGGTTGAGGATATTCTGCCACCTGTGAGCTCTCCGTGCTGGACAAAGGATAGGGCAGTAACACGATAACCCCATGACCATGCTTGTGCCAACTCATTTCAGATAAATCTGTGAATGTGCTACCATGATAATCATTCCTTTTAAACAGACCGGGAAATTCAGGCACAGAGATTACTAAATCTCCTTGTCAGAAAGAATTAGGAGTCCATGATTCTGCCCTCAGAATCCACTCGCCTAATCACACTCCATGCATGTGTCTCAGAAAGTTGAATGCTTCCAAGAATTATTGAGCAGCTCATGGGGAAGCACATGAAAATAACAGAGAACACAGAAACACTGGGGCCCAGAACTACTGTGGGGTTTACAGCCTGTGAGAGAAACCTCAGCACCCTATCCCCTACCATCCTCCAGTTCTCCAACCTGCTTTTCCTCCTCCTCTATCCCTTTGTTTGTAATCAGCTGGTTAAGGCTGTGTTTTCATTCTCAGCCCTCTCCACGTCCTGCCAATTTAACCCTCATTCCACAGTGTAACCCACAATGGTTCCATTCCTCCCTGAAGGAGAAGCATCTCACAGAAATCACTAAGATCTCTTAAGTGCAGCATAGGATTCATTGCTTATCTGGGCAGCTTTGGACAGTCATCTAACCGCTTGGCCTTGAATTCCTCCTGAAACTAGGGTTAAACATAGTACCTGCTCTGGGACTGCTGGAAAGATAGATGCCAGGCACGCCAAGTTACATGTGCGTCCTCTTGAGCCTATGATTCAACCCTCTATAGATTCAGTAAGTCAGCAGTAGCCTCCCTATTGCACCCCCCATTTGTTAAAAGAACATCCATCAAGCAAGGTCTAGCCTCCAGTCCCATCCAGAGAACGCTTCCTGCTACACTTCTCTGAGCAGGGCACTTCTAGGACCCTCACAGTCTTTAAAAGATAACGTTCCAAATTCCGTGAACACTATGGCATCTATCCCTGTGGAATCAGGCCTGCCCCCACATCAGATTCACAATATTCCAGGTCTCGCCACTGGGCTACATTTCTGTCTCTGTCTCCCTCCTTTGCAGCCCTATGGGCCATGTGAACATCTTCTACCCCATGGTAGGTGAACAGAGTGGAGAGTGCCTCCTTGAGATTGACCCAGGAACACTTCTTGGGTGTGACCCTATATGTGGCCTTTCCTTGCTGGCCAAATGAAGAGCATCTGCATCACAGTCACAAGAGAGAAGGGTCCTAGGGCCCTGGAT
This sequence comes from Apodemus sylvaticus, assembly GCF_947179515.1. Lineage (NCBI taxonomy): Eukaryota > Metazoa > Chordata > Mammalia > Rodentia > Muridae > Apodemus > Apodemus sylvaticus. The sequence goes on along the minus strand of NC_067492.1, from coordinate 36,912,598 downwards.
GATCATGTGCAAGGACATCTGTTCATCAGAGGCACAAACGTGGACTGTCCTCAATGAGAAAGAGGTCTTTTTAAACTGCTAAGATTTAAGGAGGTTTTGTGTTAATGTGCTAAATTGCCAAACTAATTAGGACTTCATTTACACAATGCCACTGAAGAGTCATTGATCCTAAGGTAGACAGCCCACAGCTGCTACACAGCTTCACTTTGCGGTCTGGAGTGCCATTCACCAGAAGAGACTCACTTGAAGAAGCCAAATATTCCTAGGCGGTACTGGATGGTCACAACTAACACATCCTCATAGGCAGCCAGGGCAGAGCCATCAAAGATGGAGGCTGAGCCAGTCTCAAAGCCACCGCCAGGTATCCACATCATGACCTGAAGAGACAGAATCACTCCAGTCAGTCCTTTCCCATGATTGTTGGGTTCTTTTAAAAAAAAAAAAATTGAGGAAAATATAAGTGTCTCACTCTTCTTTTTAAGTAGGCTCCAAAGTCTTGTCTTTTGTATAGACCCAAAGGTAAGCATAGAGACTCCTGGCATCTCAGTGTGTAGATTAGATCAGTTGAGTGAGGACAGACAGGCTACTCAACTACCCTGAGATCCTCTCCCACTCACTGTAGTAAGTGTTGTGACAAGTATAACTCCGTCAGGAGGGTTCTGTGAGGTCCAAATAAGAATCTGTAAATGCTCAGAGCCTGGTAATTGAAGCCCATTGAGCCCGTGACTCACAGGAAGACAGAAACCATTATAAGGCTCCTAAGAGCAAAAGCTGTGACGACGTTAAAACTCTCAACTTCATAGGTTCTAAAACAGTATTTCACAACCTGTGACTTGTGACCCCTCTGCGGTCAAAAGATCCTTTATCAGAGATCCCTAAGACCATCAGAAAATGCAGATACTAACATTATGATTCATAGCAGTAGCAAGATTATAGTTATTAAAGTAGCAATGAAAATAATCTTATAGCTGGAGGTGGGGTTCACCACCATACAAGGAACCTTACTAAATGGTTGCAGCATTAGGAAGGCTCTACAGTCACCTAGAAGATGTGCTTGCAAATGAGTGTGTAAGGGACCGTCTAGATTAGGCTAGCCTCTGGGCATGGTTGTGAAAGACTGTCTACAGTTGGACAACGGAGGTGGAGCATCCCGTCGGAATGTGAGCCTGGAGTCCTGGGCTGCACTAAGAGAAGGCAGCTTGGAGAGCACCCCCATCCATGACTCTGGTTCTGAGTAAAGATACAGTGGGAGCAGCTGACCCAGTCTGCAGAGGCTGGAATTTCTCTGCCATGGTGGACTGGCCCCTAGAACCATTAGCCAAAATCAACTATTTCTTCCTAAACTTGCTTTTGCTGGGTGTTCTAATTACTAAGACATCAGGAGAAGAGGGGTTTTTTTAAGTTTTTTTTTCCTTCTTTAATCTTCAGTATAAAGAGAGCAAAGGGGAGTACAGAAATCTCTTATCTAGGAAGAAGTAGGACCAACGAACACAAAATACTAATCGAATCGTATGGTCACTGTCATAGCTCATAAATCCCTTCCATTCCTCTAACTCCATATCCGAGACGATAGCACTTGAGTCAGGGAAAGAGAAGAGAGCCATGGAGCAGAATCTTTGTACAACATAGAGCATGCATGTGTGCACTCCCTGTGCCTCAACTTCCTCCTCTGTAAAATGGATTCAACCACTCTTACACACTGTGTTAAATGATGCGGTGTCCAATGACTGGTGCACAGTAAATACTTGATAAATGTTAATGCTATGATATATGGATAGGCATGGGGAGAGGGTGCTGAGAGATGGGGTAGCTAAAATGCAGACCACAGAAAGCCTTCCTTCCTTTCTTCCTTCCTTCCTTCCTTCCTTCCTTCCTTCTTTCATTCCTTCCTTCCTTCCTTTCTTTCCTTATGACAAGAGAATTACTGGATATTAGTACCTGACTGTCTCAACTAGACAAGAAAAGCTGAATAATTCAATTATATTTTTAAAAGGGCATTCTCAAACTAAAAAAATAAAAAATAAAAAATAAAACTGTATCTTTTCTAAGAGGCACAGACAACTTTAATACTTATCGTGTGGGGAGAGAACAAAATGAAAATTAGATGTTAAACCACTACCACTGAAATACTCAACAGAGACAATGACCAAAGACAGCTTCCATTATGTTATATATATATATATATTTTTAAACTTACTTGTGTGATGGACTTTTCCTCTTACCCAAAAGGAGGCTAGGTCTAACCCCAGATGCCCCATGCCCAGCTGGTTCCCAGACCTGCTAATGGACCCCCCCCCCCCCCAGTGCATCAGGCAGCCTTACCGGGAGATTGGAGCCCTCATTGGCATGGGCTGGTGCATAAATGTTGAGGTACAGGCAGTCCTCTGACACTCCAAGATTAGGGTAATGTACTTTGAGCAGTTTTTGATATATGAATAACCAATCTAAGTTCTGGAAGCACCTGAGAGGGAGGGAGAGGGGGAGGGGGAGCATTAGTCTCTCCAGCATCTATGCCAACATGCCTTCCTGGAGAGGGGGCCCATTCCTGGGACAGAAGCAAGAACCAGGCATCCCTTCTGAGCTCAGAGGCATGTCAAAACTATTGGCACAGAATCTGATTGTGCCCCAGGCCTCTTCTTTCAGAAACAAGTAAGCACACTAACATGTGATGAGCCCCTTTAATTCAGTTCCTGGATAGGAAAACTCATTTTCCAAAATAGTTGTGTCGTTAACTGTAAGCACGTGCACTGTTTGTGCCTACCACTGAGTTGCTTTGCAGAGGCCCTCTCCCACCAGTCTCTCTTCTACAGCCAAAAAAGCAAAGGGATCTTTCAGCATCCTTCATACCAAGAACCCAGACAGATGCAGGAAGGCTCCTGTACCCAGGGTTTGCACACTCTATCTCTGCTTGGATTGCTTCTCCCAATATGTTCTGGTTGACCATCATCCCTTCCTTTCAGATTCAGTCCAAATACCCTCCGCCAAGAAGCCTTCTGAGGTTTCACCAAATGACCATAGCTCTTCTTTAGAAACACCCAGCAGAATGTGGGTTATGCCCTAGACCTTGGCCCAGGCTTGTACATGACATCAGTCCCTTCTCCGGCTCTGTTGTGAGCAGCTCAAAAGCCTCTGAGTCTGGATTAATCACTTGTGCATCTCACAGTTCCTAGCACCGAGCCTGACACACACACACACACACACAGTGAGAACCTACTACATTTGATCTTAGCCCAAGGGCTAAGGGGTGATTTAAGTGAAACTGTGTCTGTGGATATTTCCTCCATACTTTAGTGCTCCGTTATTATTGTTTCCTTGATATAGGTGTGGACACTCATGAACAAGGAGAAGCCGCCACTGAAATGCATTCCTTTGGGGGTGTTTATGCTCCCGGCTTCTTTGTATGTTGTCGTTCATAAATTCAGGCCTCATTGCTTTCCGCCTGAGGCACGCCTGACCTTTCTTTAAAGCTGGGCTGGGTAGTTCTCTCTCAGTTGTCTTTTCTGACCCCTAGTGATGCCTTGACTCCTTACATTTTAATTATCAATATTTTTCTCTACCCCCCCTCCTTACTGGTCTGCATGCTCCTTGAGGGAAGCTGTAGGGACAGTACTTATCACCCAATGATCCTGTGGGTTTCTCAACTTTATAACATAAAAAAATCAATATATAATCTTCAAACGCTGAATTCTTATTTTTATCTGGGTGAACTTTGTGTAGACCAATACCAGAGATATTCAGTTGTATAGGTGAATGGTCACAGTGTCTCAAGAAACATATCTATGTACTTTATGATTGGGGGATGATATAGGGTAGGGTAGGGTAGGTAGGTAAAGTAAATATATTTTTAATTTACAATGTACAAATTACAAAGATGTAATCCATTATAAACTGAAGAATCTCCTCAGTCCACTGTGGAAATCCCCAATGGTATCTGATTCTGGAGTAGGTTCTGAATGAGTTGAATGAATAATTGAATAGGTAAACAAGCAAAAAACAAATAAGTAAATCAACTAATGAGTTTTGTCATATAATTTCCAGTCCACGTGTGAGCCACATGAAGTCATCTTTTGTGGTGTAGGGAAAATCCTGGTACCAAGGTACTCCTTAAGCCTGGGACCCATGTGACTCAACCTAAGAACTTAGAAAATCAGAAGAACTGGACATCCCTGGGCTCTTTAAAGCTTCTGCCAACAGCATTTTATTTTTCTGATACATGATGTTTCCTTATGATGCAGGAGATTCTTCACTTCCTGCCCCACACAGCATTCTATAACCCTTCCACAACTAATGTGGTAAATTGTTACTCCCCCTAGCCTTGAGACTCTTCACTGGCTGGGAGCTGCTTGCCTCCCAAGCCTCTTGTGTCACAGAGGCGTCTGTGACAGCTAATCTTCTTTGCTAACTTGACTGGATTTGGAGTCTTCTAGGGAATGCTCCTCTGGGATGACCTACCCTACATGGATCCTATGGGCTGAAGTCTCACAATGAAGGAAAGGGGTGAAGAGGGGAAGTAAATCCTTCTCTCTGTCTCCTCATCCGGCCAGATATGAGGAGTCTCAGCTGCAGTCTCCTGCTACCACAGACTCTGCTGAGCCTTCCATACAATGGTTGATCATGCCTGCTCAAACTATGGACCAAAATCAGCTTTAAGTAGTTTTCTGTCTGAATTTGGTCATAGACACTAGAAAAATAACTAATGCAGCAGCCATTTAGAGAGCCATTCCACCGGCATGCATGGAGTTCCCACCATGGACCCAGCCTTGCATGAAACACAATCAAGAGTATGGGAGTTAAGAGCATACATATGTATGTGCACACACACACACACACATACACACACATGCATACATACACATAGTCAGAGACACAGACACAAACACACACAGTCAGACACAGACAGAAAGACACAGACACATAGACACACAGACACACATATATACACGGAGACAGACAGATACACACACAGGAACATTAACAAACTAACACACACACAGTCAGACACAGACATTTAACAGACAGACAAACACACAGAGATATTAACAGGCAGATACATACTGACACACAGACATTAGCAGACAGACAGACAGACACACAGACACACACACACACACACACACACACACATACACATACACTTACACTGTGGTTCTGCACTCTGAAGCCCTCACCCAGACTGACCACAAAGTGGGCCTAGGCACATAGAAACACCAGGAAAGTCCCTTGCATTGAAAGACTCGGGGATCCCTTCACAGCACTTCCTACACCTGCTCGGGACTCAGCACCCCCAAAGAGCTTTCAGATCATTAAGATTCTTGGGCTCAGCTCTGGGCATCTGATTCAGGAAGCTTTGAAGAGACTGAGGAACACATTCATTTCTAACAATGTTCCAGCAACTCTGCTGAGCAGCCGTGTGGAAGAGCTGAGGCACAGAAACACTCACCCGGGTCTATGTCCTCCCACCTCTGGGCCCATCTTCCCTTTCCTCTGCTCCCGGACGTCATGACCTACATTCCCCCTCAACAATCTCTTCAAGTTCCCAGAGACACACGCCACCTGTGACTTACAAATTGGGGTAGGTAGTGACTTTTCGAAAATCACTCCAGGGGATCGGAGGCTGTGGGTTGGAAAACCGCAGAGGTCCAAGAGGGGGTGCAGCAAAGGGGATCCCAAGAAACACGTTCACGGGTTCCACACTTCCCAACACAGTAGTTTGCTTCCCTTGCACCCATCCCACAGTGGTATACCTATGCGGCTCTTCAGTCATAGACCCTGAGGAAACACAAGAGAAAGCTGAGAAGCTGGTTGGAAAGAGAAAGACAATCAGTCATGATGGGGCCCTTTTACCACCCAGGGGCTACAGTAGCTGAGACCTTCTCTCTGAAGCAAGGTCCTCTTCTTTCAGGGTTGTTTGGAAACCACCACCACAGGGCCCTGCCTCAATTGCTTCTGAGAGGCCACCACCACCCCAAAGAACTTGCCTTGTACCACACCAAAGTTGCCCTTTCTTTGGCACTCTATAGATGCCAAGACCCTGCCAAATGGACTGTGGAGTCCAGTACAATCTTGTCGTTTCCATACTCATGACAAAGCCACCATGCATCAGTCATTGCCTGCAGTTTCTAGATGGGGACATTTTTACAAATGAAGTAAACGGCCTTTACATTTTAGCCTAGATGGACCCCTGAGCAATGCTATCTATAGAGTCACTCTTTGGATGACTAGGGTAGTTGCTTGGGTTCCAAATGAAAGTGAATATATGTCAATGAGAATACAGAAAAAAAAATTCTCATGATAATGATAGCCAAAATCAGCCCCTCCACTTACAAGAGTTTGAAGATTGTGCCTTGAGAAACTAGGCATGCAAGTGCCTTGAGTTTTGCAGAGCATGAAGCCTTGAATTACTTACTTAGCAGGACCCAGGAATCTTGGCATCATTTGCTCTGTCATTTGGGCAAGTCCTGTCTCCACAGCCAACACCACAGAGCACAGGCTCCAGTCCACAGGTCTAGCCAGTGACCAGGATGGTACCTTTCCTTACAGGGTGTGAGGAACCCAAGGTCTACACATCCCTCTCCATGCCCACCTTCCCGAGACCACTGAGAAATAGGTTCATTTCCCCTAATAGAAAATCCTGCCCTTCTCCCACAGCCTGAGAGCCCTCATCTCCCACCTGCCATTGCACCCTCCATGACGGCTGCAAAGATCCAAATGACCCAGATTAGGGCCTGTCCTGGATACACCCAGTCCCCACTCATCTGGTTGGCCTGCCTGAACTGTCTGAATATCCACAGTTCCTCCCGGCCTCAGAGAACTTCAGTCCAGGACCAGAAAGTGTTGCCTGCGAGTAGTCAGGTGCCAAACAGGCAAGACACGGGGCACAGAAGAAATCAAGAATAACGTCAAGATGAGATTTTCAGAGAATTGGCCAAACAGGACTTTCCTGTTCTGATTTACATACAGAGTAGGTAATGATTAACACTTGTCCTGAGAAAAGGGCCTTATAGATTCGAACTCATAGGATGACAGAAGTTGGAAGGACTCTTAGGATCTTCTAACCCAGGGTTCTCACAGGCAGACACCTTTGGTTTTTTTGGGTTTTTTTTTTTTTTTTTTTTGGTTTTTTTTTTTTTTGTTTTGTTTTGTTTAAAAAAAAAAAACAATGTAAAGAAATCACAGAAAGGCTTGTTTGGGGCTATAGTTTCAAAGGGTTCATGGCACCTGACATATATGGTAGTGGAAGGTTTTACCAAGCAGGAAGCAGAAAGAAGGACATAGGAAGAAGTCAGAGACAAACCCTCAATGACCTGGCCTAAGTCAATCACTTCCCCAAGCTGTTTCATCCCCCAAAAGTTTCCATAATTTCTCAAGATAGCATCACTAGCTGGGGATATTCAATTTACATCAGATGCTGACAAAAGCCAGGAAAGGGGAAAGAGGGAAGCTATGAGAGTAATATACTGCTTCCCTGAGGATGAACCCCCTATTCTCCAATTCAAAGAGCTGCCCCAAAGCAGATGTCTTGGGGATTTTATATAAATCCCATTGGACCCCTCTGATTTCAGCTGAAGTTTTAACAAAACCTTCCATGCAAGCACAGACTCACTTCATGTTGATAAAGTCTGTGTCAGTCTTCACAATGTAACAAGCCTTGCATTGTTAGATCTTCATAAAATATTATAGAAGTGATCCTCTGGTTCTGATAAGAAACTGAGCACTGTCAGGTTAAAAGAAGGTCACAAAGGCCAGTGAGTGGTAAAGGTGGTCTTCAAATATGGATCTGTCTGATGCTACTTTTCAACCATAATGTTATTCAGCCTCTCTCACTAGGTGTAGTAATGACCTTTCTTGTTGCTATGACAAAGTACCCGACAAACACAATGTAAGGAAGGAAGAGTGCATTTCAGCTCATAGTTTTAGGATGAGTTTTGTCATAGCAAGGAAGGCAGCAGGAGTGTGAAATGGCTGGTCCTACTGTGTTCACAATGAGAGTCAGGAAGCAGAGCAGGCTGAATGCTGACATTCAGTTGGCTGCCTTCTTACAATATTTATTGAGATCTATTTTATTTTATTTTATTTTATTTTATTTTATTTTATTTTATTTTATTTTATTTTATTTTATTTTATGTGTATGAGTGTTCTGTATGTGTACCATATGTATGCCTGGTACCCACGGAGGTTAGAAGGCATCAGATGCTCTAGAAGTGGAGTTATGAATCAGTGTGATCCACTATGTGGATACTGGGAACTGAACCTGGGTCCCCAGAAAGAGAACAAGAGTAAGTGTTCTTGACTTCTGAGTCATCTCTTTGGCTCCAGCTTTCTCCTTCGTGCTCAGTCTTGAACCAGAGGCCCATGGAATCACACACACACACACACACACACACACACACACACACACACACAGAGAGAGAGAGAGAGAGAGAGAGAGAGAGAGAGAGAGAGAGAGAGAGAGAGAGACCATAGACTGGGTTGCTGAAATTCCAGTTTCTATATGATCAGAAGGATGAATCAGTCTACTGTTTGTGACTGACATCTGAGATAGTTTGTAGTCTTGTGGGGCCAAGCCATAACCCAGTGGTATCTGTTGCTCTAGGCATTCAAATTGAATAGTGTTAGAGGGCATCCAGATGGCTTTCCCTGGAGAAGTGTTTAATGTATATAGAAAAACCCCACAAATTGGGTGAAGTATTGTGTTAAATGGTATATGAGTTTGAAAACAAACAAACAAACAAAAACTTATTTTTTGCTTTATCTCTTAGACTCACCAAGATCTAGTTTCTGTCCTTTAGATACAGGATTGAAATATTTTACTGAGTTTGGGTTATTCTTGACTACTTTGCGTAAGCGGTACCCTTCATCTATTGAATTCATTTATAATTTTAAGCTTAACATAAAGTCCCATTCTGTCAGACATAGGGATGGTCAATGGAATAATAAGGAAATGCAACGTATCACAGCCCTTGTGTGATCTGTAACCCAATGTGATGGTTCATTTTGACTGTCAACTCTCTCTCTCTCTCTCTCTCTCTCTCTCTCTCTCTCTCTCTCTCTCTCCTCTCCTCCTCCTCTCTCCCTGACCTCTCTCCTCCTCCACCCCGTTTCCAGGAACTTCCAGTGGCTGCCAATCACAGGCTCAATAAGCTTACTCACCCTGAGGGACTAGGAGGTTTTGTTCTATGGGCATGATTGATTAAGCCGCCGCACATCGTTCATGAACTCAACACTAGGCCTTTTTCCCATCCCCAGACATTGTTGAGGGGACTGATTACTTTAACCTTCTAGTGACTTGACTAAGAATATCCAGAAGTCCTCATTCACTAGCCATCTCACTGTCATAGAAAGACATGCTGGTATCATTCAGGGACTCCAGGGTTTTAGGATTCAAATGTCTCTAAGGCTGAGAGGATCCTGCAAACACCCAAGAGGGACTGCCTTCCACTACATATTCAATCAGACTGAGAAGAAAAACCATGAAAAGAAAAGAACGACCATGAAACACAGAAAACGTCTTCCCAAGAGAGCCTGGGGGAAAAAATGAATCTGAAGATATTAATTACAAGAAATATTTAATCTGGAAAAGGAAAGTCAGATCATCGAGTCTCAGATCCCAAGGAGCATCCAAGGTGCTTGAGAGTCTAAGTAAATAACTCTTGAGTTCTTATTGTTTGTGAAATTTAAAGAGAAAAAAATGTAAAAGAGAATCCTGTATAGGTAATTTTTTTCATTTTATCTTTTTTATGATTTGAGAGAGGGGTAAGCATTTAAAGATCAATTATATGTCAACAAAGCAGGAACTTTTTCAGAGAATAAAAATGTTGAATACTTTTTTTGTGATAGCAAATCATGATTGTCAATTTAACTCGATGGATAAATGCCTAAGAGATTAAAAGAGCATGCCTGGGATTGGGGAGGTGAGATCGTTCCCATGGGAAATTGGGCCATGAAGCTTCTGGCTTAGTGAATGCATTTATCCTTTGATGGGTTCATGACATAATAGTGTTTGGGGGAGGCAGCGAAAGGCAGGAACTAGAACTTAACTCAAGTAGTGGGTCACTGAGGGATTGTTTTTCCTTGCTGCTATTTTATTCCACCCCGTTTCTTAGATTCTTTTTTCCTTTGCTTCCTAGATACCATGCTATGAATTATTTGGCTCTCCCATCCCCCCCCCATGATGGTGGACTGGCCCCTTTCAACCTATGAGCCAAAATAAACCTTCTTTAGATTGTTAGTTGGGTATTTGGTCCCAGTGATGAAAAGTAACTAACATTTGTGGATGTTCTAATGAGGTTACAGAACCTTCGTACGAAACATACCAAAGACTTTATGGAAGAATAAAAATCAAATATAGATGATTCCCTTCAGTATCTGAGATAATTCCTTTACTAGATTAGCATTTCAGATGTGGTAATGTATACAGCAGCAACACTGAAGGAGTCACAGAGGTCTCTGTGCTCACAAGCATGCTTCAGGGCGGGGTTCTCAACCTGTGGCTCATGACATCCTGGGGGTTGAATGACCCTATCATAAGAGTCTCCTAAGACAATCAGAAAATAGAGATATTTATATTACAATTCATAGTGGTAGCGAAAGTACGGCTATGAGGTAGCAAGGAAAATAATTGTATGGTTGGGATCATCACAACATGAGGAACTGTATTAAAGTTGACACATTAGAAAGCTTGAGAACCACTGCTGTAGGGGAACCTGGGGTATTAAGCACACAGGTTGTTCCTTCAAGGGAAGGAATGTAAAACTTGGTTTCTGCCTAGAAGGCTGGAGCTAGTGTGTTTTCTAGACTGGAGACCTTTGTACTACCTGTGTGGCACGGACCCCTCCTTCAGAGTTTTCTCATAAACTTGTTTTTTCTCTGTCACTCTAGAACCCATCTTTATGGAAGGTATCCCAATTTTACAAAGAGTTTCCATCTACTTATATATGGTCTGTATTTAGCTTTCTTTGTTCCTGGAAAAGATTTAGGTATACTTTGTTGTACTGGTGGGATTATGTAGTTGAAATTTATAATACCAATAAGTCCATATAAAAGGCACACAATCCAGAGATTTTATTTATAAGCCATATGCCTAGATTGGGCAGATCTAGAGCCATACTAACATATTCCCCAGCTATAAAGCCCATGTTACTTGCTATTTCTCTTGGCCACACGGTTCTGGTCCATAGCAGCTTCTTCTTCCATCTTCCTTCTCCCCCTCTCCCTCTCTGCCTCTCTCCCATCTTTCCCTCTCTCCCTTTGTCCCTCTCTCCCTCTCAAAACTCCAGTCCAACTGTTCTCCCTCCACTGTCCAATCATAGGTTCTAGAGTTTTGATGGCCAGTTAAATTGGAGAAAGGTTCATGGGGCATCACTTGAGGACATATGAATCCGCTTATGGGGGTAACCACATCTTGAACCAGTATTTAGCATAGAATACAAGCAGCATCAGACCAACCCACTACAGGATTGAGTCAGGGACACAGGATGGCTTTTATAGGAAGGGAAAGACTTGATTTGGTTTGGGTTGGATTGGTTTGCGTTTTTAAATTTTATCCTTGATCTTTTGTTTTCTTTTGGGAGGTTTCAAAAGCAATGGGTGAATATGCAGAAACAGGGAGATGAGAGACATTAGAATGCAGGGTATGAAATTCATAAAGAATCAATAAAAATTGTAAATGTAAAATAAAGTAAATAAAGCCATAAAAAATCTTAGAACAGTCCCTATAATATCATAATATAAAATCACAAGAATAGTTTTTGCCAGGTTTTCCTGCACTTAACTATCCCTAAGATAAACCATCCAGGGTCAGACTTTTGAGGGTTGAGCCAACACTAGCTACTGAGTTCTGCTGTGTCAAACTGCCTTTTGGCAGTGATGATCTCAAAGATCCCCCTACTTCCCCCTGCAGCACACTGTCATCAGCTGAAATTTATTGGTGGTGTTAGAGGGTTCAAATCTATATGTTTAGTTCTCAAAGCCTATCATTTGGAGGTAAGAGATGGTAGGAAGAAAATGAGTTTAGCCAAGGGCCAACTGAGCCGATAGAGGGAAAAACCGATACTCTCCCAAGCAAAGGCTATTGAAGAGGGGTAAGGGGAGCGGAGAGGGGAGTAGGGGACAATGAGAAGGAAGATGGCTGAGTCATGTATCTGGTCTCAGTAGCCATCCTTGACATTCAGAGAATGTTTTACTATTCCCATTCTAGTGAGACATCATTGCAACAAATCTGACTTTAAATCTTAGCCCAGTGCCTACAATTTCTGTTGATTCTTGTTAAACATTAGTCTGTTGTTTAATGAAGAAGAGGAGGAGAAGAGGAAGGAAAAGAAGAAGGAGGAAGAGGAGGAGGAGAACAACAACAACAATAACAACAACAAATGTAGCAAGCGCTTTGCCCACATTTTGAATCTGAAGACTATCAGATATCCAAATCTAATAAATCTAAAAGGAAAGTACTAAGAGATGAGTGTATATTGTCCTTTGCATTTTCTTTTCACATGAATAACTAACCTTGCATTTATTTATTCATTAAAATAAATTTAAAAAATCTTATGTGGAAGAATAAGGAGAGAGAATAAAAGATAGGAGTTTAATGGACTGGCCATCTTCAGAGGTATCACCACCCATAACTAAGTTGTTGGCAGACAGATAATCGTCCTTTAGCTTTGTGACCAAAAGAAAGAAAGAAAAAGAAAGAAAGAAAGAAAGAAAGAAAGAAAGAAAGAAAGAAAGAAAGAAAGAAAGAAAGAAAGAAAGAAAGAAAGAAAGAAAGAAAAAAGAAAGAAAGAAAGAAAGAAAGAAAGAAAAAAGAAAAAAGAAAGAAAGAAAAGAAAGAAAGAAGAAAAGAAAAAGATGAATTTTAAAGTCAACTAGAAGCAAATGAAACTCAAGCACTTACTTAGATTTCCCCATGGCTACATGGTCATAAAGGTTGGTTTAATATTAGGAAACTTAGTCTATGTAGTTACCAGGTAACAGGCTGCCCTGGGCTAATATCAAAACCTTGTGCAGTCATGAGGGTGGCTCTTCAAAAACCTTACGAAATACAGTTCTGCTTGTAAAGTCAGTCATGGGAGCTTTCCTGCCTGTTAAAACATGGAAGATTACTACAGCTTCTGGTGCAGGAAGGAGTAAACACTGGATAAACTTATAAAAATATGGATTTTTCCCTTAAACTCACTCTTTGGGGATTGGATGGATGGTCACAGAGAAGCCTCATTAAACCAAGTTACACAAAGAGAACAAAGTGTCCCTGATGCGTGTGTCAGATGTGAATATAGATGTGGAGAGATTGCCAGGTGGGGATCAGCGCAAGCAAGGAGAAGGATACAGTCTCTCACGAACAGAATTAGACCATCCGTGCTTCCAGTGTTAATGTGGGTTAGCCCAGCAGAACAGCGTCTGGAAAAGAGTCCAACAAGGGCTTTTCAGCCGCCACTTCCTGGGCATGGGCTTGTAGAGTGAGCATAGCGCTGATAAGCTGCGGGGCATGCTGGGAAAAAGAGACATGGCGTACACTCACAGTGCTGCTTGGCGGAGCCCCACAGGTGGAAGAGACTGGATTGCCCCTGCCAGAAGAGTGAAACTAGAGGTCAGCGGGTGTCTAAGCTGACTGAAGTGCAACTGTTGTTACAGTATCTGGTATGAGATAGGAAACCATGTAAAATTGAGGGAACAAGAAAAGACTTGCAATCAGAAGTCAAATAAGGTTAAAAAAAAAAAAAAGCAGTTCTCATAAATGACCTAAATGTTAGTAATTGATAAGAACTTTAAAATTACTGTTATAAGCATGTAGAGGACAAGCACATGGGCAAGATGAGCGGAAAGATGGAAATTTTCAGGCAAAACTAAAACACAATATTAGTAATCATCATTTTGAAGCATAAAAATGCTGCACATAAGACAAATACTGTATTGGGCTGGTTTGATAATAAACTCAAGTTAGCTGGAGAATGGATGGGAAAACCTGAAAACAGCAACACAAAGTCTCCTAACTAAGGCACACATTGCAAAAGGCAGGAAGAGAAACCCAAAGCACCACCAGAACAGGGCAACTGTGTAATATTCCAACAGTTGTGTGAGACTGAGGTGATGCGTGTAATCTCAGCATTTATGAGACAGAAGAAGCAGGAGGATTGTACTTTGCCACTAGCCTGAGCTATACACTAAAATCTTATCTCAAAATAATATTAGAATCTGGAAGAGAAGAGAGCAAAACTGGAAATTACTTGGAAAACCTATTGCCCAAAAAAACTGATTTTAAAAAGACATTCACATATCTATAAATCTCAACAAATTCTAGACAGAATTAATTTGAAGGAAACTATTGCTACTTAGTGTACAGAGATTAATGTCTGAAAATCAAAAGTTTTTTAAAAAGCAGACAGAAAATATGAGACTCATTGGAGCCCAGGAGAACAAAAAGAATGGGAGCTATTTTTAGCAGCAACAGTGGAAGATGTTCAGAAGATGGGAAGAGATGAAAGGGGAAAGAACTGCCTGTCCAACACCTACACAGAGAGGCTAGCCTCAAGCACAAAGAAGAGAAAGGCATGTTCTGGAGAAGCCGGTGAGTCTCTAGTGATGTATACTGGCAGAAAGAATCCAGGGAACTTCATCAGCAAGTCCTCTGCCCACGTCTTGATGTTATCTAAAGGTCAATCATATCCTACAGTCTAGTAATCTAGAGAGAAATTTCTAATAAATAATCATAGAAAACCATCAAGTAAAGAAGAACTCCCAGAGCCCATTCTGCCATGAATCAGTGGCTATGCTAACAGAACTGTCAGCATAAATGTTATCTGTCGAGCAGGTGAAGCTGTGCAAAAACAAAACCAGATAAACAATCCAAAGAAGAATGCCTAAGTCATGGCAGGAGAGTTCTGTGGCACCCTGTCCCACTCCCCAGTTCTCTGGCAAGTTCAGAAGTGTCCAAACTCCCAGGAGAGGGCTGCTGAGGAGGAGGAGCAGTTCAGACTTCACTTGCAACAAACTGTGATCACATTCAATTTCCATGCACAGGTTCAAGCTAGATAGGCTCCCAACACTAAAATGGGGAAGTGGACACAGGGTTCCACTCCTAACCAAGAAGCTATTTAAAATGAGAGCCCACAGTTTAAAGACTTTGAGCCTGCCTTGGAGTCTGGTTAATACACCCAGTGATATACTCCATTGTAGAAAATGAGTTTTTCCTCTCATTTGGAACCAACTATGGAACCACCCATAATGGGCCCTCCCACCCTTGATCACTAATTGAGAAAATGCCTTACAATTGTATCTCATAGAGGCATTTCCTCAAGGGAGGCTCCTTTCTCTGTGATAACTCCAGCTTGGGTCAAGTTGACACACAAAAACAGCCAGTACAATGATCCCTTGTCAACTTGACACATAAACACATCACTATTAAGCCTCAACCCTTACTTTCATATTCATCCCCAAGATCTAACTTTTTGTAAAAGTCCCACAGTCTTTACAAATTCTTACATATTAAAATTTCAATTCCTTTCAAATATCCAATCTCTTTTGAAATTCAAAGTCTTTAAACTGTGGGCTCCATTAAAATTTTTCTTATTTCAAAAGGGAAAAAAATATCAGGACACAGTCACAATCAAAAGCAAAAATCAAACTCCAACTGTCCAATGTCTGGGATCTACTCACGATCTTCTGGGCTCCTCTAAGGACTTGGGTCACTTCTCCAGCTCTGTTCTTTGTAGCACACAGCTTGTCTTCTAGCCTCCAGCTGCCTGTACTCCACTGCTGCTGCTGATCCTAGTGGTCATCTCATGGTACTGGCATCTCCAAAACACTGCTGTCTTCTGCTGCAACTGGACTGCACTTTCACCAAGAGCCCCTCATAGGCTCTTTTCATAGTGTTAAGCTTCAACCTCTGTGCAAGAGCCCTTCAGTCCTGGGCCTTTAACTGCCACTGAGGCTGTACCTTCACCAATGGCCTCTCCCAGACTTTCCCAGTGCCAGGCTTTAGTTGCTACCTCTTTATACTTCAAAACCAGTACACCGGAGTGGCTCTTATATATTATCAAGTCTGGCCAACACAAGGTACAACCATGGCTGCCTCTGAAACATTGCTTCTCTGCTCTCAAGAAACACTTCCCAGAAGATTTCACCTCCATGATGCTGGTCTCTTCTTAAGACTGCTAATTTCTTAGCTCCAGATAGCCAGCATCAATTGTCCCAGCAATGCCAAGGTTTCACTTAGTAGTTCTGATCTCTTGTTAAACACAGCTGATTTTTCAGCCCCAGCTAACCAAAACCACAGAATCCTCACAATCAAAATAACAATGGCCCTGATAAGAGTCTTTAATCTTTCCTCTGAAATTTCACAAACCAGGCATCCACCTTCTGCACTGTTGTCAATATTATCTTCCAAGCTCCTCCAGAACAACCCACAAAGCTCTTGACACCCAATGTCTCTTCTGGTCCAAAGTTCCAAAGTCCTTCCACAGTCCTCCCAAACACATGGTCAGGCTGTCACAGAAATATCCCACTCCCAGTACCAGTTTGTCTTACTCAGGGTTTGTATTCCTGCACAAAACATCATGACCAAGAAGCAAGTTGGGAAGGAAAGTTTATTCAGTTTACACTTCTACACTGCTGTTCATCATCAAAGGAAGGCAGGACAGGAACTCACTTGGAGGCAGGAGCTGATGCAGAGACCATGGAGAGGTCCTGCTTACTGGGCTTGCTTCCCCTGGCTTACTTGGCTTGCTTTCTTATAGAACCCAAGACCACCAGCCCAGGGATGCCACCACCCACAAGGGGCCCTCCCACCCTGGATTACTAATTGAAAATATGCCTTCCAGCTGGATCTCATGGAGACATTTCCTCAAGGGATGCTCATTTCTCTGTGATAACTCCAGCTTGTGTCAAGTTAACACGCAAAACCATCCAGTACAGGCAGGAACCCCACCCTGAATGTTGGTGACCTTACCCCATATTCGGGGGGTCCAAACAAATTAAGAGTGGATGTAACCTACTGGTACAAGTGTTCTCTCTGTTTCTTCAGCCCTGTTCTGTCATACTATCTACACTGTCACAGACAGAAATCCCTGTGAAATGAGCCAAAATAAATTATTTCTCCTTTTAAAGTGTTTATGCAAGGCATTCTGTCACATCATCAAGAAGTGACTTGAAACATTCTCATGTAGTCCTGTGGCAACGCACATTTCAAAGGTAGGGAACAGCTCAACAAATGTCTGTAGCAAGTCTCTGTCTAAGGGCCTTCATGAAGCGAAGGCGGAGTTAATTGTGGACTGCCAAGCTGAGTGCTGAAGGCAGACGTTAGCACACACAGGAAATATCTCAAAGACTGGAAGATTTTGTTTATGACTTTTGTAGTTCCTGGCACTAAATATTTGTGTGACATTGGTTTTTTGTTTGTATGGTTTGGTTTTGTTTGGTTTTGTTGTTTAATTTGTTTTGATAGAAGCATTGTTTCTATATTCATGAATTCAATGTTAAATATAACTTTACAGACAGTAAAATTGATTATACATTTTTATAATTGCACTTTGCATTTTAATAAGTTCAGGTAATCTGTACACAACGTACTTCTATTTTGTCCCTGGGTCTTCCTGAGGTTATGACATAATTGTCTTTGTATTATTGCTGATGTACAAATAATGGACTTCACTATGATGTTTTCATATATGTGTATATTGTGTGACATTGTTAAATGATGTACTAAATACTCATCTGAAGGTAATGATAGACCTGAATGGATTTTTCACAGTGGAAACCGATACTATCGTGTACTGGGTGACCATTTCACAAATATGCTGGCTTCTTCACTGTTTTAGATTAGGCTGAAGAACCATTTCAAAAACAGAACTTTGCTTAAAGTTTAGAATTTATAAATCACTGGCATCTTAAGGACATTGAAAGATCTGAGAGTTCCATGATTGCCTTTTCAAGGGAAATGATTTTATTCAATTATTATAAGCCCACAATGCAATTTTTTAAAGTCTGTTTTTCCCAGAAGGTACGTTCTGCTGTAACGTGTATCACTGTAAATGTAGATTCTCCACTGGTATACTGAGCACTTTTGTATTTGAAGGTGACTTTCCTAAAGCCAATGAGCAGCCCTTGGAGCAGGCTGACTCTCAGGCAGCTATAGAAAGAAGTGTTAGGTTATGGACAGAACTAAAGCAGCTTGATGTGCTGGGAGTGGGGTGGGGTGGAGGTGAAGGAGTAGTGTATGGGGTTGAGGAGGGTGGAATGCGGGAGGGATAGGATCTGCATTAGGGGTATGTCCATCTGGGTGGACAGTTTTGTGGGTAGGATGGTGGTAGGAGGCATCTCCGGGAAGAGACAGGATTTCTTATCCTGTCTACAAGAAATGTAGGGATTGGGTAGAGCAGAGACTGAGGGAACAGCCAACCAATAATCAGCCCAACTTGAGACCCATCCCATGGGCAAGCACCAATCCCTGGAACTATTAATGATACTGTTATGCTTGCAGACAGGAGCCTAGCATGGCTGTTCTCTAAGAGGCCCGACCCACCAACTGACTCAGACAGAGGTATACACCCATAGCCAAACAGTGGATGGACTCTGATGGAAGAATAGGAGAAAAGATTGCAGCCCCTAAGGGAATAGGAATTCCACAGGAATACCAACAGTCAACTAACCTGGACCCTCTGGTCTCTCAGAGACTGAACCACCAACCAAAGAACATACTAGACCTAGGAATGCTGCAGCTTTTTAAGGAGTCCCCTGTCCTGTGACTCATTGCTGTCTCACTGCTTGGTAAACAGGTTGTGAGGACTTAAGACTTGTATGTTACTAGTACCTCTGTAAAAGTAAAATTAAAAATGACGGATGTGTAAATGATCTGTTGCTTTTTCTTTTGTTTTGTTTTTCTGTCTGGACATTGATTGGTACTGTATCTAAAGCCTCCATGGTATGTGCATTTAAACTTTGACTTTATACTCCACAGAATAAATTAAAACAAAAACAAAATGAAACAGAAACAGGAGAACCCTGCCAAATCTCCACCTGATCGCTAAACTGACCGAAGAGAGGCATCAGTTGCCACAGAGGACAAAGAACACAAATGTGACAAATCTAGTTTATAAATCACTAAACATAAAAACCAATAGGATGTAAACAACACGATGGAGGAAGGGTTTTGGTTTGTATCTTGAATGCCCCCTGATGTGTTTATAAAAAGGCAAAGAGAGGGGGGATATGTTCTATGGAGATATGGCAAGGTATGGGGGTAGGGGGTACCTCAGAGGGCCATGCTGAGGCACCCCTTCCCCCTGAGGGACCAGCCACATGACACAATGGTGTAGTATAGAATAGAGTTCATTCAGGGCATGGGGAGGGCAGTCAAGAGGGTAGTAGAGGCAGAGAAAGGCAGAGAGATAGAAAGAGAGAGAGAGAGAGAGAGAGAGAGAGAGAGAGAGAGAGAGAGAGAGAGAGAGAGAGAGAGAGAGAAGAAGAAGAAGAGGAGGAGGAGGAGGAGGAGGAGGAGGAGGAGGAGGAGGAGGAGGAGGAGGAGGAGGAGGAGGAGGAGGAGGAGGAGGAGGAGGAGGAAAAGGAAGAAGGAGGAGAAGGAAGAAAGACGAGAAGGAGAAGCCAGCCATGAGTATGTGGAGGAAGGGGGGACAGAATGGGGAGAGAGAAGAGAAGGGAAGAGCGAGAACAAGAGAAAGCAAGAGAACAAGAGATAAGAGCTAAGAGAGTGAAGGGGGCCAGCAGCCTCTTTTAGAGGGTCAGGTCTAGCTAGCTATTGCCAGGTAACTGTGGGGCAGAGCTTAGACAGAATGCTAATCCCCCTCCCAAAGACATCCATGTGCTCAAGGCTTGGTCAGCAGTTACAGAAAGTTGGGTAAAGTAGGGAGAATGGGATTTGCAGACTTTCTGTCTTAGGTATTCAGTACATATAATTTTCAACAAATAATATCAACACGTGAAAAACAGTTCACACAAAAGTAAAATGGAAGAAACTAATTAAAGAAAACTATCCCTAAAGTGCCTGTCACACAAAGATGAAGAGCTGGATTTGGACCTCCAATATCCATACAAAAACTGGATGCAGTGGTGCACATCTGTGTGACAGGATTGGGAGACAGGACGACTCCCTGTGGCCTACTGGTGCTAGTCAACCGGTGAGCTGTGTGCTGAATCATGCTCAGTACCACCTCTTACATGCAGGGAGTGTTCTCCTTCCCTTTTCTAATAAGACATTATAATAATATTAACTTTGTATATTAGGCAACTCATGCACTCTCAGCCTCGCACAGTATGCTCCCCATCCCCACAGACACACACACACACACACACTCTCAACCACACAAACACTTTTAAAGAGACACTGAGAAGGGTATATGTAATGATGAAGGTCCAGCCCACCCACCAGAGGTTATAAGAATTATAAATATGTATACAACTAATTATAAATATGTATACAACTAAACAGAGCTCCAGACAGCATGGAAATTTGCAGGTTCAGTTGTATGATGATAATTGAAGCTTTCAATGTGCCGATTTGGATAATAGATGAGGTATTTAAATATAAGCAACTCATAGGTTAGGATTAGGGTTAGGGTTAGGGCTACAGAGATTTTAAAAATAGTATAAACTGTCTAGATTTAAGAGCTGTGTGCAATGTATTCCAACAAACAGCAGAAACAGGGCTGGTTGATTGGTTGGTTGGTTGGTTGTTTGGTTGGTTGGTTGGTTGGTTGGTTGGTTGGTTGGTTGGTTGGTTTGGTTTTTCAAGACAGGGGTTTTCTATCGAGCTCAGGCTATTCTGGAACTCACTGTATAGAGTAGGCTGGCCTTGAACTCAGAGATCCACTTGCCTCTGTCTCCTAAATACTATGATTAAAGGTATGCACCACTACTACCTGGCTCTATACTCTTCTGTTAAAGTCATTTTTAGGTTGTATATAATTGTTACTACAATAAAATCTTTGTAACTACTAAGTAGTTGTGTTATTTTTTTTTTAGTGGACAATGACAAGAGAAGAATGTCTATGCAATTAAAATATATATTACCTCTCCATGCTTGTCCGGATCTATACATGAACATTCATAGATATGACTAGACTGTGTAGCAATCCCAACAACACAGCTTCTACATTATGAAACAAACACTGACCTTAGGGAAAGATAGAAATAGTCACAAAGTTCTAACAGAACTACCCAGATAATGAAATAAGCAAGAGTAACCACTAAAGACAAAGATTTGAACAGAATGAATTGATGATTCAATCTAATTAAATACATGAAATACTAACAACTCTAGTTTATACATTTTTCAAGAGTGCATGAAACACTTACCTAACACTGTGTTCTGCCCTAGAGTAAGTTGGAGTTTTTTAAACAGTATTGTTTATTATTTATAAAGTAGGCATGCAAGGCTAAACTCTCTGAATGTTGTTCATCTTTATAAGAGTCTAACAGGGTAGATCTCTTACAATAGTTTTCTTTTTAAAATAAAATGAAATTTATAAAAGGTGAATAACATTAATATTTTTCTATTTTGTTGTATGTATCATAATACATAATTCTATATGCTACATACAGGTATTTTCATGTAAGCATGTATCGTATATTGAGTGAGCATATTACCCCATATCTTACAGGGCCCCCTCTCTTCCCTTCCACATCAGTTACCTCCCTTTATCTCCCTAGACAACTTCACTTCTACTTTCATTTCAGATTTACAGCTACAATGTTATGTTTATAAATAAAACAAAATGAGGGGAGAAAACTATTTGTCTTTCAAAGACTGGCCTAATTCACTTGATAAGATCATCTACAATTGCATACAGTTTTCTGAAAGTGAGATATTTTCACTCCTTTGAGGCTGAAAGAAATTCTATTGTGTGCACACATTATGCTCTTTTATCCATTCCTCTGCTGTTGGACATTTAAGCTAGTTCCATAATTTAGCCATCATGAATATCGCTGCAATAAACATCACTATGCAAATATTCTGTAACAGACTGAGGTGGAGTCCTTTGAAAGCTGAACCAGGAAATCCAAGGTACTTTCTGGTCCAGAAGTAGGATCCGAGACCTAAATTGACTGCTGACTTCTGAAGTATATGTGTGCTTCATGATATATGTATTTTTGTTCATTATTATTTTTTATTGATTCTCTGAAACTATTATATACATGTGTAATCTATTATGAGTATATCTAGCCTCCATTTCCTCTCTGTAGCCAAAATGTCCCCCTCCCAAATTTATGTACTCATTTTTTTTACCGTATTTTTTTTTCATTTTTATTTTTATTTACTTATATTTTTTATTTACATTGCAAATGATTTCCCCTTTTCTGGGTCCCCACTCCCCGCAAGTCCCATAAGCCCTCTTCCATCCCCCTATTCTTCCATCTACCCCTTCCCACTTCCCTGTTCTGGAATTCCCCTATACTCTTGCACTGAGTCTTTCCAGAACCAGGGCCCACTCCTCCATTCTTTTTGGACATCATTTAATGTGTGGATTATGTCTTGGGTATTCAAAGTTTCTAGGCTAATATCCACTTATCAGTGAGTGCATACCATGATTGATCTTTTGAGACTGGGTTACCTCACTTAGTATGATGTTCTCCAGCTCCATCCATTTGTCTAAGAATTTCATGAATTCATTGTTTCTAATGGCTGAATAGTACTCCATTGTGTATGTACTCATTTTTTAATGCTCCATTTAGTAATGCCAATCCAATAATCCAATTAGTGATGCCTATATATGTGTGGATGTGGGGCTATCCACTAAAGCATGGACTATCTACAAAAAAGTGATTATTCATCCCAACTACCATAAACTGCAATTATTGCCTCAAGACTATGGGGTCTTGTGAGTACCTGCCCCGTGCATATTGGGGTTCTAATTGGTTTGATCTTGTGCAGTGAAAACAGCTGCTCTATGTTCATTTGTGTAACAGCCACATCATGTCCAGAAGACAGCATTTCCCACCATGTATCCCTGTTCTCTTGTAGTCTTACATTTTTCAAAACCTTACTTTATTAAGTGTACTTAAATCTTCAGCCTCCCTTCTAGCCCACCACCCACCAGAGGCAGTGGAAAGGAAAGGAAAGGAAAGTGCAAAGGAGGTTGTGGACTTGTTTAGAAATAGTTCTCTGGAGGGAATCCAATCTGTGTTGTCAGGCTAGCAGCAGTTCAATTCAGCGATGGCTCCATCCACTCGCAAGCACCATTCACAAATCAGCAATGGCAGTTAAATCCAGAAGAAACCTTGAGGCTCTGCCATTTGGCCAAAGTCCATGGAAGTGGCAAGAGAAGCCTCTAGAACACCACCAGACGTTCTTTAGTGGCATTTCTCTCTACAGATTCATGACAAACAATGACCAGCAAAGAGTGGCAAGGTGAACTAATACCACAAAGCATTGTCCACTGTCGGTTGAGTTATGTTTATACCCTTTCCATACATCACGTGTTCTCTCGTGTGTCCACTCTACCAAACATCACACGCCCCTTTCCAGGCTGCTTCCAGAAAAACACCATGTGTCTGTTCTCAGTAAAACATCTTTCCATGTGTCTGCCTCAGCAAAAGCATCCTCTCATAAGACAGTTTCCAGAAAAACATCACATGACACAACTGAATCTTCCAAACAACCAGAAATTTCCACTTCATCCTCTAACCCTTCCATACTTTGTGCTTCCTCTTCCACTGTGTTACTTGAACCTTGGCAGAGAGGTTGAATAAGATGTCTTACTTAAGGTGGAATGAAACTCACAGTCACTTTGATCGGCAATAGGTCTCTCTCTGTTAACCGCTTCTCATCACAAAATAAAATAAAATAAAATAAAATATAAAGCTTCTCGAACCAGGGCAGAGAACAGCTCATGTCTGAATATAAACATGAATATTTAAAAGGCAGTTTGACAGTATGACCATTTATCAAAACAACAGCAGTAGATTTTGCTCTAAGACACATGACCTCCACAGTCATAGTACCAAGCTCTACAGTACCAAGAATGGATTCCCTTCTGTGGATTAGGCTGCATTTCCATTAAGAAAGCAGTGGGTTATACTACAGAAGTCATGCCACTATTACAAAACTTACATGGCAGTTTTGGGCATGGCATCATTACAGCAGGCAGGGTCCTGTACAAGGCCGATGATGTCTTTCATACCCCATCATCCTTCATAGCATCTTCCATAACTATAAACACTAGCCAGCAGAGTTGGTACACTTGTGGTGCCTGCATTTTACAAGGATTCTAGAGATCTGAACTCAGGTCTTTGGGCTTTGTGCAGCAAACGTTTTAATCACTGAGAAGTCTTTTCTTTTGGGGTTTTTATCATAAAGAGATGCTGGTTGGATTTTAGCAAAAGTTTTTTTTTAACCTATTGAGGTAATCTTGCAATTCCTGTCCTGAAATCCATTTCTGTGAAGTGTTAGCATTTGTTGATTTGCATATATTGAATCACTCCTATATCTCTGGAATGAAACCAACTAGATTATGTTTGGTCTTTTTGATGTGGACTTAAATTTAGATCGAAAGTATTTTGTGAGAATTTTTGCAACTATATTCATCACAAGTTTAGCCTACAGTTTTCTTTTATGTCTTTATCTAGTTTTCCTATAATAACGTTGTCTTTGTGAAGAGAGTTTGGTGGTGTTCCCTACCATATCTACTTCATAGAATAGTGTTGGAAACTTTGGCATTAG
This sequence comes from Apodemus sylvaticus, assembly GCF_947179515.1. NCBI lineage: Eukaryota > Metazoa > Chordata > Mammalia > Rodentia > Muridae > Apodemus > Apodemus sylvaticus. The sequence goes on along the minus strand of NC_067492.1, from coordinate 36,887,934 downwards.
CTCTTCCTTAAAGAGCTGGTAGAATTCAGCAGTGAATCTCTCTGGGCCTGAACTTGTTTGGTTTTTTTTTTTTATTCGATATATTTTTATTTACATTTCAAATGATTCCCCCTTTTCTGGCCCCTCACTCCCCGAAAGTCACATAAGCCCCCTTTCCTCCCCCTGTTTTCCCACCCAACCTTCCCACTTCCCTGTTCTGATTTTGCCTTATACTGCTACACTGAGTCTTTCCAGAACCAGGGGCCACTCCTCCATTCTTCTTATACCTCATTTGATGTGTGGATTATGTTTTGGGTATTCCAGCTTTCCAGGCTAATATCCACTTATTAGTGATTGCATATCATGATTGATCTCTTGAGACTGGGTTACCTCACTTAGTATGATGTTCTCCAGCTCCATCCATTTGCTTAAGAATTTCATGAATTCATTGTTTCTAATGGCTGAATAGTACTCCATTGTGTATATATACCACATTTTTTGCATCCACTCTTCTGTTGAGGGATACCTGGGTTCTTTCCAACTTCTGGCAATTGTAAATAGGGCTGCTATGAACATAATGGAACATGTATCCTTATTACATGCTGGGGAATCCTCTGGGTATATGCCCAGGAGTGGTATAGCAGGATCTTTCGGAAGTGAGGTGCCCAGTTTTCTGAGGAACCGCCAGACTGATTTCCAGAGTTGTACCAATTTGCAACCCCACCAGCAGTGGAGGAGTGTTCCTCTTTCTCCATGTCCTTGCCAACACCTGCTGTCTCCTGAGTTTTTAATCTTAGCCATTCTGACTGGTGTAAGGTGACATCTTAGGGTTGTTTTGATTTGCATTTCCCTGATTACTAATGAACTTGAGCATTTTTTTAAGATGTTTCTCCACCATCCGAAGTTCTTCAGGTGAGAATTCTTTGTTTAACTCAGTACCCCCATTTTTTAATAGGGTTATTTGGTTTTCTGGAGTCTAACTTCTTGAGTTCTTTGTATATATTGGATATTAGCCCTCTATCTGATGTAGGGTTGGTGAAGATCTTTTCCCAATTTGTTGGTTGCCGATTTGTCCTTTTGATGGTGTCCTTTGCTTTACAGAAACTTTGTAATTTTATGAGGTCCCATTTGTCAATTCTTGATCTTAGAGCATACGCTATTGGTGTTCTGTTCAGGAACTTTCCCCCTGTACCGATGTCCTCAAGGTCTTCCCCAGTTTCTTTTCTATTAGCTTCAGAGTATCTGGCTTTATGTGGAGGTCTTTGATCCACTTGGAGTTGAGCTTAGTACAAGGAGACAAGGATGGATCAATTCGCATCCTGCTGCATGCTGACCCCCAGTTGAACCAGCACCATTTGTTGAAAAGGCTATCTTTTTTCCATTGGATGTTTTCAGCCCCTTTGTCAAGGATCAAGTGGCCATAGGTGTGTGGGTTCATTTCTGGATCTTCAATCCTGTTCCATTGATCCACCTGCCTGTCACTGTACCAATACCATGCAGTTTTTAACACTATTGCTCTGTAGTATTGCTTGAGGTCAGGGATACTGATTCCCCCAGAATTTCTTTTTCTGTTGAAAATAGTTTTAGCTATCCTGGGTTTTTTGTTATTCCAGATGAATTTGAGAATTGCTCTTTCTAACTCTATGAAGAATTGAGTTGGGTCTTTGATGGGTATTGCATTGAATCTGTATATTGCTTTTGGCAAAATGGCCATTTTAACTATATTAATCCTGCCTATCCATGAGCATGGGAGGTTTTTCCATTTTTTGAGGTCTTCTTCTATTTCCTTCTTCAGAGTCTTGAAGTTCTTGTCATACAGATCTTTCACATGTTTGGAAAGAGTCACCCCAAGGTACTTTATACTGTTTGTGGCTGTTGTGAAGGGGGTCATTTCCCTAATTTCTTTCTCAGCCTGCTTATCCTTTGAGTATAGGAAGGCTACTGATTTGCTTGAGTTGATTTTATAACCTGCCACTTTGCTGAAGTTGTTTATCAGCTGTAGGAGTTCTCTAGTGGAGTTTTTTGGCTCACTTAGGTAGACTATCATATCATCTGCAAATAATGATAGTTTGACTTCTTCCTTTCCAATTTGTATCCCTTTGACCTCCTTATGTTGTCTAATTGCCCGAGTTAGTACCTCAAGTACAATATTGAAAATATAAGGAGAAAGGGGGCAGCCCTGTCTAGTCCCTGATTTTAGTGGGATTGCTTCAAGTTTAGTTTGATACTGGCTACCGGTTTGCTGTATATTGCTTTTACTGTGTTTAGGTATGGGCCTTGAATTCCTGTTCTTTCCAAGACTTTAAGCATGAAAGAATGCTGAATTTTGTCAAATGCTTTTTCAGCATCCTTTGGGAGGTCAGGTCACAAACGTAGGTGCATGAGATTTCTGGAGTCTGGTTCCAAATGCTTACTTTGTTCCTGAGTGGTTCTTCTTCACAGTGTCTGGGTATTCTGCTAGGCTGTCTCAGTGTATAATCCCATGGCATTTGATTTGCTGGAAGTTTGTGAAATATAGGGTCTGATACCTGGAGGCCACCAAGCCACTGACATAGCACAGGTCTTTGTTAGTGGCATATTTCTACTGCTACAGTTGGATGCCAAAATAAGATCCTTCCTGGTATTCTGCCTCCCTGTTTCAAACTCCCTTCTCTTATTTTTATGTATTTATTTTTTATTTAAAATGTCTTTTACTGAGACTACAGGTGCTAATTTTCTGAAGCTCTCTCTATTTTAATCCTGATCCTGTTCAGTCTCTCTCATTGGGAAGGAGAGAGTTCCTAGAACCTCCAATCCTTTCAAGGTAGACCTTGATTTATCCATGATCTGTTTGCCAATGTCCTTTATTTTCCTTTCTTTTGAACTAGAGATTTTCACCTACCACCCACATCATCTAATATCTGTTATCCAGTTTTCCCAAATTTGTTCCCTGTAAGTTTTATGCATGACCTGAGCCACCTTCTGAAATTTTCCTAAAGCAAGATTTAATGAACCACAAAGTTTTAAAATTATGCACACTTTATTCTATCACCATATAGAAATCAGTAACAAAACATAATAAAATTTATACAACTTGAAAGTTAACACATTTGTAAATTATCCAAGAATCAATGGAAAATATTAAAAGGAAAATTATGCAAAGGTTCAGGGTAAGATGGATTTTTAGATAAAATAAATGGGTTGAGTTGTCTATAGAAGTGGGCTTGCTTGGGTCTGCCTTCTATTGATTTGCTGACACTCAGAGGTGTGTTTACCGAAGTGAGTTTATCCTTGGTTGGTTGATTTTCAGAAGCAAAATATTAACAGTAATTTCATGATTTGAAATGGTATATTCACTGCAACAAGCCATCATTGTTCAGTTGAACAAACTTTTAACTAGTTTTGCTGACTACTTATTACCATAAATGAAAAATAATCCTTATTAAATTTATGGGAACATTCTTTCAATATGAAAATCAATTTTCTATTCTCTATAAACAAAGAAGCTGAACATTTCAAAATGTGAAGTATGGTTGAATCAAAATATCAAATACTCAATATGTTAAATGGAAGATTTGAATGACTCCTATCCTAAAATTATATAATACTACTAAAAGAAACTAAAGGAGATTTCATTTAACAATGGAAAAAATGCATTCATAGGTTCAAAGACTCAATATTAGAAAGATGCTTGGCTTTCATTCTAACCAAAATATCTCAGAGAAATAAGTTGAGGAAGGAAAGATTACTTGGGCTCCCAGTTTCAGAGGTCTCCATATGCCGTGGTGGGTAGATCATGGTGAATCCCAGAAGCTCACAACATAGTAGGACATAAAGCAGACAGGAGAAATGCCAATGCACTATTGGAAGTGCTCCTTTCCCCCTTTTACTTCATCTAGGACTATAGCCACCTGCATTCAGGATTGGTCTTCCCCTCAGTTAAACTTGTCTATAAACACCCTTGCAGACATTCCCATAAACGTGCTTCTCCAATCTTTTAAATAACTCTAAATCCAGGCAAGTAAATTATGAAGATTAATCATCACAGATGTCAATTTTCTCAGACTATAGAGTAAATTGAATCCAAATGAAAAGTCCAGCTGGCTCATTTCATTTCATTTTGTTGGAAGTTGAAATGATAATTCTAATCTTATATGGAAAGACCAAGGCATATTGAAAAATGTTTGGAGACTTATGCTACACAACATCAACGCTCACTTACTATAAAGGAACTTTTACCCTAACTCATCACGCACAAAAATTAGTTAAAGATGAGTTGTAGACATAAATGTGAACTCGGGAGAATGTATTTGTGGTACTAGAACAAGCAAAGATTTCTAAAGGAGAATCCAAAATATAACATCCAGAAAAGGAAAAAAATAATAAATTATACTTAACAAATTTTTAAAGCTTCTTCAAGAAGAAACTATTATAAAATAGGTGCAAACAGTAGCTACATGGTGGGGAGTATTGAGGAAGGAGAAGAACACAGGAAACTGTTGTGAGCGTCTATGTTCTGTGTTGTGATCTGGTGATCACATTGTGTGAAGATACCCCTCGAGCTTGGCTTCTTCACTCCCTACAGTGAATTATATTTCAGTAACCTGCAGAAGGATAAGTTAATAGGATGGGTCCCATTTCTAACTAGTTCTGGTGACTATTTATTGAATGAAAAACAGTCAGCTTCTACCCAGAGTGATGGAAGTCAAGACCATGTCTTCATTCATTCACTGTCAAGCACAGATGACCAGTGCTCCAGCTGGTACTCAACATATGCTTGTCAGTGTTAGAGGCCAGCATGCACTTGGGTATGCTAAAAGGCACTTCAGTTGACCATTTGTCCTGAGAGCCTTTGGGACCTGATAGTCTCTTTTCCATTCTTTTTGCCTTCATGATGGGCATCTGGTTAGCCTTAACTTATCCTCTCACTATGATTCACTCCCTTGCTTCAGGCCATGAAATCACCAGGCCTTTCCTAACGCTGACTTTCCTAACACTGACTAATATATTTGGTTAGCTGGTTGTACTCATCTGGTGGCCAAAATCCTAGATCAAGATTTAGCCCTGAAAACACTGTCATCTGGTGATATAAGCTCTTTCATCAGTCCAAGTGAATCCTCTCTGATTTCTACCAGGAAAGAACTAGTCAAAAGAGAATCTGTCAAAGATAACAGTTGTACACCATGGGCTTAGCATAGGAGTGTGTGGGAATCCTGGTCCACAAACTCAGGAAAACCACAAACAGAGCTCTATACTTCTCCAACTCAAAACAATTTTTACATCAAGCACATGACACTGCATCATGGAGTTGAATTCCCTGTCACTACCACTTGATTTCAATCACAAACTACTCATGAGTAGAAGACTTCTCTACTCTACTGAAGTCTAAGGCTTTGGAACCTCATAGTTCTACAACTGGCTCTCATTAGTTTTGCTGTTTTATGCTGAATCCATTATTCCTTGAATCACTGAATACAGGATAATGGTAACTGAATAAGAAATGGCCAGTGGAAGGAAGGAATGGAAAGGGATGCACTATCATCATATACCAATACATTGTTTACCTATTCATTTTTGGAAAGAACTGATATCCCCTGACCACTAACTTCACTGCATAGCTAATAAGTGAAAACTAGATGGAGCTGAGAAGCATACAGAGAAACTGAGGCATAAAGATTACCCCCCCCCATAGAACTTAGAATTGGGCCAGGAGATTCATGCAAGTGCAGGTAACATTAACAGAAGACAAAATGTGCTAAAGACGATTGAGATCTGGACAGGTTTGGGGTACACAGAGAAAAGGCAGTTGAACTGGGGTAAATATGTTAGTTGACTTTAGATTACTATAACAATATATCTGAGATAACTGACTTAGGAAGAGGGGGAGTTTATGTTGAGTGGTAATTTTTTTGTGAGATTTTTTTCAGCTTCCCATGAGTTGGCCTGGTGATTTCATGGCCTGCAGCAAGGGAGTGCATCATAGTGAGAGGATAAGTTAAGGCTAACCAGATGCCTGTCATGAAGGCATAAAGAATGGAAAAGAGACTATCAGGTCTCAAGACTCTCAGCTGGCCTCTAGGTTCTCTCAGCAAGTCCCTGTCACAGAGTCATCCTGGCTGGCATACCCCAGCCCCTACCCTAAACCTCTTTAGCACAGGAGCTTCCATTTTGGCCATGCACTCTCTTGTTTCTTCTCTCTCTTTCTGCCCTCTCTTCCCTCTGCTCTCTCAGTCATCTGATTCCTTCTTGGTTCATGTGTTCTCTTCCCCTTCTCTCTTGTCTTCCTCTTTTGTTGTCCCTTCCACTCCATCTCTCGTCTCATGGCCCAGTTCAGACTGTTGACCTTGCTAACTCTACTTCTTTCTTGCCCTGCTCTGGACTTTTCTCTCTTTACTGCCCGCCATCTTTACTCTCCCTCATATCCTACAATAAATCCTTCTCTTCAGACCTTGGCATGATTATGTTCTAGTTTTCATGCAGAGACAGTCTTCAGACCTTGGCATGATTATGTTCTAGTTTTCATGCAGAGACAGTCTCCTTGCAAGACACAGCTCCAGTGGTGTAAAGATATTCTACTATGCCCCACTTCTTAAAGGTTCCACCACCCAGGTTGGAAGAAACCAAGCCTTGAAGCAACATCCCAGATCCAACTAGAGCAGAAACCCAGAAAATCTGTACTTAGGTACCACTCTCTTACTAGTAACTATTGGATCCACAGCTTCAAGCTCCTTTAGTCAGGAAGTTCCCAACCCCAGACAATTTTTATCACAGTCTTGAGGATACTGGCCATTCCATTTGACCTCTTCAATTTCAAAACCCAGAGGTTTCAAGGCCACATAAAACAAGTAAGTGTGTTTCAGGCCATATCTAAAGGGAGGTGTTATGGCTTAGATGTAATGTCCATTAAAGGCTTGTGTATTGAAGGCTTTGTCTCCAATGCTGCAATATTCAGAGGTGCCGAGCTGAGAGTATTGAAACTCTGAATGTACCGATTTTTAAACTCTATTTCCTGAAACCCTTGTTCACTAGAAGACCATTGAGAGCAGGCAGAGATAAATCCCTTTCATTACTCCTCAGACCCTCATTTTTTAACAGTTCAATCAGCTTAAAATTGTGATTCTCTGCAGAGGTGACAGTTGCCCACTGTGAGGTTTCTGCTAGTATCTGATTATTTCTCAGACCTTTGTCAGTCACTGTGCGTGCATAGGACATCTTCCCAAAACCATCTGGATCAAAAGACCCATAGATCAAAAAGACTAGAAACATTGAGCCAAATGTATGATACTGACTGTTTTAACCAATAAAACCAGCAATCACACATAATTTATCTTGATTTCAGTAAGGGGTCTGATGGCTTTGCTTTTGTTTTTAACTGCAAACCTTTAATTAAACTCAACCCCTTCCTTACAGATGTAAGAATGTGGCCCAGATAAGGTAAGGGATTTCCCAAGATCACACAGCAGAGAATATGGATACAGGCCCTACTAAGCCTTCCTTGGTGGTAGCCTCACTCACCAATCACAGGCCTCTTCCCTACCAGGGGTTCTAATGTCCTGCCCAGAAGTTTCAGAGAGGGAGATGTTTCTCTCTAAAAACTCTAGATGACACCCATCCAGAACTCAAAAGAAAAAAAAAATTTGCTTAAAGAGAAAAACAAGGGAACAAAAGAATCATATCCCCAAGCAGCCATGCAGAGTGAGGCCAGCTGCAGGGAATTAAAAGAGATTCGGGCCCTCTCTTCTCACATGCATTGACAGAGAGAAAAGGCAGCTGAGATACTCATTGGGAAGCACACGACTCTCCTCTCCAGGAATAAAAGCTCTGCTCCAGTTAGACAAGGAGCCTCACAGTCTGGAAGAATGATCTCAGCGTCATCCCATAATAAGATCTGGGAAGAAGCCTGACCGAGGAGAGGAGAATTTAAGTCCAGGAAAAATTACTATGTGATGCTATAGATGCTTCCAGGGGCTCGAGCCGAAAGCCCAGGGCAAATTTGGCTTGGTTCTCAGATCTGGCTTGGTCACCACCAAAGGGACACGGAGCAAGCCAACTAGTGGGGGCTAGGCTGAGGCAGGAGATACACACTCATGGAATGACAAGGAAACCCAAGAAGCAAAGAGAGTCCTTCCCCATTCAGGTACTTACTATGTTGAGAACACTGTTAGAAGTTCATTTTGTGCAAGCTCGGTCACACATGTGTTGGTTGACTCAGCTAACCACCACCAAGCTCCAAGGATTTCCCTATCTCTGCCTGTTCCCCCTTCACTGAAGACATAGGAGTACCACCTGGCTTTGACGTAGATGCTAGGGATTCAAACTCAAGCCCCACTTTTCTGACAGGGCCATCTCTTAAGCTCCTCACTTGGGTTTTAAAGCTTCAATGGGAAGCTAAACTTAGCTCCACATGTCCAAAATACACCAAGCTGCCCAGCCTTCCAGTTTGGAGAAGAGATTCCCCATCGTTGGTATGATGCACCTGCTGCTGGGATCTGGCTCCTCCAGACTTCTCAGGTGCACTGGGTGCCAGCTATACTGTAGGCTAGAATCACCTGCCAAGTTCTAAATCCAGCTTTCCTCTGGTGGTTTCCATGGCAAACACCAGCACCTCCCTCTCACGTTCTATGTGGGATACAGGCCAACCCAAAATATCTAAAAAGAGTAAGCTGACCCCGTCTTCAGTTCTTCCATATGAATGGCTTTTATTTTAATTTTGAAGCCAACAATCAGGTTCTGGATGTTCTGGGACTGTCTCTCTGCCAGCACAAGACAGCCAGCTGCAGCCAAAATTCCTCACCCCGGTTCCTGTAAATGACAGAAGCGCTGTATGATGACCTGAGAATTGACTTCAAACAAAATGCCTTTTCTTTGATTCTGAGCCTTCTGACTCTACATTTGGATGCTGAGCACAGCTCTGATCCTTCACCTGCCAAAAGCTACTAAAGATGCCCGGTACTTTATGTTCTACTTATAATGAAGCAGAAAACCTCACCACCTAACCAGCCAAGGAAGGTTCTAAAACATGTGAGCATCTACTCGCGAAGGGTGACTGCGCCTCGGGGAGGATATGGTCAGGGGACATGGATTAGCAATAGGGATTTTCTTACCCAATATTTGATGTGACATTTGACAAGTCCTAAAGATAGCTGCCCCCCTTCTTTGGGTAAGAAGAAATGGCATGATGGCTCCACTGTCTACCACTTCTCCCCACCCCGCTCAGAACTGACATCTTAAGGACCTGCCCATAGAAGACATGGAGGAGTTTGGGAGAGGAGACCACTTGGCTTTTTTTTTTTCTCTAAATCCTGATGCTATAGTTTAGATCTTAAATACTCCCCTATACATCAAAGGTTGGGGTGGCAGGGTACCCTGGACCAGTACTTCTTTTACAGGAAGGGGAGAAGGCAAAGATACATCTACTAAACTCAAGGATAACTGTCTTTGGTGAGGGAAACATAAGTTATTGCCTGAGATTAAAAACAAAACAAAACAAACAAACAAAAAAACCCACCGGGAACTTGAGGAGGCAGGGCTATTGGGAAATGGTTGTGGCCTAACAGAAGGACCTCGGGTCTCTGGACCTCACCCAGGTCCCTAACACATTCTCAAAGAAGTCCCAGAGACCTCAGATAAGGGTCCCTATCAGGTGCAATCTTAACATCCCTTCATTTATTGGAAATGTGAAAGGCATCACTCAAATGTCTGTCTCCCACCTGTCTCCTGAAATGCCAACATCGGCAACTCCTTTTTCACAATACGAGCTCCCAGAAGGGGGATGTGGGTGTAGAGTCCAAGACCAGGGCATAAGGGGACCAGCACAGATCATTATCAGAGTTCTGGGGTAAAGGGGAAGGTACAAGTGCAGAAGCAAAGAATATACAGAAAGCAGAGGCAAGTATGATACCTGCCTCCATCACGACTTGGGCATTCAAGCTCTGTCAAGAGAGTTTGAACTGAGAGTTCACCACAGTTGACCATAGAACCCTGGACCTTCTTTTACAGGAAGGGGAGAAGGTAAAGATACATCTACTAAAGTCAAGGATAACTGCCTTTGGTGAGGGAAAAATAAGTTACTGCCTGAGATTAAAAACAAAACAAAACAAAACAAAACAAACAAACAAACAAAAAATCCACTGGGAACTTGCAAGCATCTCTGTCTGCCAGAGTCAGTCTCTCGGGAGATATCTGCCCAGCTTGGTGCATGGAATCAGGACAGGGGCTCAATCAATAGCTGTTTAATTAGGGACAGCATGTAACTCAGTGGTAGACTCTTCCTTGTCTACCACTGTTCTAGAGAGTGTATGTCTACCTAATCCTAGACATATCTGGAAAGAGGCTGAGAGCGCAACTGAAAATTTGCTTCCATCAGACTGCTCCCATGTCAGTGAGACCTTTTCTTGATTATTGATTGATTGGCATAGGACAGCCCAGTGCACTGTGGGTAGTGCCACTTCTGAGTGAGCAGGTGGTCCTTGGATGTATAAGAAAGGCAGCTAAGGGGGCTAGAGAGATAGCTCAGGGATTACAAACAGTGGATGCTCTTCCCAAGAACCCAGGTTTGGTTCCTAGCATCCACATGGCTACCCATGCTCTTCTGTAACTCCAGTTCCAGGGGATCCAGTACCATCTTCTGGTCTCCCAGGGCACTAGATACAGGTGTGATACATAGGACACATGCAGGCCAAGCACCCATATACATAAAATAAAGAAAAATTACTAAGCACAAAACAAACAATAAACAGGTATCTGAATGGAAGCCTAGGAAGAAATCTATAATCAGGTTCCTCCGGGGTTCCTGACTTAGCTCCTGTGAGGGCCTCCCCTTACTTCCCTAAGTGACAGGCTATGACATGAAACTCTAAGTCAAGTAAACCTTTCCTCCCCAAATTGCTTTTGGTCATGATGCTCATAATAGCAACAGAAGGCTAAACGAGTGTACTTTCGCACATATCACCCAGCAGACGAGTGACTTTGTCTTCTCTGGGTCCCCAACTCCCTGTTCCATCTCTCACCCAAAGAAGATATGGGAATGTATTATTAAATTAAATGGACAAAATTTACAAGCTTGATTTAAGCCCTGTGCCTAAGCCCTGTGCATACACACAAGGGCGCCTGGTTGCTCGTATATACATTATTATAAGCATTTTTATTTGTTGCTTTTGAGATAGTGTGGCCATAATAGCTGGCAGAAACAATGTAAAGGGTGAAAGAATTATTTGGGCTCATGGTCTCAAGGAGTTTCACTATGACAGAGAAGGCTTAGCATGGTGTTTCAGGTCACAGCTGTAGGGTCCCATAGTAGGAGTACATACAGGGACTTACTCACGTCATGCAGATCAGGAAACAGAAAGAGAGTCAGGAACTAGAGACCCTCCTAGGAAAACCTATGTCTACCATTTAGCCCCATACCATTCCAAATTAGCTCCACCAGTTGGGAACCAAATGTTCAAAACAAGAGCTTATGGTGGGCATTGCAGACTCAAACCATAACAATGTTCTTTCTAACCAAGTCACCAGGGACCTAGGCAAAGAGCTCTTCTCTACTAAACTTCTACAGGGACAAAGTCTCTCCCACACCACCCATCATATTTCCTAAAGTAGTGTTCTAAAGTTGGTAGAACTTCATGGTTGTCGGGGGAGGGCTGTTTTCCAATTCCCATTGCTCTTACCCTTTCCCACAGGACATCCCAGCCCCCTACAGAAGAGTTGCCAATGTGACATTCAGTGTGACTCTTCCTCACACTCCAGTTTCTCCAGGAAAGTCTCCCTTCGTGCATTGCTTTGGGTTCTAAAGGAGGCCTAAAATGTAGACAAACGTGTGCCTTAGCATCCAGCTGTTGATGCAAAGCCTTCACAGTTACAGAACCACGCCCCCAGCCAAAGACAAAGAGCTGGTGATTAATTGTTGAATGAGGAGGAAAGGATGTTCGATTAACAAATCACCATAGAACTCTTTGGGTACTTTAAACATGCTATCTTGCTGAATCCCCGAAACCACCCATCACTCATCAGAACATGGAGATGTAGAGAAGTTAAGCCCATGTGTAATTTTACAGAGGGAGGAAGTAACATGTGGGATTTGAATTGGGGTCTACCTAATTCCGGGGGTCTGCAGTCTCAGATCATACAGGTTATACTTTTCAGACTTGGCGACAGATGATAAACGCTGGTTTCCCCATGGATAAACACACACATCCTGGTCCCCAGAAACACACTTGGGCTTAAACCAGACAGCATCTTTCAGAGAGTGTCCCTGTTTCCTTATGAGAGCATTCGAGGAGAAGGCCACTGATTGACGTGGGTTGTAATAATACTCATTTGGCAGTAATTACTCCTTGAATTCCAGCCAAAATGGGCCTCACTGAGATGCAGCTGTACACAGTGTCTGGATTCTCCTACACAGCACAGTCAGGAACAGGATGGTCAGCAATGAAGGCAAGTGGGGGCCGAAAGAAGCCTCCATATAATGCCTGTCTGTTCCATCTTAATCTGCTCAAGACCCTGGAGAGAGGGAGAGGAAAACTTGAGGTTGAAAATGTAGTTCCTTTATGTCTACTGTTTATGTTAAAGGGGATAACAAGAAAGGGGGCTTTGTTCCTTTAAAAAAAAAAAGTCACAGGCACATGAAGGAAAACCAGCAATGGCATGTGAGAGTCACCATAATTGAACTGTGCTGTGGGAGCTGGGGAAGTCGGCTTTACAATGGTGTTGATACAAACTACTCATTGAGTGGACCAGCTTGTGAGTGGTAGGGTAGATCTTAGCATTGAGAGCGGCATCAGGAGGGCTAAGAGGCAGAGCCTAGCATGCTCTGCTGGAAGCCAAGCAAAGGGTGCTGTGTCAAGTATATCTACTGTTCTGGCACAGGCTAACAAGTGACCTCGGACAAGTCAGTAGGCCTGTGCCATTCCGGTTTCTCCCATAGCACATAGAAAGGTCAAGTACTCATTCCAGGTCTTCCTAGGAGAGGAAGTGGAAAGAATGCTAACCAAGTCAAAAGGGCAGTTTTCATTGGCTTGAGTTTATTCTAAAGCTACATCGTCCTCTCACTTATGAGAGCCACTGCCCTCCACTTTCATTCCATGCTGAGGTTGACAGGCAACTTGGGAGTCTATCTGAAGTGCCCTCACACTTTCTTACATGTCTTAACCTACTGGGGGAGTGGGCAAAGCTGAAAGCAGTGAATAACAAGAGTCTTCACCTTTTCCATGAAACAGAACAGTGAATATGGAGGCAAGCCTCCTGACTGAGGTCAACCTCTTCTCACCATCACACCAACCTGTGCCTGGGAAATGAAACCAAATCAAACAACCAGTGGAGCATCCTGATACCAGGATGAAAGGGAAGAGCACTGGGGTAGAACAGAGAGCGGCTACGGATATCTCAAGGAAAGTGAAAGGCATTATGGGTATCATGGGGACCCATTTACCTCTGTGTTGGCAGCACCGGTCACCTGGGTGAGGTCAGGAAATATGCATTCTGTTATGTCTTTGAGCAAGCTGATTCTCTGAGCTCCATGTCATCATACTAAAAATGGGAGGACTATATTTGCTGGGAGATTCCTAAGGGAGTGCCTTTGGGCTACTGGCATTCACGTTACCCATAGCATACAGAAGACTGGAGGTGCCAGGAAACATATTTCCAGGAACTGATGAGCGTCAGGGTAGCATTGCTCACTTTTCTCTCTCCTGGAGCAGCGATTAGAGCCAGATGTTCCCCTATTCCCAGAGATTCCCTATAGAACACACCTCTGCACATCCACTGTGGTACTAGCTTGATAACACACCTTCACAATTCATTCACCAGTGCTCAGACCCCTCATACAGTATACTTTCACTCCATCTTCCATGGGTCAAGGGAGCTGTACCAAGCCCCCAGCACAGTCCAGATTCCTCCCAGATTCTTGCTCTGCCGTCTCATCCACATCCCTAGCAGTGAGGTCCATTTTGCTTCATCAGCAGGTGTTGGAGACATAGCTGTGCCCTGGCTTACAAAGAACTCTTGAGAGAAGCAATTTTCCTGAAATTGCATGAAGTAGCAGGGGTGTACCCTTCTAGTTTCTTCAGGTGAGAATTTTGTTACATGGAAGGCAAGAGTCATGTCCAGGTTCAAGTCTGTCAAAAAGAGAGAGGATAGGTGATTATAGGAGGAGACTTACATTCTCTGCTTTGAAATTTATTGATATCTACCTATTTTCTATGCTGCAACATACAACTAAATCAAAGAACTCTCAGAGGATGGTAAGAGCAAGTCTGTCTTTCACAGAAGAAAGTCACTGAGGCTTCCCTGAACTCACAAACAAGCCATAAGAGGCAGAGTGAAGATCCGATGCCAAGTCCTGCTAATGGATCCCTGTTTTTGTGATTGTTCTGCCTTCCTTTATATGAATGTGTTCTGCCTGGTAAGACACCCTAACTTTGGATAGGAGACAACTAGAGTCCAGAGAAAGGCAGACAACTCACACAGAGAAAAATAAACCGAATTGGGCGAGAGCCCAGGAAGCCCGGCCATCTGCCCCCTTGCTTCATTCCAGGGCTCCTGCTCTAGACTGACCATTTGCCAATAGTCCACGTCCAGCTCAGCCCATCCCGACAGTGCTGTGAGAGTGTGCCTGTGCTATTATGGCTCAGTGAGTGCAACAGCACCTGACCTTTCTAAATAAAAAAGTCTGCCCACCAAAAAAGACATCAGTTCCCACTGTCCTTGTTGCCTGGGCAACAGAGACATCAGTTCCCACTGTGCATGTTGCCTGGGCCGTCCCCTTTGGGCTCAGCTCAGGAACCTTGAACTGAATTGAATTGTGCTCTCCCAGGTTAGGAGTATTTATTCCCTTGGGCCCGACTATTGTCACGTAAGAACTAGACAGTGCAAAAGGACTGAGCCATTAGAGTCCCCAGATCCTCCCCTTGCTGTCGTCAGTGTCAGTTGCCTAGCAACCGCCTTTGGCAGATGGTGGTAGAGAGAGCATGCCAATCTCTCACAGGGCTAAAAATACATTCCAACGACGAAGACGACAACGACAACAGGTCTATTTTAAAAGATACAAGGCGCTCCCAACGTCTTCCCTTGTCTGTGAGGACCCGCAGTATGCCAGCTCCTCCAGGCTTCTGATGCCATCTGACAGTGTGGAAGGGGGGCATTCAAGGAAAACAGCAACAACAACAACAACAAAAAGCAAAAAGAATAAACAAAACTGAAAGGCCAAGCACAAAAGTGGCACTCAGAACATTGTCATGGGATAGGAGAGATGAGAGGAAGAAAGGAGAGAAGAAATAGCAAAGTAGGGAGATATATCTAGGACCCAGCAGCAAGACCCATTTAGCCCTATTTTTAATCTCTTCAGGAGGGTGGGGTTAAGGAAGTAAGATCATAAACCAGAGAAGCTTAGCTTCAGCGGAGACACCATTCCACAGCTGAGAGGGCTAAGCATGAGGATGAGAAACTGGCTCACAGCCCATGCTCATAGGGTACAGTCTCTGGAGACAGGTGGTCAGACCTCCAGCTCCTAACCAGCTTAACTGTTTAAACACTATCAGTGCAGAAGCAAGTCCTTCTGAGCCTGTGCATTGCATTTAGTTATTAACTACTCCTCTATACATTTGTGCACGGAGCCTTCTTTGATGCACTCATTTGTACATTTATGTCTGAAGTCACCCATTGATATATCCATATATCCATATCCATATCCATATCCATATACATATACATATACATATACTAGTTGCTGGCTTACACACTCATGTCTATAGCCATTCATTTGTACCCACTCTCATGGTGTATGTATATAATGCCTGTGGCCATTCATACATTACATACATGCATGTGATTCTTTATACACTCATATATACATTCATGCTCATAACCATTCTATTCATACATTTACTTGTATAAGCATTCATGCCTGTGACCATTTATTCATGCAGCAAACATTTATTAAGTCCCTGCTTCCCTGTTGTCCATACCTTGAAGACACAGTGAGGGACAGCTACACATGATCCTCACTTGTGGCCTCCTAGGTAAGACAGGCAAGCACGAGGGTACCTCTTGCTACTGCCATTAGTGGCACATCCACATCTGAGTCTACAGTCTCTACAGCCACAGGCAGGCCATTGCTTAATTGAGACTGGAGATAAAAATAGGAGGTTCAGCTACATTTGATCTTCCAGTGTAAATAAAAATGTTAAAATATAAACATATTCCAGTACTGAATTACCTGAAGTCCAAATTTGAACATGCCTCTTACATTTTCTTTCCTAGACCTGCTCTATAAAATGAAAAGAACCCTTATCTCCTTTAGAGTTAGTCCACGGATTAAAGGACAACGTGAAGATTTCTGTCCAGGCACAGAGGTCCCAGTTTGCTGGCCTCTCCAAGTAGGACTTGCATGGGGATTTTGCTCAGGCCAACTGTTAACCACCTCAGTAGTGGAAAGAGGAGAAGTCTGAGCCCCTTCCCTTACAGATCTGGTTAGGGGTGATGGATGGAGAGAACACAGCTTTATCCTAAGGCTAAGCCAAAAAGATGAGGGACACCATATGGTGCTGGTGAAGAGTGAATTGGCAAAGAAACTAAGAACCCTGAGACTGGGCAGTGCAGGGTCGACATCTCTCCGTGGGCTGCTTATTAAGGATAAAGATGCCAAGCCTGTAGCAGAGACTTCCCAAATCGGAATGTCTATTGAAGGATGTGCCCTTTAAGCAAAATCGCTGGTATGGTAATTATGATGTATGCGGGCCACCAGCTTGGGGATTGGGGAGGAACTGTTCTCCCTGGGGAATCGAGATCACAAAAGGCCGCTGTGGAATGTGAGGTCCTGGCCTGGATCCTGGAGCAGGAGGGAAAAAAAAAGATCTTAGTGAGAAACTGGGTGAAATCCAAAACACATCAGTAGCTTAGTTAATGGGATTGTGCCCATGTTAATTTCTTCGCTTTGATCGCTGTTCCGTAGTTACATAAGACAGGAGCATCAGCAAAAGCTCAGAGAAGGATATGGGGACTGGCTGTGCTATGATTGCTACTCTTGTGTAAATCTCAAATTATTTCCAAATTAAAAGTCTGGAGGGAACAAGGAAAAAAAAAAACAAACTAAAGCCTGCTTTAGCTGAAAGCCTTCATGGGCCTTCCCCCAGTCCCTCGAACCCACCACAAACACAGTGAGAAAACTACTCCAAGCCAGCGTTAGCTAAGCAAGCACAGGTATCCGAGAGCCCCCACCTCAAAATGCAAACAAAGTACCCAAGGGTGTTGTTTCTCTTCCCTGCTGCTCACGCTGGGGCCTAAATGTCAAGGCCAATGAATTACATTTTAATCTGTCTGTGTTATCAACCTGGCCAAGGACTTAATTGGATGCCAGGCACACCCGCTGGAAGGGTTTGCATAATTCATCAGTATGGAGGCTGAGGAGGCCTTTCATCACAAGCCAGGGAAGGAGGAAGAAAGAGGAGGGAGAGGGGAGGGAGAGAGCAGGCCGTAAGGAGAGGACAGAGGGGAGAAGGGGAGAGGGAAAGGGCGGACAGGAGTTAGAAACCGAAAGGCCTGAGAGGAGAAAGGAGAGAAGTTGTGGAAAAGGGAAGCCAGAAAGGAGGCAGGTCAGGGAAGGACAGAGTGGGAAAAACAGGAAGAGAGAGGGAGGGGAGAGAGAGAGAGAGAGAGAGAGAGAGAGAGAGAGAGAGAGAGAGAGAGAGAGAGAGAGAGAGAGAGAGAGAGAGAGATTGGGAAATGGACCCAAAATGACCTTCTCATCAGGCAGCTGGCCATAGAGATCTGGGAGTCTCCATTCGCTCTGCCTGAAAGACTCCCTAGGCTCTCCTATAGGAAGGCAGGACCGACTATTAACATTTTACTGAAAATGTAGATTGAAGTATCTGCTTATGCAGCCATGAATCCTCTCCCTCTAGATAACTACCTGGGAGGAATCTCAGTTGATTGGCTAAAAGTTGATTTTTTAAGACAGGCTGTGCCAAGAAACTGCCTCCATCAACTACCCCATTACAAAGAAACTGTCTCCATCAACTACCCCATTACAAAGAAACTGTCTCCATCAATGAACCGGAACAGGACTGGGCAGCCTTCTGCTTGAGCACTCTGCCCTCAGACTTGCCCCAGCTTTGTCCTGTTCCCCACTGACCCCCCACGGTGCCCACTCCTCCTTGTATGGCAGTCATACAATGTCCAGTTACACATCTATGTGGGTAGGAAGCACAGAGGTCATTATGCTCACAGGAAGGAATGCATAACCTGTGCTGTGGCCAAAAGGCTGGGTTATGTGTTATCTGTGGACAAGACCATACCAGATTCTCCCTCAGACCCTTAATGTAAGCTTGTTTTTCTCCATCTACAGAATCCGTCATTATAGAAGGTGTCATGTGTAGTCAAACTGTAGAACCCAGCTTTATGGAAGGGGGTCACTTGTACCAATAAAGAGTTTTGATGCCATTGCATACAATCTTTATTTAGCTTATTTTGTGTTCTGTTGTGTACTTGATTGGGCTAGATATCACCAGGAAAAAAATCACCAAATTATGCTTACATAAACCTAAAATAAAGCCAGCTACTTAGTATGAACCAAGCTATCATCTGTTTGCCTCCTGTGGAATGTTACTTTGCTGTCTTGTGGTCACAGAGACCCCGACAAATACTAATCTCTTACAGAAATTGTCTTCAGAACAATACAAATTGTCACACTAGGGACAAATGTAGTTGATTGCAGGAATAAACCTTATTAGCCTCCTGCACATGTTTTTAAAGTTAAACAAAAACCAAGTCACTAGAAACAGACAAGTTATATTCGCATATCTTAAACAAAAATTGGATAATATATACAGTATGTTGTAGCAAATATAACCTTAAAATTTCTGTCATCTTACAAAAATCCATGTCAACCTAAAATATTTGAGACCTGTTGCTTTCTTATTTTCCACCCTTCTTTTCTCTTTCATTCCCTTCCCCGGTTTTACCCCCTAACACTAGATAGAAAAGAAAGGAGAGAGGAGAGAGAGAAAAAGAGATGACTTTTTCTTCTTTTTTTTTCCATGACTGCCATTAACAACCCCTTTGCCCTAGATGACAGCAATCATCTATAATCTACCAAATGACCAATAACCACCTTCCCCAGCTCTTGGGAATGAGAGTGCTTGTCCTTTAGATTGCTTCTCACAGGCCAGCCCAGGAGGAGCAAGTCTTGACCTTGACTCCAGCCATGTCGCTCTGCTTTCCTCGTCCAGACATAGTGAGCGACAGCCAGGCCATTGAGAACACAGGGATGCGCTTTCTCCTAGGTAGTAAATACAATATTTGTGGGTCATCTCAGAAGTCTCTAATCAAGCTGAGGTCTGAAATGAAGACAGTACTGAAGTGAGACTGAGGAATGCCCAAGTCCACCCTCAGTACAACTCTTGCAATATGGCGACCAGAATGAGCTGGACAGCAGGCAGGCAAGTTTATCTATTTAGATATACTTTAGACATATAGGTGGTCCTCAAATACTGATCTACAGAATATGGCATTTAAGAAGTTTAATAAAAGAGGCTTTTCTGACAGAGAGATATATTAGCTCCTGGCAGCACCCCTAATCTCCTCCAAAGAAGATGAGAGGCACAGAAGAACCCCCACCTGGAGCTTGCTTCAAATGTGGTAAAGCTGGTTGTTAGGCTATAAACTACCCTTTACCTTAACTGCCAACAGCACATTGTCCAAACTGTGGACAAGCAGGATACTGCCTGTGAGACACAGAGGGACAGTCCACTCAAGTTCCTGCTTCACACACACACACACACACACACACACACACACACACACACACGCCAGTTAGATCTCTTGGGCCTGGCAGCCAAAGATGGATGCCCCACTGAGGAACCTTGGGTAACTGTCCTTCCAGGTAGGCAATGAGTCTCTGTCATTTTTAGATTTGGAATCTGCTTTTGTGCATTTCCTGTTTACTCAGGTAAAATTTATCCTTCTCAGGTCTCCGATGGGCTTGAAGACTAGACAGTTATAGTTTTATAAGTTTATCAGTAACAACCAAGGCTTAAGCTGCTTTCTCAGTTATTCTCATGTGGGAACTTCTTGGAGCTATATGTCTGTCTTACAATCTACCAGACTCAGAGAAGATACAAAAGCTTAAGTTGTAAGATCTAAGAGAGTGTTTAAGTTCTCAGAAGGTATATTAAGATTGGAGGACATGAAAGTTTAAAAGATGATGGAAAACAATTTAAGATACGTATACTTCAGATTTCTTTCCCTGGCTCATTTTGACACGAACCTTCTAGAAGACAGTGAAGTGCTTTCCCAAAGGTGCCAAATATAAATGTACCGAATATGGTGAATATAACTCTTTCCCTGTTAATTGTTCTCGTATATAATTGTTGCATATAGCTTACTAATGTTAGAGATAGAGCAATTTCTTAAATTAAAAGGGAGAGATGTTGAGATGACCCACAAATATTATATTTTTTGGCTACAAAGTATGTCCCTGTGTTCTCAACTGTTAATTGCTGGGCTAGCAGTGCCAGACTAGCGGGATATGCAAATGCTTGTGCTTCCTCAACTGCCCAAAAAGAAGAGAGCTGTGTGGGGAAGGTCACACTGCCACCAATGTCAACTGCAGGAGTAAGGAGTGTGGCTTTTTGCATAATAAAATACCTGGCAGTTGGGGCAGGAGTAGGAGGACCAGCAGGCAGACAGAAGGGAGACCTGGAAGATGCAGGGAGGTAGGGCTGGGATAGCCACGTGGAGAGGTGCAGTGGCGAAGTCCAGTTAAGTTAGAGGCTGGCTGAGAGACTGCCCCAGCAAACAGGCCAACAAGATGTCTCTGTGTCTTTATTATTAAACCCCAAGCAGGTCCTCTAAAAGCCCCACAAGAGAGATTGAATGGGACTATATGAACTTGTGTTCCTCTCCAAATATCTCAAACAGTTGGCTCAGTCTCTCCAATGAGGTGGGTCCCGGAGTAGTACCAAGGGTTGAGCAGAGGACCCACGTGCCTCGTTCAGTCCTTCAAGGCAGTTCTTATCCTAGAGCTTCGGCCATGCTCTGAAGGCCCTTCCCACCTATTCCTGCTTCACTCTCCAACGCACTGAGACCTAACTCTCAGTGACCCAAAATGATTCCTAGAAGGCCGGAGCTAAGCTACCAGCCTCCTGCATGATAGTGCTTCTCTACAGAGGCTGAGATGCTCCCAGAGCACAGGCTTCTCCTCCCGCTGGTCCTATACTGGCTTCCTGTAAGTATACCCTGTATTCCCCCAACACTAAGACTAGCTTAGGCCAGGGCCCCAAGCTGGAGTTCTTCTGAGGTCTGTACAATACATCAAGACACTCTCCCCACCTCTCTCTCTCTCTCTCTGTGTGTGTGTGTGTGTGTGTGTGTGTGTGTGTGTGTGTGTGTTTACATGTGGGTACATGTGGCAGCCCGCATCCAATGCCTTTCCTCAATTGCTTCTCATTTAGGACAATGTCTCTCACACTGAACCTGGAACTCATCAGTTGGCCAGACCTGCTGGCCAGCATGCTCCAGGGATCTTCCTGTTCCCACCTCTCCAGGGCTAAGATTACAGGTATGAGCCACTACACCTGGCTTTTTATATGAGTGTCGTTGTTGTTAGAATAGGTATGACCTCAAAGACTCACGTATTTGAATGTTTGGCCCATATGGAATGGGACTCTTAGGAAGAGTGGCCTTGTGGGAGGAAGTGTATCACTGTGGAGGTTGGCTTTGAGGTCTCATATAAAAGCTCATATACCCAGTTTGGTATCAGAGTCTCCTCCTGGCTGTCTGTAGAAAATAGTCTCCTTCTGGCTACCTTTAGGTCAAGATGGAGAACTCTCAGCTCCTTCTCCAGCACCTTGTCTGCCTGCATGCCACCATGCTTCCTGCCATGATGATAACGGACTGAACCATGGAAACTGCAAGCCAGCTCCAGTGAAATGTTGTCGTTTATGAAAGTTGCCTTGGTCATGTTGTCCCTTCGCAGCAAAGAGACCCTAAATAAGACAGAAGTTAAGGATCAGAATTCAGGTTCTCAAGCTTGCATGGTAAGCTATACCCACTGAGCCATGTTCCTGGCCCCTGAAGCCACTTCTTAATACAGAAGCAGACTAGGAAACTATGGGACAAAGGGCTCCTGACATGCCAATGTCACACGAGTACCGTTGTGTTTTATCTACCTGCCCGGGTCTGTGCCCAGATGCCATGATTCAGTCTTTCCTGGGAGGTCCGTGGCCTTCCCCCCTCACACACACACACACACACACACACACACACACACACACACTTTACACTACAGCTCAGAGCTCTGTGCCCTCCTCTGAAGGTGATCTATCCTTACCCCTTTACCCTGGTCCTTCCCTGTCCAAAGGCTCATGCCAAAGCCAGCCAACAACTAAATCATACACGTGAAACTACTTTCATGAATGATCTCTTAAGATTTAGAAAAACACTCCATTTTCATCAATTTACACGTTCCCAAAATGTTTCCCCATCTGTTGTCTCGTTTGATCTATCAAAAGTTATCAGGTGGGTTGAAGATAATGCAATTGTTGCAGAGCTGCAGGGGAAAAACATTTCTGGCACATTCTGAGTGCTCTCTCTGCCTAAGTCTGACAGTATGCCAAGCACTCTCCACCAGTAAAACGCCATGAACTCTTCTTAAATCACAGGCAATCATTTACAGTTACTACCTACAATCTCCAGAAGAGAAAACTGAGACTCTAAGATGTTTTCAAATAAATGTATCTTTTGTCCTTGCAATGCTAAGTAATCAACATCATGATTCGATCCCTGATCCCAAGGTCCAATTAAACAAAAAGCTACCCAGTCACAAAGGCCCAGGGAGCTAAAGAGAATTGGTTGTCCACAGCAATGATTCTCATATTTTCTATCACTATAATAAAAATCCCTGAGGTTGGATACTTTATAACTGAAAGAGTTTTCTGGGTTTTTTTTGTTTGTTTGTTTGTTTGTTTTTTGGTATCCTGTAGTTTGAAGGCTGAATGTACAAGATAAAGAAACCCCATTGGTTCAGGATTTGATGATGGGCTCTTGGTAAATGCATCATAGTGGACAGAACTTGTACAAATCAACCACAGAACTGTTCTTTTTTATTTATTTATTTTTTTGAACTTATTCTTGAAGGAACAAACAGGATCCTTCCTGCAATAACTATAATAAACCCTTCCCAGGGCAGCACCCCTATAACCTCATCACCTTTCACTGGGCCTCACCACACTAGGGGCCAAGCCTCCCGAGCACTGATCTTTGGGGGACACATTCACACTCCACTTAAACTGCAGTGCTCCTTAGATCTGATTGCATGCATAATCATCCCCTGATCTCTGTTCTAAAATGAGGCAATAAATACTTTCATTCTGCAATCTGCGGAAAGGCCTGAGAGGTCTAACAAGTTCCTAAATGATGGTAATGCTACTAAACCACAGACCACACACTGAGTAGACAAGACAAGGCTCTACATTGCATTGGCTCCTCCATCTCCCATATGGGGTTCACATGGATAATCAGGACCCACAACTGCTACAACACTTGACAGGAATCTCAGAGCAAATCTTTGCTTAAGGCAAAGAAGAAGGACGAGGAGGAGGACGAGGAGGACGACGAGGAGGACGAGGAGGAGGAGGAGGAGGAAGAGAAGAAGAAGAAGAAGAAGGAGGAGGAGGAGGAGGAGGAGGAGGAGGAGAAGGAGAAGAAGAAGAAGGAAGGAAAAAAGAAAAAGAAAGAAAGAAAGAAAGAAAGAAAGAAAGAAAGAAAGAAAGAAAGAAAGAAAGAAAGAAAGAAAGAAAGAAAGAAAGAAAGAAAGAAAGAAGAAAGAGATTGCCAGCTGGTAATCAGGAAGTGCTGGATTCAGGCATGGCTGCGTCTGTCTGCTGGAAGTGACCCCCAGGTCCTCTGAGTGCTTTCTCCTACATGGGGAGACTCCAGACGCATCCCTTTCCTATCACCTGATCAGGAAATCCTTGAAATCCAACTTGAATAGAAATGTCAAGGCTGTCATCAGGTTGAAGACATTCAGCTAGGGAGTGGGAAGTTAGGTTATACATAAGGCCTTGTAGATTATACACAAACTCAAAGCAGGGTTCTGGGCTGTAACTGCAATGGATCAAATAGGCACTCGACAGAATCATGTGAGGTCCAACACCTTAGAATCACCCAAAGTATGCCCAAGGCAACAGGACATGCTTCTCTCTTATTCTCCTGAGAAAGTGGTTCCTCAACCTCACTGAGGAAGTAGGTGCTTGGCTCATGAGCCTGCTGGCAGGCATGTTGTGCAGATGCCATGCTGAGAGCACCCCTTCTTCTTCCATCCCCCTCCTCAGAATCCTCAGAATGAGGAGTGAACAGCAGGTCTGTCTACCAGCACTTCCCTCCTGCCTAACGTGCACAGAGCCTGGCTGTATCTCATACCTCAAGTAGTCTTATGTTTGGTGTGTGTGTTTGTGTGTGTGTGTGTGTGTGTGTGTGTGTGTGTGTGTGTGTGTGTGATGCATATACATGTGAGGGTATAAGCACCTATGTAGTTTGTATGTATGGAGATCATCAGAGGATGTTGAGCATCCTAGTGTACCAATCTCTGCCTTATTCTCTTGAAACAAGGTCTCTCGCTGACCTGGAGTTAAGATCAGGTGTCCAGCAAGCCCCAGATATCCCCTTGTCTCTCCCACCCCAAGTGCTGGAGTTTGAAGTACACATCATGAGATCATATCCAACTTATTACATGAGCCCTGGGATCTAAACTCAGTTCTTCATGCATGTGCAACAAACTCTCTTCCCCACCCAGGCCCCTGGCCTGCATGATCCCTTGATGGTCCACATGCGACCTCACCCTATGCTAGAATGTTCTGTGCTCACGCTGTTCCAACCGCACTGGTGTTTTCTCTGTCACTTCCAATTATTGATCCGTCTACCTGGCACTGCCCTGGTTCCAGCCATCCCCATCTCTCCCCTGAATCACTGAAAAGTAGGAGCCGGTGGGGCAGGGATAGGGGTCTTTTGGAAGTCTTAGGCTAAAATGAAACCAATTTGATCATCCCTCTTCAAGGACTCCTGTCTGGACTAAAGCTGCATTGTATAACTTTCTTATTCATATGAACTATATGTTGAACATATCCCTCCCCCTCCAGGTCCTACCCACCTTACCTTTCCTCCCCTCCCCCTCCCACTAATCCCCTTCATTCCCTTAGGCAATTTCCCACCTGCTTTATAGATACATACATGATTTTATGTATAGGAACCACAGATGAGAGAAAACATGCTCGCTATTATGAGACTGGCCTCATTCTCTTCACATGACCATCTCTGGCCCTATCCCATTTCCTGCCCCCAACAGAACTCCATTCTCCTTAAAGCTACAACCCTCCCAGTGGTCCACAAGGCCTGATGTGCTCTGACCTCTCACTTCTATTCTTGGCCTCGCCTCCTTTTTCACGCTCACCCAGCCCCACCAGATTTGTCCCATCACCTTCCTTAGCACTGACCTGCGCATGTGCTCTTTCCTCTCCTCTGTCTGCTCCCTCCTTCACATGTTTCTTAATTCTCTGCTCACATTTACTCTTCAAAGTGAGGGCTCCATGATTAGCCTGTTCAAAGCGGCAATGTAACCCCAAAGCTCAATGCCCCTTACTTAACGTTTGTACAGCAATAAATTACCCTCGAACGTGCTGCGTGCTCAAAGTGACTCTTTTATCTATAGTTTATTGTTTAACATTGCCTTAGTTACAAAGTGAACTTCAAGAGCTCATGGATTCTTATCTTGTTCAGTGATACATTTCAGATGTTCAGTAGACACCCAGGAAGTGTTTATTGACTAAATAAATGAACATGTAAAATACAACATCACTGTAGACCAGACTATGTACACAATAAATATTTGTTATTTATTGATCCATGGGCTAGATGCAGAAATGTGGCCCTCGGCCTGAACATGGGGACTCTTGAGGATATGCAGAAGGTGCCAAGTCCTGTGCTCGCTGTGTCTCGGTTTCCACCATTGCATTCTCCATCTGATTGATTGGGGTTCTGCAGAGAAGTAAACAAATAGAAATTAATTGTGTGTGTGTGTGTGTGTGTGTGTGTGCACATGTATGTGCATGTGCATGCAAGAGATTACACACACATACACACACAGAGAGAGACACAGAGAGAGATAGAGACAGAGACACACACAGAAAGACAGACACAGAGAGAGAAAGAGAGAGACACACAGAGAGACAGACAGACACACACACAGAGAGACAGACAGACAGAGACAGAGAGACAGAGAGACAGACAGAGAGAGACAGAGACAGAGAGAGAACAAGGAATCTGAAGCTGTCTGAGACCAGCTACTAGAGACCCAGGAGACACCATACACAATCCCCATCAGTCTGAAAGCCTGAGGATGAGGAGGGTTGTCTGAAGAAATTTCCATCTGACAACTAACAAGCCAGAGACCCAAGAACGAAGTCTGAGCACGTCCCAGCACAAAATAGTCACGAGAGGAAACCCCTGCTATTCTTGGTCTATTTAGACTTTCAACTAACTGGACAAGAGCTACCCACTTTGTGGAGGACTAACTAACTTTCTCATCTAAAAGCATCTTTGAGAATACATCCAGAATGATATTTGAGCGAATATCTGAGCACCCGGTTGCACAACCTGATACAACTTGAACAGTACATCCTTCTTGGACTTCTCTTTTCAACACACCAATGTCCTGCTAACCAGCAAGGCCCTGCCAAAAATCACTTCTCCATAGCTCACTTACCTCAACTCTGAGCTCTACACCATTAAAAAAAAAAAAAGGCAGCTTCAGATGCTCTCTAGACAATTGTCTGAATGTTACCTTTTCTTAGTCATTCCTCCCCTATTGTCCTGGCAACTGGTTTCATTGATTAGCTTCATTGATTAGTTTCTCTCCTCTTCCAGAATACTCTCCCTCCCAGACACACTCCACCTACTCCTCCCGGGATTCTAAAAGATGTGAGACAGGCACGCTGCCTGACAACCACTTCACCACCAAGTTACCAGGGACAGAATTTAGTAAACAGGAAGCCACATGTAAAAACACTGAGTCAGAGGTGACATGCAAAAGTGGAGGTTGTCACTACTGCTTGAATTCCAGTCTGCACGAAGGTCCTTCATAGTCACCCAAGTGCAGAGCCCTGGTCTCAGGTCCCCCATCCTCCTGGCTTCAGACAGCATTTGCTACTACGTACTTTGCTTTGGGCCTCTCTCATTTCCCTTCTTCCCAAGGCCATCTGCAGCAGCATGACTGGAGCTCTGCAATATTTGGGGGAAAGCAAGGAGAGTCCTTGCTTTTCTTTGTGTGATCCTGTCATTGAAGCTTTGCAGGCTAGAGCTTTCCTTTCCTCTGTGTACTTGTACTTGCTAGAGTATGCATTTGAGACTCCTCTGGGTTAGCTATGCCAACAGATAACTCCCCTTTGCACAGCCTCCTTGTGATGATGCTCAAGGGTAAAGCATCTGAGCCGGCAAGAAGGGTCATCCCGGTATCTCCTTATGACTGGATCCAATCACACAGCGTGTCCCTAGCTGGCCCTGATGTCTTCTGCCAGCACTGAATCATCTTCTTTGATGCCCAGGGCTCCTTAAAGCCTGTTTGTTCTCCATGCATAGCTTGTTATTTCCTGGGTTTCAGCACCATTGTTATGGTCATAAAAAGAGAAAGAGGTTTAGAGAATATGGAATATGGTATACGGCAGTGTGGGGGACCAGACACACACAGACATGGTATAGAGTACAGTTTATTCAGGGAAGAGGATGGGAGTTAATGAGATAGTGGAGGCAGAGAAAGGCAGAGAGAGGGAGAGAGTAGAGTGGTGGAGGCCGGCCATGACCAGGTGGAGAGAGGGGGGAGGGTAGGAGAGCCCAAGAGGGCAGAGAGGAGAGAGGTGAGAGTGCTAAAAGGTAAGAGAGATAAGAGAGAGGAGGGGCAAGCAGCCCTGTTTTATAGTGGGCCAGATCTACCTGGCTGTTGCCAGGCAACTGTGGGGAAGGGCATACCTGGCTGTTGCCAGGTAATTGTGGAGTGGAGCTTAGACAGAATCCTAACATTCCCCAGTCTCAGTGTAATTAAAAAAAGAAAAAGTTAAAAAGAGGTGACAGCAAAGCAGGAGTTCAGACAAACCAGCCCCACTCGCATCTCAGTAGACACTTGCTCTAAGTGGAGGCTGCTGCATTCTGGGTACTTGTCCCCTCTAAAGTTCACATTGCAACTCGATCCCCAAAGTATACCGTTAGAGGATCTGTAACAGAGCCTTTGGGATGCAATTAGGATTAGATGAGATTATAAAGGTGAACCCTGGAGGATGGAGCTGTGGCTTTATAAGAAGATTCAAACTAGCCACTTGCTGTCTCTCCATGGGAAACCCTGCACCACCTGGGGACTCTGTCCCCAATAAGAAGCTCTTCCCTGGATATACTTCCTCCATCTCAGACCTCCGAGCCTCCAGAACCCTGAGCAAAATAAACCTTTATGCTTTATTAATTACCCCAGAGTGTGATATTCAGTTATAGTAGCAGACCAAGGACTAGGACCGATGCCTTCTGGGAGCGGAGCATGGAGCTGCTAGAGGCGTCCAGCAGCCAGAATAGAGACTTTATTTCAGACAATGAATGTCACTTGAAGTTGAGGAACATTTTAATGGAGAGAAAGGGGGCTGAGCACCATTTGTGTATTAACTATTGTAATTCACTTTTCATGGGTTCTGGCAGAAGGCATCAGGGCCAGTTGGATCCAGTCGGAAGGAGATACCGGGATGACCCATCTTGCTGGCTCAGATGCTTTACCCTTGACCATCATCACCGCGCAAGTGGAATTATCTGTTGGCAGAGCTAGCTCAGAAGATTCTTAAATGCATACTCTAGCAAGTACAAGGAGGAAGGGAAGGGTCTAGCCTGCAAAGCTGCAACAACAGGATCGTGCAAAGCAACGCAAGGACTGGGTGCTTATTGTACATAGGACATCTTTCTGTATGCTTTATTTGTATCTCTACACGCTGAATAATTATCGAGAAGGAAGGTTGTGATTACGCTCTCTTGGCAGAATAGGAAAGTGAGGCACATGGATATCTAATACAGCAACAAAGGGGTTTTGGGAGACCAAGCAAACTCACAGTGTTGACGCAAACGCCACTGTAAAATAAATGAGCATTTAAAAAAAAAGAGCATACATATGCTTCCCTCCCTCAGAATCGGGTAACATGCCTTACTAACATGGAGAACTCAGAGTGACCTCAAGATCTAAGATCAGATCTTACTCTTCTGGAGAAGTCTCGATAACCAACCCCTGCCCTCAGCAAGGCTGGACCCTCTCTTCTTTGACTTATCCTGCCAGGAGCATAACACTGGACCAACCAAAGCAGCCCTAAGTAGCATGTGCTTCTGTGTCTTACTCTCCCTAGGCTGGGAACTCCTGGAAGGCATGGACCATTGATTGGGCTGCCAAGGTCTTCCCAACACTGTGTAGGACACAGAAGTGCTCAAAACCCTCCTTCTTCACACCTCAAACTTTGCATGACAAAACTCACTTATACCTCAGGGACTGTCAGAGGGAGGGGAGTGACAGAAGGAGGTGACTGTAACACAGGGGAATATGCATGGCAGGAGGATCTACTGCAGAGCATAGCTGCTACTCTGCAGTTAATTCCCCATGTGACCTTGAGAAGAATCCTCTCCCCAAGGGCCCTTGTCTCCATCACCAAACTATCCCTATGGTCCTGGGCCCCTAATAACTATGCTGGGCACATCCTTCCCCTAGACACCAAACATGCCATCTTTCCCATATTTTAAGATCTTGATTAAATTTTAACAGGTGTAGCAAAGTACCATGGAGAAACAATATTCCTTTTCCCGTTCCTGAACGGTCTGTCTTCCCCTCCCCCTGCTTCCATTTCAAATCATTTTCTCTCTTTTTGAATATTGAATCCCAAGAGTGAATACATTCCATTATCTCTGAGCTGCCAGCAATGTAGATTTTTGTAGGTACCAGCAAAAGAGGGAGCAGCCATCCTTTCTATCCATCACCAGACACTGTCTTACCTTTCAAAGTAAGATGAGCTCTGACCATCGAAAGTAGGCCCTGGAGCACAGCTCGCCTTTCATAGCAACCTTGCCAAGATCTGCGCTCACTGCTCATGCTGAGATTCTCCAAGGACAACTGTTTCTGTTTGGAGAACCATGAAATAAGCTATTTGCCCTCTCAAGGAAGTGGGTGCTACTCTCAGGCTTAGAGAAGGCAATGGATTCCTTGAATCCTGGCTGGGGGACTTATGGAGTTGAAAGGAAACTTAAGACATTCAGATAGAGTCAAGGAGATTGCTACCCCTTTATATGAAATGATAGGAATACCAACTCTTGCTAACTCGGAGAAAATGGTTTGTTGTCAAGTCTGGTTTGGGAAACACCTACTGATATCAGGAGTGGCTAGATCTAGATCCTAAAGAAGGTTCATTAGGAATCTGCCTGTCTCCTTTCCTGCACAGACCATTTTCATCTGTGTGTCAACCTACTCTCAAGTAATCTCTTCCCAAGTTGTGAGTTTACTCCAGCAGTTAACTCCAGCAAAAAGGTTCTTGGTCTCTCTGTGCTACAAAAAAGACTCAGCTCTCACTGTGTGACTTGAATCCGGTGTCCAGTGCCCATTCCACAATCACTGTCTACTACAATAGCAGGCCAGGGTATGGCATGAGGACCCATGGCTGATGGCTACCCTTCATGTTTCCTCATGTACTGAGAATGATACGGTAGCTTCCTGATGGGAACATCACTTCAAGATCTGAGAGCAACCAGGGGAGTCTGCAAAGTGAGAAGTAGCAGGGTGCAAAGCACTGGGCTGTGAATCATCTGCATCCTCCTAGACTCCCTAGGCCTGAGCCTGACAGAGCCAGAAACATACGATGAACTGACAGCACTGGAGTTCTTTACAAATCTGACTCTAGAAGTAAGAGAGAGAGAGACAGACAGACAAACAGACAGACAGACAGAGACAGAGAGAGGAGATAGTGTGAGATGGATAGAGAGGTACAGAGGATCTCAGAGAAATTTGGGGAGGGGAAATGATTAGAATATATGAAAAAGATCTTTTCAATAAATAATAAAATCAGAAAGCATCTCAAAAAAGGTAGGAAAGAAGAGTATGATTTTAGATATGAAGAAAACAAAAAATCTTCAACAAATAGATAGCTCTCGTGAGTAGCTATAGAAAGGTCCTCCCCAACAAGGGAAAACATGTATTCTTCTTGGCATTAAGTCCATGCCAATGGAAACCAGAGGAATGCATCATGGAACACACACTAACCAGATCAGAATAACGGTCACACAAAAGACATTCCAAGGTGTAGCAGAATTTTGTTGGATACCAGTAAGAAAGATAAGAGGAAAATCTCTGAACACTAAGATGTCAAACAGTAAGTAAAATGTCAAACCTCTAAGTAAATTATGAGAAAAAAAAAGACTCTCGAAAGAAATTGGGAAATACTTGAAGTGAGTTTAAAATTAACATACAGCATGCCCAAGTTAGTGGAAGGCATCTAAAACCTGGGGGTGCAGGGAGGGGGGATGTTGTGTCCTTAGATGTGTGCATTAGGAAGAAGAAATATCTCAAAGTGTAGTCTGAGAGTCTACAAGAAATCTAAGAAGAACAAACTAACCCAAAGAGATCAGGAAGAAAATAACACAGTATGAAGAGAAGGCCAGAGAGACTGCTCAGCAGCTCAGAGCTCTTCCAGAGGACCTGAGTTCAGTTCCCAGCACCCACATAAAATCCTCATGGGCACCCACACATGTGACAGACAGACACAGACACTAAAGAAAACGAAGATAAATCTTTTAGAGGAGCACAATCAATCTAATGTAAAAAACTAAAAATTTTAAAAGGAATACAATAGGAAAATCAGTCAGGCTAAGTTCTTTAGTTAATGCCTCGTACTCCCTGATCTGAGGAGCTATTGTATGTTCAGTAATCTAGGCAGTGTGTGTTAGAGGACACACGGGTCAGGGGTGACTGTAATGTTCAGTGTTCAGTCTAGGGGGTATGTGTCGGCCACAGACAGACATGAGGACAGTGTGAAGGAGGTTTGAGGATGTCAGGGTCTTCTGTATGTGATTATGGCAGGGGACATATGAATCTATGCAGGAGTTAAAACCCATGGGATTGTATAGCTCCTGAGTCCTTGGTGCTGCTGTGACCTGCATAGCCTTGGTTTGCCTTTAATTCACTTTGCACAAGCTTTTCTTTTCTTTTTCTTTTTTAAATAAATTTATTTTAAAAAGATTTTATCTTAAAAATTAATTCCCAAAGTTTTAAGCCAGTTCAGTGGGGATAAGAAAATGTTTTTGACAAATGATGCCTGAAGGACTCTCATCTGTGTGGAATCCTGAGTCCCTCTTCTCTACCCACAAAAATAACTTCAGGTAGATCACTAGCCTGAGCAGGAAACTGAAAACCATGAAACCTCTCAAAGAAAATGCCAGAGGAAATACCTGACTGAACAAAGATAATGTAAGAACATTAAAAGATCACTAAATATGAATCAAAGCAGTAGATCACTGGACTTAGATTTTTTTTCTTTTTAATCCCTGCTTCTAAGAAGACATCACCAGGAAAATGAAGCAGGAAACCTCAAATTAGGAGAATGAGTTGTAAACATGTTTACCTGACAAACTTGTATCAAATATATAAAGAGCTCTGACAAATCAATAATAAAATGTCGAGATGGCTTTTTTAAAAATGGGTGAGAGCATGGAAGCTGCCTCACAAAGGAAGATTATTCATATGATTAATAAGCCATAGTTAAATCCATGGCATTTTACTGTGGATGTGAATCCTTACCCACCACAATGATTATCTTGGAAAAGACTGGTAACACAAATGTTGAGTCTGTGGGCCAAAGGGCACTGCCATGCCTCTAGAATATTAACCCATGAAAATAACAGGTGTCTCAAGCACCCATTAGTTTCTTCTGAATGTATGTTTCTAGAGACCATGTGATCACAGTGGTGAGCCCGGCTGGAAACACTGAGGGGAGCAGAGTGCTATCACCCATTGAGGATGCTCTATCTCGGGTTTTGGTTTAAGATGATTACAATCAGCCCAGCTCACAGGACCACTTCAGAGACACAAGCATCTGGTGAGTGTTAACTAAGCTCAGTCGTGAAAAAGGAAATAAGCCATTTATGGACACAGTGCGTCATGCAAATCACTTTACCTATTCTCCAATTCTCCCATTGCTTCTTCCCAAGAAGAACCCAGAGATTGTTTTAGGAATACAGAACCTAGAAGATCCAAAAGCCAGGGTGATTTCCAGAACCACACCCAAGCTTTGGCCAGAGGAAGGCAGGAAGACAGGAACTGGGACTCCACATCTGGAGTTCCTCATAAATTGCCTTGGTTTCCAAGCCGTGCCTCCCTCGCTGTCGGGTGTTGCGAGCTTGCCCAAGGGGCACAGTAAGTGTCTTTCTCCAGTTTCCTTTACTTGACTTCATCCATAAATTCTAATTCTACATAACGTTTCACCGAAAGGTTTGAGATTGGCAGCCACTGGAGATGCTAAGGCGTGGACATGCATGGCTTCCTTCCTCATCTCCAATCTCTACAGTTTTCATGTTTGCCAAGCGGTTAGAATTCCTGACATATAGTTGCATTAGCTACTAATACAGAGTGTGCTTGAGAGAAAGAGGATCTGGGAAAGGACAGGCTAACGACATGGTTGGTCCGCCGGTCACCAAGTGACGTCATCCTAGACACCCCCAGTCTTTAAGTATCAGTTTCCTCACCAGCAAGGAGCCTGGACCAGAGGGGTTTTCTCTAAGTATTTGTGGCTGGAGGGTCTTTATTCTGCTACAACCTCTAATACTAGCATTTCTCAGGCAAAGGAAAAATGTAGGTGCCATTGGGCTGAAAGAGACTCACTTCTATATGGAGAAAACCCCAAGAACTCCTTGATTGGTCATCTTCCAATCCCGTGTTCAAGGAGAGATAACCAGGCAGTCTCACTGTGTCTGAACATGTGAGGGGGAGGGAGAAGGAGAAAGGGATAGATAGAAATGGAGGGAGGGAGGGAAGGAGGGAGGGATGGAGAGAGAGATGGGGGGCTGGGAGACAGAGAGAGAGAGAGAGAGAGAGAGAGAGAGAGAGAGAGAGAGAGAGAGAGAGAGAGAGAGAGAGAGAGAGAGAGAGAGAGAGAATTTCCCCTTGCCGGTGCAGTCCTCACCACTTGCCACTAGATGGCAGTAGCCGTCACTTGACAATTCAGAAAAGGGTGTGGGAAGAGCCAGGGGAACAGCCTGCTTTGAGAAAACTAGGCCAAAGCCTGCTAGTTACATCACTTCTAATCGAAACAGCCAGTTACGTCTGGATTTTTCTTTATTACAGGCAACAATGCTAGGAAGCTTCCTGGCTCCTGTGCATTTCAACACTAATTGTTCGACCTGAAATCAGACATCAATTCCCAGAACCTGGGCTTGGCGGCGTCCCTACCTACCTTTCCCTGTGTGCAGGCTTCCTTCCTGGGGCTTCTTGTTGACTGCCCCATGCTACTATCACACCCACAGTCATACTTAAAATGTGCCTCTTGTCTTACATGTAAATCTGTTTCCTTCATCAAGTACTTACTGGCTAATACCACTTAGAATGGAGTAGTTACTTGTTTACTGAGCACTGGAGTGATGTGAATGTATAATGTCTCCCACAGGCTCCTGTGTTAAATGCTTGGTCCCCAGCTGGTGGCACTACTTAGGGAGAGCCCCCTCCGCCCCCCCCCCCACCCCAAGTAGTAGGTTACTGGGAAATGCCTTTAAAGGTTGTACTGGTCCCAGCTCCTCCCTTTCTCTCTGCTTCCTGTCTATCATAAGATGTACAGCCCCCTCCTCACATACTTTTGCCATCACCATGCTCAGGACGAAGTACTTGGGACCACACAGCCATAGGCTAAACCTTCTAGAACTATTAGATAAACTAAATCCTTCCTCCTCAGACAGTTGGTCAGAGTGCTAATAAACTGTCTAATAAACGTTCTTCCAAGGTGCAGAAGTATCATTTATATAAGGTTCATATCGATAGCTCTGAGATCAATAGCTTCTCTGTGGCCCTGCAGTGAAGCAGGCTTTGAGCCCAGCTCCATGTGCTTCCAAGGGTCCAGCCAGCCACTGGTTTTTCCTATAAAGAGAATATGGGCTGCCAAAGGCAAGGGGGCATCAAATTCCTGGGGACGTGTAAGTTCCAATATGGCTACAGTTTGGCCGTCTCAACCCCTGCCATCAGGCTACAGTGGGTTTGTTCTGTAGTTAGACCCAGTACTAACTGGGGCCCTGTGATGGAAAGTGACCCCCCCATTGTTGAACCTGAAGCAGCTGCACCCCTAAAGCAAAGGCAGCTTGATTGGTCAGTAGTTGCCATGCCTGCCTAGTTACCAAAATGACCTGGGTGGTTACCCGCAAATGTGGATCTCCGAACCCCAATACAGATCTGCTGAAACATCTGCTTAGAATCTATTTTTTTTAGCAAGTGAGTCAGGTGATTCTCAGGATCAGAAAGTTAGGCTAACACTCTGGATGGTCATAATGGCTCCCAGCCCTGTCCCTGTCGATCCCACCACTGCCACCGCTTGCTTGGTGGTCCCTCGGCCCACCTCTATAGACTCTTGGGGAGCATTGCAAACCTGCCCTCTGCCTCCAGCCCAGCTCCTTGAACCTCCCCAGCTCCCCAGCAAGTGAAAGTGCCTTCCTTCCTGCTGGGTACTTAGGTTCTCAGGGGAGCTGAAATGGTTTAAATAATGAATGGAATTTTCAGCAGCATTTGGAATTCACTTAAGCAAAGGAAACTCAATTGCAGGAAAGCTCCTTAAGACCCATCCTTTCTCTGGGTGGGAAGGAAGCCAGTGCAGCTTCTCCCAGATTTCCTGACATACAGATCAGGGTAGCTTGGTCAGGCTTGACTCCTGGCTTCCATATTGCTCATCTGAAAGCTATCATTTCTTCCATTGCCCTAGTGGAGAATCCCTGAGTCAGATAGCATTTCAGGCCCCAGGGGCAGGATGACTGGTCCCTATGTCTCCATGGGAATCTTCATAGAAAAACAAACAAACAAACAAAGAAGCCCCCAGGCACCACCTAGCCCAGACAGTCCCCGTCTCCTGATAGAAATCTTTCTTTGCTCTTCATATTAAAGTCATCTGAAAGCATTGAATGAGCGCAGTTGGCTGGCTGGTGTATTGGTTTTTGGGGTTGGTTGGTTGGTTGGTTGGTTGGTTGATTTATTGTTTTGTTTGTTTTATTTTTTGCTTTTGTTTGTTTTCTGATTGTCTTGTTTTCTGTTTTGTTTTATTTTTTTGATTGTTTGTCTTCTTCTGAACTTTTTGTTGCTAAGCCAAGCCTTTGGGCTAAGGAAGTGCTGTGTTAAGAGTTTATATCCTCGTCGGGCTGCAAGACTGCTGTATCAGTCAGCAATTGATGTAATAACGCCACATAACAAC
Organism: Apodemus sylvaticus; assembly: GCF_947179515.1. Classification (NCBI taxonomy): domain Eukaryota; kingdom Metazoa; phylum Chordata; class Mammalia; order Rodentia; family Muridae; genus Apodemus; species Apodemus sylvaticus. Next base: position 36,851,500 of record NC_067492.1, on the reverse strand, counting down.
TACCCCAGTGCCTAGTGTCTCAGAGCATGATACAAACCAGCCCCAGTCCCACTGCAGGGTCCTCCTAGATGTCCAGCCCTGGGTCCTCCTCCTGTTTGCAGACTCATCAAACGGTACCACGGAAAGATCTTGCCAGCCTAGTGATTCTCTTTCTGGTTTCAAGCATATGATAAAGAATTCTAAGACCTGATGAGACCGTATAAAATTAGAAAGAGGCTGGAGAAAATAAAAACCATGTAAGCTGCAATCATTCAAATACATCCAGAGAAACCAAGGACAAACTGAAATGCACAGGAAGAACTGGAGGATGGAAGGGGAAGGGGGAAGTGCTATACCTAGATCTTAATTAAAATATAAAAATTGTTAAAAAAAAAAAAAAAGAGCTCTAACCAAAGTCCTAAAAAAAAGTTCTAAGGTATATAAGTATGTGAATGCTCAGACAGAGAAGAATGAGAATCCTGTCAGAAAGCAAGAAATAAAAGAAAAATAACAGATTTTAATGTTTTCACTGGAGACACACCAGACACAAGTCAGCACAGGCCAATACCTCAAAGTGCATCAGCCTTTTACAATGGGTTGAATGCATAAGAATGCAACTTGTTATGAATAAATGTGCTCAACATTGACAGAAGGAAGTCTACCAATAATCCCAGTAAGTGTGAGTGGGTCAAAATTCCTAATGAGTGACAAAGATTATTAAAGTAGAATCTTAATATAAAGTACAGCTAGGTGTGACTTATTAGTCACATCCAAAGGAAAACAGCACTAAAAGGGTAGAAAAATATATTTATGCCAATTCTAATAAAAACAACATAGTCAAGGAGAAATTGTAAGTTAAAGTAAAAATAAATGGAACTAGGGGGAAGCTATTCCAACTTGGTGAAATAAACTATCTAGGGGCTGGGTGTGGCTCACTGGCTAAGTGCCTGGCTAGCAGGACCAGAGAGAGGCCTTTGTTCAATCCCAGCACCACAAAAACAGATATGCAAAGAACATGCAATAACCACAAAGATGGCGCCACTTCCGTGCTCCTGAAAGCATGGATTTACTGTGTAAGGAAATAGGCACAAGAAGAAAGTGACCATTTCCCACCATGGCTATGTGTCCTATCCTCTGGCTCTCGGAATTTCTACAACAAACAGCTGTAGGCCTGGCACAGAAAGGGAGACCTGAATAATATAATGTCATAAAAGTGTGACTAAGAGCCAGGGATACAGGTCAGTAGTGGCAGAGCACCTGGCTGGTGTGCACAAGACTCTGGGTTCAATTGGGAGCACTGTAGGAGAAAAAAATTACTCATATACTAAGTTACGTAGAAAATGTCAACAAATCCCATCAGGAGGCAATCAGATAGGTTGCCTTCTAGGGTAGAAAGCAGAAAATATAACAAGTAGCTAGTCAACCCGTGTGACTTAAACTGTTAAACACCTTTTAAGTGAACCTTAGTTAATAAAGAAAGAAATAATAAGCTATCTAGAAATGCATAACGAGGAGAGGTTGTATATCCAACAACATGAAGGTGTGTACCAAAGCCAGGAAAACTTGGTCTTAAATTTCATGGAGAAAGAAGAGAATTTGACGAATGAAAGTGGGGGGCTTTTGTTTAATTCAACAAGTTAGAGGAAAATAAATAAACCTAGTAAAATTTGAGGCAAAGAATAGAAAATATAAAATGCACAATTAGCAAGCTATGAAACAAAAAATTAATATCATAAATCAATAAAAAAGCTGGTTCTTTGAAAATACCAATAAGTTTGGCATATAGCTTATGAAAGACTAAGACCTTAGGAATAGAATGGAAGATAATAAAACAACATTAAGATGTAGTAAACGGTGTAACAGGCAACATTTTTTATTTTAAAAAGATTTGCTTTTATTTAAAAATTCATATAGTGTACAACATGCCCATTTACAAAATTCAACGTGTCATTTAGGATTGTATGTGTATGTGCTATGTGTATGTGTGAGTGTATGTTCACCTATGTGGGTTGTATGTGTGTATAGGCATACATGTACACGTGTGAGTATAGGTGTGTCTTCCTCAGTCATTTACTGCATATATTGAGATTTGCTCTCCCAATGGACCTAGAGCTGTCTCCTCTACTCTGACTAGCCAAATTGGCCTAAGGAGTCCCTGTCCATATGCTGGGAACACAGGCAGGCAGTCAAACTCATTGGCTTTTCCATGGGTTCTGGGAATCCAAATTCCATTCTACAAACCCACTTCTCACACTCTTTATTTGCATAGCCATCTTCCCAAGCCTTCCTTGCTTTTGTTATGCTATCACCAAAACCAATTTTTAACTTCTTGACAATGAGATTCATGTATACCGTGTGTTATGATCATAGTGATGATCATAGCAGGCACCCCTTTAACCTTTTATTCCTTCCCACACCTGCTGACTTCCTTCTTTCCAACCAGTCCCCCTCCCACATCTATGTCAAATATACATGTGTGCCTGAGTGTGTATGTGTGTGCTCGTGTGAGTGTGTGTGTGTCAGGTCTTGCACCAGTAGCCACAGCTGCTGTGTGTGTGTTGATGGCAGCAATGACCACATTGTACGCAAACGACAGAGTGCCCGATTCTCCTCCCTGTCCTTCAGTTCTAGCAATCTATCTTTCATGACAATGCGCACACTTAGGACGGAGCACTCAACAGCCACTTAGCCTCAGTGCTCTGTCCAGTTGAGAGTCTCCGCAAGAAGTGTACAGTGTCTTCAGTAATGCAACCTTCACCATTGCTTTGCTAGGCAAACAACAGCAATGCTAATAGGAGCTTCTGAGGCTTCAAAATATATTTCTTTTTTAATTCAAGAATGAGGACATACTAATTTACATAAAAAACATTTCAAGCGCAGATGACGTGAAAGCTTTCTGGGAAACAGTGCACCAGGAAAATTGGAAAAGAAGACCACCATCAAAGAACAACTAGTCAAAGCCATGGCAACAAGAGAGGGTCTACCCACAGCCACCCTGTGCTGAGGTGTACAGATGGGAAAAGTTAATAGTCATATTCTACCAAACATTCAAGAAAGCTGTAATTCCATGCACTGCACTATACCAAGGAGATAAAGAGTACTCAGTTCATTTTATGTGTCTAGATAAACCCAATACCAAGACTGGACAAGGAAAGTACAGAGGATGTGGGATAGAAGAGACCATTTCTCTTAGGAGTGAATGTGACCTAAGTGAAATTCCTACATAAAACATCTGAAAATCAAAACCAGCAGATTATTAGATCCAGAACTATAGGGCTAATACAAAATTTAAAAACAATCCATGTGACTCAATAGTCTAAAATCACACTGAAATTTGATTTAAAAAATGTAATACTTTTTTATTAAAACAACAAACGATGTTGATTTGCCCTGGATTTACAGCACAAGTGATAGCTGGAGGCAGGATCAGAGTAAACTCAGAAGCACTGCTACTTTTTAATGTTGTACTCAAAGCTTGCCCAGTGACAGACAAGAGAAGGAAATAAGAAATTCAACACTCAACACACACACCAAAAAAAAAAAAAGCTGTTGATATTTGCAATTAGTATAATGACCTACATCAAAAACATACAAGCATCAAAATATTCATGTAATTAAACATGAATTCATCAAAAGAAGTGTGCGTGAAATCAGCAAACAACATTAATAGTTTCCGTGTAACACGGAGATAACTAATTAGAATGTGTGTTGTTAATAATCTTTTAACAAAAAAGAAAACAAAACTAAAACAAAAATTACCAGATGTGAGTTTAATGTGAAATGTCAGCAGGAAAAAAAAGGGGGGGTTACTTTAAGATGTGAAAGAAAACGCAGAGTGAAGCCTGGGATTTGAACCCAGAACTTTGTACATACGGTGTACAAAGTGCTCTACCACAGAGCTGTGTCCCCAGCTAAGATACTCCAAAGTCCCATTTCTCTTACAGTGCGCCAGCTTACATAATCAGTGCTGAGAGTAGAAGCCCACCTTTGAGCCAATCCACTGCCATCTACAGATTTGGTACTTCGTTAGCAGTTGAAGAAGTTGAGAAAATGTCTTTTCAGAAAACAAGAGGAGGCTTTGCATAGGGAACAGAAAGAGAGGCTGGGTGAGATAAGTAAAGACAAAGCTTGCAGTCTTGGAAAAGTTTCTCCTTGCTGGCCCTGACCAAGGTGATACCCAGAAGTGGGAGATGAGGCCTCTCCCCACCCCACGCATGCCCCACAAAACCTCTGTGGCCAAACAGATGGCGCAGCACATTTTTAAACCACTTTTAACACAGTAACTGTTTTTTGCTGCTTGCTCTTTATGCCTTTAGTCAAAAGTCTCACCAGCTGTCACCATCTCAAGGAAAATGTCAGGGGCTGTGTCTGCCTATGCCTGTGCTCGAGCCGGTGGGAGACAGGGAACCAGGAACCTCAGCTATCTGTAGGCACAGCTGGTAAGGTGAGAAAAGACGTGGGATCCTCACAAAATGAACGTAAATAAGTACGTGGCCAATCCTTCCCCACCTTTCCAGGGACTAAATGTATATCTTTCCTTTTTCTGTTCTTGTCACATCTCACCGGGGCCAAGGTTAGTATTTCCACTCCATAGAAAGAACAGTGGAGAGGCCTGGCGCAGAGCCCCACAATCAACCCTGGTGTGATCCTTTCCTTATCTGGACCACAGCGTCACAGTGAAGCTGGCCAGATGTCCTCTGAAGGCCCTCTGAGCAGGACTCTGGACTCTTGCCTGATGTCAGCAAAGTATTCCTGACTCCTCTCTCTCTGACCACCACAAGGACAGCCTACTAAATCCCAAGAAATCCAAGCCTGGGGACCACAAGAGGATTCCAAACTCCTGCCCCTTGTTTTTTGTTTGTTTGTTTGTTTGTTTGTTTGTTTTTAATTTTCTACACCATCACTAGCATGTTAAAATGGGTACCAGACAGGGAAAGAAAAGAATCTCAATTAGTAATTTGCTGAACCAAATCCCCACAGCCTTTCAAACTACACAGTCAGACTGATGGAGAACTTGGGAGATGTGTTTAAATTTTCCTGTTTAACCATGTAATTGTTTTTACTCCCAGTTATCTTCTCTTGGAGGCGTATGCTTGACTTGCTGAATAAATCTTTCTCCACATTTGAAATCATCCATTAGCAATAAGCGACTGACACTCCATTACGCACCATGAATTTCACTGCCGCTAAGGGTTACTCGGAGGAGAGGAGGCACTGCCGGCATGATCTCTCCGAGTCGGAGGCAGGCTCAGAGCTCAGCTCTGGAACCTGCTTCAAATCTGTTCATCTCTGCTCACTATTCTAGCTCTGGATTGTTCCAGCATTGAGGTGGCCATCCAGTCTTCCCGAGAGCTGACCCGAAGAGACAGTCTCTAAACATGTTTCTATTTCTCCTGTTCCAGGAACTAAGGTCCGGGCAATAGCTGTGTCTGGCTAGTACCTACCTTTGGACCAATATACACCGTAAATGGAGCCGGAACTGGGCTTGCTGCAAAGCCTCAGTGACCCTGCTGCCTAGACACAGAGATCCCGTCTTCTTGAACATCACATACATGGCATTGTCAGTAGTGAAAAGTCAAATGTGTTTACCGCTTTCTGCACCGCTGCCAGCTGGCCACGCTCCCTCTGGGGACACTCACTGAAGCTGAGCTTACAAACAGAGTCTTCTCTTGAGCTTACTGTCAACAAGTGGCTCCAGCATGGGGAGAAGGAACTGAATCATTGCCCTGGGGGACCTCGGAGCTGAAAGACCTGGGCGGCCAGACTCTAGGATTCCCCAGGCTACTGCCCTTGCATCATGTATGAAGTCAACCGAACACGTTCACGCCCAACCTCTCCACACGCAGGGAAATGCTGACTTTTGAGTCACACATTTCAACTGATCAGAGAACCCCGAAGGAGCATTTAAGTTTCTTCACTTCTTGCCTAACTATAGCATTATTTACACACGTCATCTTCGTCACTTGTAGGCGGACACTTGACTTACTGAGTAAATCCGAAGCTGTAAACTGGGCCTGACCTTCATAATCTCCAAGGATCGCGCAGTCATTGCTGCCTTATCCTTAGGTCTGAGAAAAGTGATGTGGCTGTATTGCTGGTTCTCAACACTGCCTGTAAGGGAGATAGAGGTTAATGACATTAGAGCTAGATGAACTTCTGTAAACTTAAGTTTATTTCATATATGTGATGTACCAAACATGCCAACTTAGCCACACAGACCACTCCAAAATATTTTTTATTTCCTTTGTTTGACTCCCTATGATAAGAAAATACCATATCATACATCATTGACTTGGCAAAAATCAAAAGTGAAAGAGGTATTTTTTTTTTCTGAGTATATTACCTTTGCACCATCATAAGGTCAGAACCATACATCCAATCTTCAGAAGTCGGGGACCAATTACTATGTTGTGGGAAATGTATCATTTAACACAGATTTTTCTGGCTGTGGGCTTTCAGATATTAGATTTACTTCGAAATAAAAAACCAACTCTGGGCTGTAATAATGGGTAGCTAAGATGAAAAAAATGACCAATTTGGGCATTTTACAGGGAAAATGACCCAGAAGAGTATTAGGAATTACTATCCCAAGCCACAGAGGAAGTCAGTGGGGAGTGCTGGAGAGACCCCAGGTCTCCATCAGCTGTGAGCTCCCAGGGTATTCTGAGATACATGTGGGCTATGAACTAACTCAACTCCAGATGGTTGGCACCATCCAAGGTCTAGCACAAGACCCTAGAAACACCTGTCACCTGGCAGGAGACCAGAAATTGTCAGTGCTGCCGATCTGATGACAGTATGTTTAGCAAAAAGAATCCAGATCCTTCCTATTTTACCTCCTGCTTGTTAAATCGCACCATCCACCCAGCAGGTGACAACTCCGGGTTTACTAGAAATGTTCTGAGAGCGAGTCCGAGGAACTTTCCCATATCCCTTGCTTAGAGCTAAATACAGACCAGCAGATAAAGACCAAAAGTGTTCAAGGCTCTCCCCTCTCCTCTCAGGCAAATCACTTCCTTGCAGAAATCTTGTCTATAAACCTGGCACACTACAGGCTCACTTTAAGCATCTACAGCCTCCATGCCCTAGAGCATCTGGTTGGAGCTCAGAGGCCGGCAGAACACCGCCATTTGACTTTGCTGGTTTTTTACTGTCACATGAAATCTAGATTCTTTGCTAAACTGCAGTATGCTCCAGTAGGGCAGCTCCTGTACCCCATCCAAAGTGCTGAGTTCCAAGCCATTTATCTTGCCTCTCCTTCAAGAGGCAACATGAGCAGATAAAGAACACAACCAACAGAAGTCCTGCAGTTCTGGGGATGCTCATGAATTGGGCTGTGATCTGCTGTAGAAGTATTTGGGGCCATTCTATAAGTGAAAAAACTATGGTTCTTCAATAAACAGGTTAATAATCTCAGAAAATATTTTGTCAACTTCCTGTGTTCCAATAAAACTTTATGGACACAGAAATTTGAATAATCCATCATTTTTGTTTGCAATGAACTACTCTTCCTCTGATGCTCCTACTAATGCAGCAAAGCTACTGAGTTTGTGGGATGCACACAAATGATGGGGACTTCAGGGAAACTCCTTCCTAAGACAGTCTTTGCATGATGATAGCTCACCATCCTGGATACTTGAGCACCTGTGAACTCCAGAAGAACTGAAGACCATGAAACTTAAAAAAAGACTCATAAAAACCAAGGGCCAGCAAATAATCAGAAAGTGAAAAGCTGAGTCTTCTAACCCACTGTGCACTGAGCATGTAACAGAAGCACAATACAGCCTTGGGATGTTTAGATGGAAGCACACATCTCTGTGACTCAGGATTGCTGGGAGGAGAGAGGAGCCCTGAAATCAGCTCCAGCTCCTCCCAGGCTCGTGGCCATGTCTTTTTCAGATACATATACCCAGCCTCAGGTACAAACTTGCCCCCTGGCCATCATGGGTGCTCAATACAGGTTTGAGGGGTATCTATAAGAGTGGACTATCATAATGCAAAGATTGTCTTGAAGTCTGAGAATACTTCCCAGGGATTATCAAAATGCAATCCCCATCTGTGTGTGTCCCACAAACTCAACAAGCTTCTTTTTTTTTCTTTTTTCTTTTCTTTCTTTCTTTCTTTCTTTCTTTCTTTCTTTATTTATTTATTTATTTATTTATTTACTTATTTATTTTGCCTAATTGGAACATCAGAGGAAGAAACTTTCATTGGAGGCAAGAATGACAGCATATTCAAATGCCAGTGCCCATTGATAATATTTTATTAGAACATAATTACACCCATTTATTCAAGTACAGTCAATGACTACTACCACAAGAGATAGCCATGATGGCCCATAAAAATCTAAAAATCTTTATTATTAAGCCTTTTATATTTAAAAAAAAACCCTACCAATTTTTTAAAAAGACTTTAAACTATGTGAATAACAGAGAATGAGAATGGGTGAGATTAAACAGATAGGAAAACAGGTCAGGCTACTATAATTGCTGTAGACTGGGTGACTTAAACAATAGGATTTTAAGTTTTCAGAGTCTGGAGGTTGGAAGATGAAGAACAACGCACCAGTAGACCCAGGAGACGGAGACAGGTTCCCAGCATGAGAGAGAGAGAGAGAGAGAGAGAGAGAGAGAGAGAGAGAGAGAGAGAGAGAGAGAGAGAGAGAGCATTAACTGGGGATGGTGTGAGCTTTTGAAAAACCTCAAAGCCCACTCACAGTAACATGCCACCTCCAACAAGCTCACACCTAATCCTTCCCAAATAATTCCTCTGACTGAGACCAAGCATTCAGCTATCAGAGTTTATGGGAGCCATTCTCACTCAAATCACCACACGTTTGGAGAAGAGTTGAAAACTCAATGGGGTCCGGGACTCTTTCAGGTCTATGTGAACCCCAAGACCTGCAAGGATCAATGTGAAATGGAGCACAGAGTCACGTAAGTCCAAGTGGCCAGGAACAGACACGGCAATGGCTCCTCTGTCACCAGCAGTGCTGAATTCTGTGGAACAGAGACTTCCTGCTGGTGTTTCACATTATTTTGAGAATTTCAGGTGAGTACAATATTCACATCATGTATAACCCATCTTCTCTTCCTTCTAATTCCTCCCATGTCTCAGATTCCCTATCAGATTTATGTCCTCTTCCTTTTTAATGATTTCTGCATAATATACATATATGTATATGCATATACACACATATCACATATATACATAAATTTAGTGTTGCTTACATGTGTTTAGAACTAACCACTTAGGGTTAGGCAATCTACCAGAAAGTTCATCCAAGGAGACAACTGATTCACCACTCCCAGCAGCTCTGAATTGCATAAGCTCTTCTCCTAGGGGTGGGGACTTGCGAGATTTTACCCCCTCAACACTGGAATGCCAACTGGTGTTGTCCTTGCGCATGCAAGTCTTGTTTAAGCAACTATAATGTTCCAATTTCAAGGGCGTGTCTCTGAACAGGGACTTGGGAAGGAGATTTTATATCTGGGGCTGGGCTGCTGATGAGACAAATCAGCTTCAGCTCTGGAGAAGCTCACCACATGCTATAGGCAGAGTTACAGAAAACACCATCAGCTAGCTTCTGTGCTCATTTCCTGGGGGCCACCATCACAACACACCACAAACAGGGTGTCTTAAAACCACAAAAGTCTATTCTCTCACAAATCTGGAAGCTAGAAGTTCAAATATCAAGAAGAAAACAGTGCTTCCCTCCTTCCAAAAGGTGTAGAGCTAAATCTTTCTTTGTACTTTTCTAATCTACAGTGGCTGCCATGGACCACTGGCATTCCTCTGTCTCTATATAGCCATTTTCCTGTGTATCATCTTCTCTGTCCAAATGTTCTTCCTATTAAGATATCCATCATGTGGGTAGGGTCTACCTCAATCCACTACAACCACATCCTTACTACGCTAATTTCATCTGCTAAGACCCCATTGCAAAAGAAAGCCACACTATGAGGATCTGAGTAGACACAGCCTCCAAGAATTTCTCTTTGCTATTCTTTCCTATTTCTACAGGCAATACTCACAGTCTTGGAAGAGATGTGTGTGTGTTTGTGTGTGTGTGTGTGTGTGTGTGTGTGTGTGTGTTGCTGTATCACTCCCCTAACGCCCCAATTTGGTGCAGGTAAAAAGATAGGGAGTTGGTAGAATCTGCATGGAAGGACCCAGCCCTGATAGGCTGTGGAATACTGCTTCATGGGTTCCGTGTGATTAATCTGAATTGCCTCTTCACTGTGAGATGAACAGACCTTAAAACGCCAGCTAATGTAAGATAATGACTCCAACAAAATGCAGCCTATGAAAAGGGCCATAAAAGAAAGTGAGGTTAATGGTTAATGATTGTGCTACTGAAAATGAGAAAGCAGCTTCGAAGCCCCATATGTTTCAACTAAGAAAACCTCCATGCTTCTTCCGACAACCTTGGGAGACAAAGCAGCAGGACTCACCCTCCCCACTTCACAGATGGGGACATAGATCCTTGGAAAACATAATTACACCAGACTAGAGTCATATAGCAGACAAGGTTTACAGCAGGATTTTCTAAGGCGTCTAAGTCCAGGCCTCTTGTCATGGTAGCATCTAAGAATATAGTCTTGTGACTCTCCTGGGTTCCTATCATTACCAGGATTTAAATAAACTGGGTTCTTCCCATTCTAGTCCAACCTCCTTTCCATTACAAGACCCTGGCCTTGAAAGAACACGACACATCTCTTACATAGTCACTTCAAGCACTTGGCAGATCTATGTAGGAAGGATGAAAGACCCCTTAATAAGCATCCACTGGAAGAACCAGCCATGACACGTACCATAGGATCAGGCTGGGCCAGCATTTGTTGTTCTGAATCCACTCTGAATGCTGACTAGCAAGAGAAAATGGGACCCTTTGGAACTTGCTTGCCTCTGTGCCAGCAGGGTGTCAGGTATTTTAACTTCATTTGTATGGTACAAATGAGAAGGAGATAAATGTCATGTCTCAGCAAGAGTCTATTAGTGCCTATCAACTACAACATGGAAGGATCACACATCCTGACCATGTTGGAGGCTGGATGGAAAAGCACCCCAAATCTGAGCCTACATTCTTTCTGGCAAGACCCCTGCATTGTACGCCCACTGAATTAGCCACCTACAACCAACTGAACTATTTTTACTTTGTTGGTACATGTCTATGTTTGTGTGTGTGCATGTTCTCTTAACCATTAAGCTATCTTTTTGCCCATGAATTGTTATTTGTTTTAACTGATGAATTTTTGTAAAGCAAACTTACTCACAGCTCTAGAAATTCAGATGAACAGATTACCAACCGCCTCACTCCCCTTCTATTCACTATTATAGCTCAGCCCTAAGAGAAGTCATAGTTTTCACCTGTTAGAAAGTTTCAGTGTTTTACCATTAATCAACAGAATCATATATGTGTGTGTGTATGTGTGTGCATATGTACATATGTGTGTGCATATGTACATATGTGTGTATACACATATGTATACATATATGTGTATACATATGTGTATACATATATGTGTGTATATATATACATATACATATATATATATATATATATATATATATATATATATCAAGTGCTGCTCTGTCAAGCAGCAAGGCATTCCTTTTTATTGTTATATGTTATTATATGAACATATCTTAATTTCTTCATCCATTGTTCTATTGAAGGACACATCAATTGTCAGTAAAGGCTGAGAGAAACAGGGCTTCACAGAGTACTCTGTACATGCCTGTAGATAATCATATGGATTTTTATCCAATATATAAAAGAGAATGAAATGCTAAGTCATAGAGTGACTTCATCAGGTACTGACAAGCTATTTCTAAAGGTCTAACTTATACTCAAGCTAAAGGATGTAGATGTCCTATATGTATCCCTGCTTGACTTTGGAAGTTTTGTTTTAATGATAGATCAGTAATCGTTTTTTGAGTATTATGTATATAGAATCAATATAATTGAGTGGAATGAATACCCCAAACCGCAGATTGGAGCAATGACCTTATTGTTGGCTGGCATCAAAAGTTAATACTGTTTCAGTCAGTTCTTCTACCAATTCTTTCTTTTAATTCATTCCCCAACTTTCTGTTTTAACTGTGTAAAATCCATAGACAATTGAACGAATCAAGTAATGAACACACACACAGCTTTTACCTACTTGAGAGCCACTGATTGCTAACTGGTTGTTCTTACTTTGTGTTGTGTGCTAAGGTAGATGACAAACATCAGAACACTTTATTCCCTAACACGTAAGTGCATTTATTTTTACGAAAAAACAAGTGCATTTTCCCATGTACAAAAATATTATCTTATTTAAATTTGAATATCAACACTATTTTGAAACATTTAGTCTATATTCAGATTTTCTTCATTTTTCTGACTATGCTGTTTTTGCTTCTTTTATCTTAATTTTTTTCAAAAAAACTATTTGTGGGCCCGTATTATATTTACATCATTTCCTCCTGTCTCTCTTTTCTTCCCAATTTCTTTCCCTGCCTCCCCTCTCAAAATATGGCCTCTGCTTCTTTAAATATTATTATGCCTATATGTAAACAAATTGATATATAAATGAATAAATACCACCTGCTGAGTCCATTTAGTGTTGTTCATACGTGTATGTTTTTAGAACTGAGCATTTGGTATTGAATAACCAATTAGTTGGCCTATCCCTGGAGAAGACTAATCCCCCTCCCTCAGAAGCCATTAATTGCCTGCAGCTCTCTATCCAGGGGCCTTGCTAGAGTTCTCCCACCCACATTAGCTCATCAACTGGTTTGTCAACAGCATCGTCCCAGATAGCATTGGGAAAAACTAAACATCTGCATATAGAAGAATGACATAAAAGCCATGTCTATCATCCTGGAATACACAAAGATTGGCACCAAATGGGTCAAAGACCTCAGTGTGAGACCTGAAACACCAAAACTGACAAAAAAAAAAAAAAAAAAAAAGAAGGAAGGAGCAATATTTTACAAGAGGTGCAGGCAAAGGACATTCTGAGGAAGGATCCTTGTTTTTAATGTTTAAGATTTAAGACTCATTCAATGATCGTACATTGAATTTTAGTTGACACATCCATTTCCTCTCATTCCATCTCGAACAGCAGTGGGTTTTTCTGTTTTGTTTTGTTTTTTCTATGAAGGACACTAATATTTCCATGTCCCATGGAAGTGCCATGTTACAGAATTTTTTTGCTTTCTTTTGATTAGCCTTATGCAAAACAGGTTTGCTAAGCACACCCCTACATTGCTTCTACTTAGATTGTTTGTGTTTCCTGGTGTGTGACCACTAAAGATGGTTTTATTCCACCAGGATAATTTCAGAAGTTAGAATATATACAAATTATTTGGTAATAGAAAAGCATTAGTTCAAAATATAATTTGAACCCATAAAATTTGCCTGTATACAATAAACAAAGCCATGGATTTTAGTGTGTTCAGAGTTGTACATCCTTAACTATAATTAACTTTAGAACATTCTCCACCCTGTGAGGTGCTCAGGGGATTCACTCTTTACCCATCAACCCCTTCCTCTCCACCACTCTTCTAGGTCTCTTCACCTCTCCCCACTTTCCATTCCTAGATCTAGGCATTGATCTACTCTGTCTTTATAGCCTTATATAGCTGAGGCAGGCTATACTCTTATCAGCACTGAATGAAGCTTCTAATTTCTCCAAAGTTTCATCAAAGCAACTCTTTTTGTTTGTTGGCTGTCTGGTTGTTTTTGTCTTTTATATTGAGGTCTTCTTACTCACTGTGGCACCCAGCCATACTTCCTGATAGCTGGTGATGTTGGCTATCTTTTCATATTCTTTATCCAGATTTTAACTCCTTATTGGATAAGAGAAAAAAAATGATGTACTTGGCTGTTTATTTGTTAAGAGCTGAAAAAATGTGCTCCCCTTCTCCATTACTGTGTCCTTAGAAATTTTATTCTCAAACATATTTCACAGAGATTCTCTAGCAATTGGTCAATTGCAAGTTGGGTTTTTCTCCTCCAAACACTGCTTCTTGGAGGTTTCCATCCATGACTTTAAGCTGTGCTGGGCTGAGATTCATTGAACTCATCTGTCTTCCAAGATTTGGAGGCAATAATTTGGCCAGTGATCTTAATTCTCTGAGAATCTGAGAAGAGTTGTTGAGTTTTTATGATGTGTTTGGGGATTTACTTACTGTTACAAGCCCTGAGACTAGGGACAGGTAGAGACATACCCAGATTAAAATATGAATGAGCCCAGTTTTGATGGCTATTCTTGCTTGTCAACTCACCACATCTGACATTAACTAAAAGCCCAAGCAGCTAGACACCCCTGTGAGACATTTTTCTTGATTGGATGATTTGATATTAGAAGACCTTCCTAATCTCTGCCCTACACCTTCTTATGGCAGTCAATATAAAGGATGTGGTGGGGGAGGAGAGGAAAGCTTTTGCTTTTTGGCCTGCTTTCCCTCGCTCTCATTGGCAAGGTCTTATACCAGCTGCTGAGGCATTCTTTCACTGGTGTTAGAGTCTTCTTCAGGATCCCAGCATTTACTGAAGACCAGATAAGATATCCAGAACCATGGACTGAACAACTATTGGACTCTTGGCTTCTTCTCAGGAGATAGCCATTGTTGGACTAGCTGGACCACACTCTGTAAGCCACTCTAATAAACCCAATATGATGAACCTGGGCAACATGTAACTAAGTACAATTGAGAAAAGGATCCCTGTTTACAACTTGGAGAGAAGACGTGTACTATGTAACCCATCTATAAGGGTCACAAGGCCTTGGACATATGCCTTTCTCTAACTTGCTCAACCACTCCCAAACCTAGGAGTACTTTCCTTTTCTTTACAAAGTGTCTCTGTTTCTATACTACAAATGTCTGGGTCAATTTTCTGTCCTGGGACATAACAACCTAGAAACTTCAGCTGGTACCCTCAACTCAGATCCACACATATACCCATTTTTTTATGGAATCTGTGTTGTCAATCTTTTCTTAAATAGCTTCTAGAAGATTCTTCCATGTTTCCTTCATACACTTTTGTATTCATAGTTAACATTTAAATCCATCCTAGTTTGCTCTCTATTCCCGCGATAAACACCATGGCCAAAAGCAACTTAGAAAGGAAAGAGATTATTTTGCTTATATATTCCCACCAGCATCATTCATTGAGGAAGTCAGGGTGGGAACTCAGTCAGGAACCTGGTAGGAACTGAAGCAGAAGCCATGAAGAACTGTTGCTTACTTGCCTGTTTCTAGGCTGTTCTGCTTGCTTCCTTATCCAACTCAAATCCACCTGCTCAGGGGTGGCACCACCCACGGTGATCTGGGTCCTCCCATATCAGCCATTAAAGAAGAAAATGAACCATGTGCCTCCTTATAGGTAATGAGATGGAGACAATCCCTTAGTGAAGGTCTTCTTGTCTCAGATGACTCTAGCTCATGTCGAGTTGACAAAATACAAAGGCTTGATAGCTGGAATATTTCCAAGTGGTGACACAAATTTCCCACTACCATTTGCTGAATTATCCTTTAATTTGTGATGTCATCTTTGTCGTGGTTTGAATCACCACAGAACTTTTTGTCTATTACTGTTTCTTAAGCATGTCTACTTGTTTTGTATAGTGTCTTGCTTTATTAGATTTTATGTCATTATACCTGATAAGGCTAATTCTTATGTATCTTTGTATTTTCTCAAATACAAATATTTTTCAAGTGAGCTCTGAAATCAACTCATTGGATGTGTAGCCAGCCATGTCACCTGCAGACAGGGATGGGTTCCCTCTCTCATTCAAACTTTATTGTTGGTTTCTTTCTCTTGTCTGTTTGAATTCAAGGGTCCACCTGGCATAATTCTCAGTGAAAAAGACAGTGGTATAACACTGTTAATCAGCCCTTGCCTGTAATCAAAAGGTTAGTTGCCCCAGTAATGATGCTCGTGGCTTTTGGGATATACATCACCACATTAAGAAAGTGTTTCAGCATGTTAACCAGCCCTGGAACTTTGAAACTTACTGCTCCTTCAAAGCTGCAAAGTTTATCTTTGGTACCATCCTTGGTAGGCCATTTTTAGTTCATTTATTTTTCTAAATTCTTATATGGAAAACAGTTTATTTAGATAATTTACCTCTTCTAAAAGTTACTATTGACCCCAAAGTCCCTATCATTTATTTTACTGAGGATGGATATCAAGGCTCAATTGAGGAAATTAAAGGAATAAAATCTACCTCTGGCCCTGGGTTGAAGTCATGACATTCTGATCTGCACCAAGATTAGAACACTGTATGCTGTGGTCTCCTCAAGAGAGATCCATCTTGGCTTGTCAATCACCAGGAATCCATCTCAGCCACCAACCTCTATATCACACACACCCCTGCTCCTACCAAACCTTACTTACCTAAAATCATGCTAAAGAGATGGAGAAATACACAACAGTCAGAATGGCTAAGATCAAAAACTCAGGAGAGAGCAGGTGCTAGTGAGGATGTGGAGAAAGAGGAACACTCCTCCACTGCTGGTGGGATTGCAAGCTGGTAGAACCACTCTGGAAATCCATCTGGTGGTTCCTCAGAAAACTGGGCATGATACTACCGGAGGACCCTGTTACACCACTCCTGGGCATATACCCAGAGGATTCCCCAGCATGTAATAAGGACATATGCTCCACTATGTTCATAGCAGCCCTATTTATAATAGCCAAAAGCTGGAAAGAAACCAGATGTCCCCAATGAAGGAACAGATACAGAAAATGTGGTATATTTACACTATGGAATACTACTCAGCAATTAAAAACAATGAATTCATAAATTCATAGGCAAATGGGTAGAACTGGAAAATATCATCCTAAGTGAAGTAAGCCAATCACAAAAGAATACACATGGAATACAGTCACTGATAAGTAGATATTAGCTAAGAAACTCTGAATACCCAAGACACAATTCACATAACAAATGATTCCCAAGAAGAGGGAAGGAGAGGCCCCTAGTCCTAGAAAGGCAATGCAGCAGTGTAGGGGATTACCAGGACAGGGAAGTGGGAGGGGGTTATTAGGGAACAGGGGGAGGGAAGAGGGCTTATGGGACTTTTGGGGAGGGGTGGATCCAGGAAAGGGGAAATCATTTGAAATGTAAATAAAGAATATATCTAATAAAGAGAGAGAGATGGAGGAATAATTATTCCTGTTCACGAGATAATGTACTTGTCTTTCCCAGAAACTCCACCCTCAAGAGTGACCTGGAAAGCCTCGATTGTGCAGTACTGTGAGGTCTGTAGGCTTTCCTGAGTTACTCAAAGGGTAACATTTTCTATCTGTGCTTTTGTCCGAAGCCTGGTTGTACTGTTCCCCCTCTCTTTTCCTCTCCCTCTCCCCCTCCTATACTCCCCTGTCCCCTCCTATTGCCCCCTCCCTCTCCCTTTCCCCCTCTCTCTTCTCCCTCCCCTCCCAACAAGTGACTTCATCCCCAATGTCTTCCCTGTGGCTGCTTCCAAAGCCTATGGTTTTCATTCCCTTCCCGTCTCTTCCCCATCTTCCTCCTCTGAGAAGCTTGCTGCGTTTGACCTCAAGCTTCCTTTCAAGTCCTTTTTTGAATTATTTTATCAGTGAGACTAAAAACCCACAAAGGAGAACTGGAAATAGTCTTTTCTCCATATATGGCTTTAAGTCGAAATTACTTTCTTAAAATTTCTATCACGAAATACCACAGGCTAGGGGACTTATACAACTTATCACCTGATAGTTCTGGAAGCTAGAAGCCCAAAATGAAGGTGTGGCCATGCCATACCTTTTAAGCACCCTTCTGCTGGTAGAAGCAATCTTGGCTCTCGTCTTCTTATAGTTATTGTGTAGATCAGCTCTTCTCAAGCTGTGGGTCAAGACCCCTTTGGGGGGTTGAATGAGCCTTTTACAGTAGTCTCCTTAGACCATTGGTAAACATAGTTACATTATGATTCACAACAATAGTAAAATTAGTTATAAAGTAGCAAGAAACTAATTTTATGGTTAGGAGTCACCACAGTATGAGAAACTATATTAAGAGATAATTTCCAACATTAGGAAAGTTGAGAAACATTGGTGTAACTATTTCCTCTGAATGGAAACATTATTACCACCTGAAGAGACCAGTGAAGCTCAGGAGACTTAGACCTGTGAGCCCTCCAAAGTTAGAAAAACAAGACCCAAGGCTCTCTGGTGGGGCTGCCTCCAGGTTTGGCAGAGACGTGTGTAGCTTTCATAAGTTGTCACTCATGCTAGGGCAGCTCCTGTAACGCCTGATCCAGGTTTATATTAGGTACCATACTAACCATAATAAACTCGTTGGACCACCAAGTTAGACCTGAGGAATTCTAGCTTTGATCTATTGATGGTGCATTATCTAGACTCTTGGGCAGATATTTGTTCATGCTTCCCAGGAAAGACATGCAGGGGTGATGAGAGGGCAGGTGGGGGAAGAGAGAGAGGAGAGCAAAATTCCTCCCTTTCATAAGACACCAGACATATTGGATTACCATCTCATGTCATTCCATCTGGATTGCCCTATCTCTAAATAAGACCATTCTGGAGTGGCGAGGATTGGTCAGGACTTGGCACATGAGTGTGTCCTAAAGATGCTCATAAAGAATGCTTTTGTTATTGTTACCTCCTAAAATGGTTCCCCATTTCAGTTTTTTAATTTCTTCTATGGGTTATCTAAGAAAGAGAGTCTTTTATTTTCCATACAAATAAAGGATTGCTTTTGGTTTGATAAATCAGTATTTAGTTTTGGTAAATTATAGGTATATAACAGGATATTGATGCCATATATACTTTTTGGAATTTATTCAAGATTCACTCATGTGTATATTTGTACATTAGAAGCCAGATTTTGATGACAGGTCCCCTGTCACTCCCCACTGTGTTTTTTGAGACAGGGTTTCTCACTTATCCTTACTAGAAGCAGTAATGAGTATTCATATTTTCCTTTTCTTTCCCATGTTAAGCTTCTTAGTTTAAACATATAGCTTAGGAATGATACCATCATTGATAATCAATAAACAATATGTATTATTCCTTTATATAAACAAACACACAGAGATACCAAGAAAAGGGTTTCTTTCCCATCTTTTTGGAATTTCAAGTTGTTTGTTCATACAACCCCACTATTTCTTAGAAATTCTTCTTATATCGTAAGATAAGATCCTAAAAACAGTGGTTTCCCTCTGCCCTAGACATATGTACAGTATACATGGACTCCATGAGAACAGTAAGACATGTATGACAGATTCAGAATCTGAGTGGGGCATATCATTTGCACACAAAATTCTACAAGCACACGGCAGCTTCAGGTGCCAACTAATATGTAGGAGGCTCGGAGGGCCTTCATTAAAGGGTCAGTTAGGGTTTTCAGGTAAAACTACTTGGCTCAGAATTATATAATGTACATTAAAAGAATTGATGGGGGCTGGAGAGATAGCTCAGTGGTTAACAGCAACAAATGCTCTTCCAAAGGTCCTGAGTTCAATTCCCAGCAACCACATCTTGGCTCACAACCATCTGTAATTGGGTCTGATGCCCTCTTCTGGTGTGTCTGAAGAGAACAATGGTGTACTCATATACATAAAATAAATAAATCTTTTTTAAAAAAGGAAGAATTCATGGGGCTGGGGGGGTTAGTTCAGCATCAGAGCCTATGTTCCTCATGCACAAGGTTATAGGTTCAGTCCCTGGCACCAGAAGTCTTGATCTGTTCTCTCCATTTATGTGGAATTCAAATGTATGGAAGCATGCAGTTCCATCTCTCACAAATAAGTAACAAAGCTGATTTACCAGGCAAAGATCACTATTCTTAACAAATAGACCAACTGTCACCAATCAACAGGTTAGGGTCCTTTTGATCTGCCTGGATATAAACTGTGGGTGTGCATGCTGGTCTCTGGAAGTGTTTCCCTTAGTGTTTGCCTGGAGGGAATGACAGCCAGTAACCTACTGGTCTGGGGACCCTTTGCCCCTTGACCTCAGCCAGGATGGTAGCTGTCAGCCCCAGAGCTGTGACCCTTGGCCTTAAAGACTGGACAGCCCTAGGATCTCTTCTGGTGACCATAGCTTGGGGTTCTGTTCTCTGGCTCCTTGCAGCCTTTTTATCAGCTTTCTACAGCTCTCTACTCTCACCTCCTTTTCCTTGTCCTGAACACTCTGGAGCACCTAATAATGCTCAGAATGGAGAAGCCCAGAGATCCACTGAGAACCAAATGCTAGGCACAGCTGCAATCATGCAACTGCAGGCAGCCACTCTTATAGGGACAGGACTCCAAGAGACAGGATTCCCAAAGAGAATCAGCATGTTGTCTGCTGCAATGACACCATATAGTACTTCCAAAACGACACAGGCCTGTGAGCATTGCCTACATTTATGGCCCAGGCCAGCCTCCCATGGCAGTCATTTCCTTAGCTGTCCAGCAGCCAGGCTAAGGCCTCCACTGCATCATTTCTTCAATAGTCAAGAAGCAGCTACCAGTACTTTTCACTGGGAAGCCAGGGCCTGGGGTTCAGAAAAAAGGAACCCAGCTCAGGGGATTGGGAGCCAGGCAGCACTGGGTAGTGCTGAGTAGCCAACTGGTCTACCTTTATGTCAGCACCAAGAGTTGCAGGGTCTTCAGATGCCTGTAGGTTTCAGTAACTGTGATTCTACTGCCTTGCTCTGTAGCCTGCTTCTTCAAGATGCACACATAGACATCGTTATATTTTCCATTGTCACTTTTCCACTGTCTTCTGCTGTCTCTACTTTCTTGTGTTACCACCTCAACTAGTACTAGTCAACGTAGGCAAATCAAGACAGCTCTAGGGTTGCTATTAAACTTGGTGTTACAACTATGGGAGGTAAGTCAGGAAGTGTCTCCCAAACAACTCACTCAAGGAGTTTAAGCAACTGCCTATATATAGCCTGAGAAGATTTGTGTGTGTGTGTGTGTGTGTGTGTGTGTGTGTGTGAATCTTTTGATCACATCATATAGACTTGTGTTTTGGACCCTTAATTGTCAAGCCATCCATCAAAGTAATTCCCTCCACTAGAGGAAGTGATAGCCCTTTGTCCAAAGTAGAAACAGTTCATCAAGGCAGAAACATTTTTAAAGGAAAGAAAAAAATTCTGGCACAAACATTTTCAAACAGTCCTAGCATGGACTGTGTCTTAGATAGCTGAGTCAAGCAGCTGCAAATTCCTATTTCAAGATATTTGTAGAGGGTTGAAGATTACTGGTGCTGACATAAGGGTAGACCAGTTGGCTATTAGACTGGCAATCTTTTTTCTCTAGGTGGTTTCAGCTGCAAGGGACTTAAACTATCTTACACTGCTCACTTACTGGAAAATGCTCATCAAAAAGAGTGTTTATAAATATTCATTGAAAAATTATTATTCATTTCAGTATTTCTTTTAGTAGAATTTAATAGTCTTTTCTATCTGCCTAGTGTCTAGGTGGGTCCCCCTGAGCTGCCTCAAAACTATGCCCTGTTCCAATCTTACATTTTTATTTAAAAAAATCTACTTTTAAAGGAGAAAACCTAGCTTTGGATATTCCTCTTATGTGGAGAAATCTTCCCTGTACTGACAATGGTTTGTCCATTTGTCTAATCCTTCCCAGGACAGATACTCTCAGCAGTTGGGTAATAATGTCTCAAGCTCTACAAGCTATATAATCTCTGTCACAGTTATTCAGTTCTGAGGTTATATCATAAAGTGTTGCCACAGACAACACTTGAAGTGACTGGCTGTGGCTGCATTCCAATGTGATTATCTTGATGGTTAGTAAAATTGAATTTAAATTCATATAATTTTTTTCTTAGTCACAAAATATTCTTTAACAATTTTCTTTTGACCATTGAAAAATAGGAAAAAAATTCTTAGCTCAGACAAAAATGTCAGCAGGCTAAGATGTTGAACCAGTCCCTCCTCTGTGTCACGAACAACATGAATGTAGGAATAAAGGTACATAGACTTATTTTTATATAAGGTTCATTTCACTGTGGATACCAAGAGAGGTAAACGCCATGGGACATCATGTGCCCATCATAACAAAATATACCCTGTATTGTTTCAGCACATGGGAAGAGAGAAAGTGTGGCAGTACAGTTGGGTTATTTCTTCTGATGACATTCCTAACACCAGTTATATGAAGACTATTCCCTGTACAAATTCCCAAACTCTCTGACACTTAGTGTCCAAAACTACAATTCAGTTCTGTTCTTTTTCACCTGGTTAGCATTACATGCTACAATTAAGGGACTTAGCCTCACAGAATGTCCCTACTTAAGATAATGACAGGTGCCAGGCCAACTATACTTCTGACAATAGCTAGAAATTAAGACTTCCCACAACCTCTTCCTCAGGTTCTATGTTTGCCAGGTAATCTCACAGAACACAAGGAGGCACTCCACATGCAGTTCCTGGTTTGTTATAAGGGAGATAAGTGAGCAGCTGATGAAAGGTAGGGCAAAGTCTAGAAGTGTCCAGGTGCAGAAGTTTCTACTCTTTTGGAGTTGTAGATCTTTATTCTTCCAGCATGTGACTATATGTACCAACACATAGGTTCACTGGATATCATCATTTGGGGGTTTATGGGGCCACTTGAGGGGTTTTCTTATGCAGATACAGTAAGTTAAATAATTTCAGATTGATGATTAATTGAAGTTTCACACTTTCCACGTTGTCCAGCGAAGATGGGGACAGCTAAAGGTGAATGTTCCAAGCTTCAAATCAAGACAAGCTAATTCTGCTGACCAGCCCCATCCTGCATCTAGTGGCTCCCTGAGAATGGCTTCATTGAAACAAAGTATGTTCCCACCATCCTTGCCATTCAGAAAATCCCAAGAGCTAGTAACTCTATGCCAGGAGTCCCCATCAGGGACGAGAACCAAATATCTTTCTTATTACCTATCACAAGTAGCTAATAACACAATTTTAAATAACTTGGGTTAAAATCCCAGCTCCACCATTTTCTTGCTTGGCCTTGGGCAAGAAAGTGAACACCATGGTTTATTTGTCTTCAAGAAACAGAAAAGAGAGCTTGAGGTTGTCAAAAGTCTTACATAACGAGTCTGTAACTGGTACAATAACTTGGCATTGCAATTGAGGTCACACTTTTTCTGTTCCCTGCTCTTGACCTCTACAACCCTTGGCTTTCCATCTCTGTGCTTGTCAACATGGTTGAAAATGGCAGCTAGAGCTTTGGCTATCACACCTAGACATGGTTAATCCAGAAACAGGGGCACAGGGAAATTGCCAGCCTCACCTCTTAAACACTGTTCCTTCTCACAGGAAGCCAGTGTCTTACCTGTAACTCTACATACATGCCTAGATCTGGGTTTTATGGTGACCCCCTCATTACATGGGCAGTCTTTACCTAAGGAATGGGAGGAGGAAATTGAGAATGTCTTAGGAAACTGCCCTTCACATTATGTACCTCACAAACTGCTCTGAGGACAAGTGAGACGAGGTGTATAAAGTATGGATGCATAAGTACTCAGTCACTGAAGCTACTACTATTAATCCAACAAACATGTCTTCTCAGAGCCATAAATTTCCTCCCTGGCTAGTGAGAAAACTGTAGCTTCCCAGATGAGGTCAAAGAGCCTAATACCCATACTCCAAAGTACCCCACTTCAGATACAGTTAAGGTAAATTTAGTATGCTGTGGAGTAGTATGTGTATATGAGTAATGTATGTGTGTATGGCTTTATGTCTCTGTGTATATATGTGCATGATGGATATGCATATCTGTATGTGTGTATGTGTGTGTGTGTAGTTATATGTCTAGGTATGTGTGTTTATATATGTCTCTGTGTATGTGTATGAGTATGGATATGTATCTCTGTGAGTATATATGTATAGGCATATGTGTATATATGCATGTTGCATGTATATATGCATATTGGTATGGTATGTGTATATGTGTGTTACTGATATATACTGTCTAAAATGTACATAAACTGCATATACACCCATACATTTGCACAAGGAATAAATGAGCACATCTTGATAATAATAGCTATGCTTATCCCCTGCATGTTACGTTAGCTAACTCACACACTTCCACTTTCTGCAGGCTAGAAGCCTGAATCATCCTTTACTCTCCCTTTCCCTTTCCTCCCACCTCCCACATCCCCCTACCTACCCACCCCCAACCCCCCATCCCCCCATCAGTCAACAGTTCCTGCAGGCTAAGTTCCACACTGTGTCTGCCATTTGTCCTTTCCCATGCCCACCCACAACCTTTATCATCTCTTGCCCAGACGAAAGCAATAAACCATAAGCATTCTCTTGTCTCCACTTGTTCTGCCCCCTCCCCAAGCAATCCATTCTTACCTTCTTGCCAGAGTTACTTCCAGAAACAAAGCTCTGACTGTCTCATTTTCTTGATCAAAAACTTTGAAAGGCTTCCTATTACGTTGAAGATAATGTTATTCAAAGTGTTACACACACACACACACACACACACACACACACACACCTTCTCTTGCCTTTTCTTTTCCTTAGACATTTGACTTAGGAAACATTTCTAGGTGTGATGAACATAGGTCAATGGTAGAGGACCTTCTTGCCTCAATCTCTAGCATTCAAAAAATATTTTCTGAATAAATCCTTTCCTCTGCCTTTCCTACATTTGTCTTAGTTCATCTCATTTAGAGTCATCTCTGTTCCTCTGGGTCCTACCTACAGGGATGATGGTACTTTCCATTTTCAGTTACATAGAAGCACTGCCTTATGCAACACAACAGGGAGCCTATAATTTTATGGACCATAATTTGTGTAGAAGTATCTGATTAAATCAATAAATCAGTCAATAATTCCCTCTGATATTTTCCTAGTTCTGGGATGTGCTGACAACTAACAAGAAAACTGGAAAGGAAATGTGTTTCTTTGGGCCAGCAGGCTCAGCCTCTGGACTGAACACACAAGGGACCCAGTTGGATGTCAGACTGGTTCTTCCTTCCTCTTTATAGCAATTCACTGTGCTATACCACAGGGAAAGGATCCATTAGAGCTGGCATCCGGCACTGTACCCGACATGTACCATTTTGTTGTCCAGTTAAGCTTCTAGTAGCTTTATCAGGTGAGCATTTGAACTCTTTCTTTTTATTTTTAGCAGAGATGACCCAGAGACAAGAATGCCCTGAAGGTCACAGAGCTGTGATTCCAAGACAAACCTGACTGACTCTGAAATGCCAGTCAGAGCTCTTGAGATACACGGGAGATGGATGTAAGACTAGCTCCTGGGAAAAATGTTACAGAATACATTTGTACAGGGCCTTTCCACTTGTGAAAATCTCTCCCAGTGTAGTGACTGAAGGGCCATTAGACAATGGTGCTCACAAAAGCATCTCTCTTCATTCACCCCATTCACATCTGGAAATAAGAATTAGAAAAGTTCAACCATAATCTGTCATCTGATGTGAGTTTTTGGATTCCCCCCTTTCTGTTATTAATGCTCCTCTCATCTCTCAGCAGTGCTGCCCTTTACAATTTTGGTATTGTATATCTGTCTCCTGTTTATATGCCTCGTTCTTAAAACCAGTCCACAAAACCTAAGTGATGGTACTCAGTTCTTTCCAAAGAATGGAATAATCTTGAGGCTATGAAAATGTCATGAGTGTATACTTCTAGGTGTGAACTCTTGGGCCCAAACTCATTCATCACACCATTCAATTGAACAGGTACATCTGTCTTTCCGTTGGGCTATGTTTTCATCAGCAATAGCAGAAACCCAGAGCTAGCCAGGCACTATGAGATTGTTAGAGTAGCCAAGATATTTCAGTCACATTCCAGACTTCCACAATCTCCAGCTAAGGAGAATAAGAAGAAAAGTTCTTTGAAAAGTAAGAAAATATCTATTGAATATCTGCTTTAGTTTAGGTTCTATGATAAGTAAGCCCATACATACGCAGGACACAGACACACACACACACACACACACACACACACACACACCTGAACCAAGACCTCTAACAAGCCTGTGGTTGGGCCCTCTGAACACCCTCAGTTTTTTAAGACCTAAAGGCTAAGGTTCTAAAGAAAGAGACACACAGCAAACAGAAGAGTTAGGATTTGACTAAGATAGCCCCCAAACCCATGTCCAGATAGAACAGAGATAGCACAGCATGAAAGCAGAAACCCTAAGAAGCACAGAAGTATGAGATGTTTTGGAGATCAGCCATGCTCCACACAGAAGAGCAAATGAGCTGGGTTCCAAAGCTTGTGTAGAAGTTTGAAGTCTACCAGGTAATTAAATCAATGAAAAGCACATGTGTAATGGCCAGATGAAAGCAAGGGGAATGAGAGGGTAAGGTGTATGGTATGGTAAAGAACGAGGCCGTAAGTGATGGAAAGTGGGAGAGGAGGAGTCAGACATCTAGTGGAGATGATAAAAGTGTATACTATTAGGTGTGAACTCTTGGGCACAAACTCATTCACCACACCATTCAATTAAACAGGTCCACCTGTCTTTTCATTGGGGTATGTTTTCAACAGCAATAGCAGAAACCCAGAAACCCAGACCAGCAAATGTATGCTTCTTGTCTTTCAGGATGGGGGAGCCCTGTACAAGGTATAGTCTAGTTGAACTTGATCTGTAGAGAAGATTGGCTTGAGAACAGCAGCCATGGGACTAAGTGTGAATGTGTCCAGGATGTCAGTGCTGCCAGGCTGGGAAGTGAGCCCCATTGGACCCATAAAACCTGTAGAGAGCATGCAGGAGTAAAGCAGTGTCAACTGTCCCTAATCAGGGCCAGCATGCATTGCCACACTGGAAAGTCACCCACAGACATGGATGTTTTTACATTTTTTAAAAAAGAAATCTTGATTTCTAAAATATATTATCCCTTTAGTTTTTGACATCCCCAGTATTGTCTAGAACTAAGTAAAGAATTGTCCTCATGCTTTATGTGAACTTGTACTGACTTACATGAGAGACAGGACAGATTCAGATAGTGCAATATCTGCTAGCAACCCAGCTAAATATATATAAAAATTTGTCCATATATAATAAAGCTATAGGTACATATGTATAGCACACAAAACATGCATGTATGTCTACACATATGTGCATAGAGACAGCTGCTGCCATCACTGAACCACATATGTGCCATACCTCAGAGTAGCCAGATCTCTCAGGAACCCTGGGCTTCTGCAATCCCCTTACACATTGTTCTTGGAAACAGAAAAACTTCTTGCAACTTGTGGTCAAATACAAACTTCCTCTTCAAGATAGCTTCCCATTTCTTGTCAGGACTGAGAATCATCCTTGGGAAGGGTAGCCAAGGAATTAACAGTGCAGATTTAGCGTTGCAACTATGACTTTCAACTTGCCCTACTATGTGGCTGTTTCAAAGAAAGAAGCCCTTTCCTTCTCCCTCTCCCTCGTCTTCTCCCTTTCCCTCTCCCTCCCTTTCTTTCCTTCCCCTTTTTTTCTCCCCCATTTTCTCTGACTTGTTTCCTGACTAAAAAATGAACGTGAAATGAATGTTTCTTCACATGGTTCCAACTCCCCATCCATTTCCTCCCACTGGAAATGTTCCATTTCCTCACACTGACCAGCTCTTCACAAGGGACACTATGCATACTCTTGTTCTGTTTCTTAATTATTTAATGTGTTTGCAGTCAATTTTCTGGACCTGAAGAGAATGCCAGGCAGGTCCCTCGGCACTCTCAGAGTGCTCTTCTGGAAGCCAATACCTCTCGCCTGGCCCATGGGTGGGGTAAAATCTGCTGGTTCTCTCATCACCTGACCCTGAAGTTCATCATTGCAATTATTTAGCCGATGGCCTAGAAGTCAGTCCAGATAAAGTTTCAAGCGAAATACAGTCCTAAAGCATATCTCAAACCAGTAGTAGCTCATTTTATATCATGGATACAAATAAATAACCCAAGCACCCTTGCTATGAT
This sequence comes from Apodemus sylvaticus, assembly GCF_947179515.1. NCBI lineage: Eukaryota > Metazoa > Chordata > Mammalia > Rodentia > Muridae > Apodemus > Apodemus sylvaticus. Next base: position 36,823,616 of record NC_067492.1, on the reverse strand, counting down.
CTGTCTTTGTGTGTCATTAACAAAAGTTGTTTGCACTTCAAATAATTTAGCACAAGTGTATATAAAACCTGCAGAGTGTTGCTCTATGGTCAAATGATTACTTAGCATGTACAAGGTCCTAAATTCAAGTCCCAACAACAACCACAGAGAAAAAGAGAAGGGAAAGGAGAGAGAGAGAGAGAGAGAGAGAGAGAGAGAGAGAGAGAGAGAGAGAGAGAGAGAGTTATGTTCCTGGAACTAGTAAATTAACCCAACAAATATTTATTGTGTGCCTATCATGTGTAACCATGTGCAAAGCACAGCTCTGGAATAAGGACAAGTAACTCCTTTAATAAAGTTTTATTAAAACAACATCATCATTCATTTCACATGGTCTATAACTATTGTCAAACTAAAATGACACTGAATACTGGAAACAGAGACCTCAAAGCCCCAAACCAGTGAAGTGTTTCCTTCTGGGTTTGGGCTACACACCAGGCACTTTGCAGCAAGCTTTCTGGCTATCCTGGCTCTCACAGTGTTCAGTATAAAGCTCTACTTGAACCTTTTACCAAAACGCTGTAGACATCTCTATGTGCCGCTCCAATGTTCTTTGATATCCTCATATGAACCTCTTTTCCTACAGTGTCTCTTACTCTTTCAAGTCATCACTAGCTCTTAGACTCTGGACCTTGGCCACCTTGGACCTTCCTGACCTAGGCATGAAGTGACCAGGTGTTCCTCTTACCCATTCCTCAAATCTATCTTCTCTACCCCTCCTTGTTGTCATGTTGACCTTCAGCTCCTACATGGACCACTGAAGATGGTATCCTTTCTACCAGTGGAGTCCTTTCTTAGTGAATGGGGGAGATGTGGCCAAGCTGAGATATGCAAGGAACACAAGCTACAGAGCAGATCTTATATCTCCAATAAAGTAACAGCATTGTCTGAGTAGTTGTTCCAATTACTACTACTACCCCAGGCAGAGTTCTAGAGGCCTAATCTAGATCTATCCTGTGATCATCATTATAAACTCAAGAGGTAGGCACACTATCACCTCCAAGATACTGATGGAGAAATCAAAGAAATCAAGACTTGATGAAATTTAGTAATGTGCCCAAGATCACGAGGAAGCAGGCTGTGGGGCTGGAGATAAATCCAGGCATTTGTGCTGACCCAGCTTTCCTAAGCTTTATCTGTCCTGCTGGGACCACCAACACAGGAACCAAAGTCAGCTCATAAGGCAACTTACTCACTGGGTGGACCACTTGTTAACAGAATATAGATAATTCTCTGGAGTGGAGCTTATCCTAGCTTATGAGGCCTCTCCCCCCACGTTAGGAGTGAACACCAGGGCCCCTCACAGGAAGAAAGCCCATACTGCAGAGCTGCCCTTGTGGAAGATGTTTGGATGGGACTGAGTAGCTAGGGCAGCTATAACATTAATCAGGCTTTCTCCTGCATTTGTCTGAGATGAAATCCATTATTGAATTACCTCTCTGCTCCTAGATCTGTCACTCTATGAGCTTTTATCGTGAATAGCAACATACTTAAATATTCAGCAAGCACCCTGTAGAGCTCTAAATACTGAAGGCCTATACAAAGGTCACGCTTTCAATCGCCTCCCTTCTCTCTAGAACATGCAAGACCCCAAAGCTGCACTCTTGATAAAATAGTGCTTTAAACCTAAAAGATAGATGCTTTGTCCTATTTTCTGCATGATTGACTTTTTCTTGTCATTGTTGGACAAAAATCAAAAGGTAAAGGTAAGTAAAATAGTCAATTCAATTCAGATCAGTTCAATTCAATTAAATTCATCTGAACCAAATATATGGAGTTTGCTTTACCCAAATCTCTGTGCTTAATGTTGAAAGCCAATGGATTTCCAACATTGAAAACAAAGGACTGCCAACTAATTCCTACCCTCAAGAAGCTATCTGTTGAATGGGATAAATCTGGACCAGTGGGATAAATTATATATTTACATAAATATAACACTGCTAATGGTATATCCTTCTATTTCTGTTATATAACAAAGTATCCAAGGCTGGGTACTTTATAAATAAAAAAATTGATTCATGTCATAATTTAGAAGACTGGAAATACAAGATAGGCTGGTCCCATCCATTGGCCTCTAGTGAGGGCCATTATAATACTGCAAATGTCTTTGTGGAGGAAGGGGCACAGGAAAAAGAACCAAGAGGCTAGTCACAGGGCAAAGCAAGAAGCCATTGACCAAAGAGACATGAGTCTTGCTCGTTTATAATAACTTACTCTCTGAGGGACTCAGGTACTCTACAAGACTAGTAGTAAGACTGTAAGACTAGTTCCTTTCTAGGACTATTCCTCCCAATGACCTCTTAACATCTTCAGACTAGGGACCAGGCTTCCAAGACACCAATCCTTCGAGGACAAGCCAAACCAAAGCAGCTCTATCATGTCCCCTGAGAGATAAACATAAGGAAAAGAAAAAGGACAGTGCTTGGTGAGCCCCATGGATGCTAGATGCTGTGTTTGGTGCTGTTAAGTCTCCTGCTGTCACAGGTAATTCTCACTATGACCCTGTAAGGCAGGAATTATTAGCTTCATATTACAAATAAGAACATTAAAGGCATTCAGAGAAATTAGACAACCTCCCTTAGGAGGAGAAAACTGGAATTTCTTTCTAAATTATTTAGACTCCAAGGCCCATCATTTGACCCCAAATAGTGAATGCAATGATAATGGTGGTCATTTGGGCCTGTGCATCCCAAGCATAGAGGAGAACAAGAAAGAATGTCTGGGATCTGGGAATATAAAATGGATACCAGAGGCAGAAAGCAGAGGACATAGAATGTCTTGCTCAGTTGAGGGGCTTGTGATAGCTACTGGCTAACCACAAAGGTAGCTTCCCTCAAATATATGACTTCCCCCAAATATATAGGACATAAAAATGGCTTTAAAAGTCTCAACGTTTTCTTTCAAGCCAAATCACGTCCATCTCCCTCAAGACTGCTTCTGTCATTTTTATAGCACAACAGAACCTCACACAATGTTGCAGACAGCAAAATATCGACTCCCAGGGTTGAGCATTCGTCCTTGGCGCTGCTCTTCATACTCTGGTGATAGAGCTAGCAGGGACTCCGCAGCCCTCTAGCTAATCACGCCTCCCTCCAAGAGGGTAGTTACTGCCTCACATCTGAGCCTCATCAAAGGAGAACCAAATCAGTGTGCGGGCATTCTGCGGGGATTGGTATGTTGCGTGTTGCTTTAATGGAATGTTTGAAGTTCGAGCTTCAGATAGTTGTTTCCATTTGCTGTGCTTTATCCTAAGAGGAGATTTCAGAGCATCAACAGCTAGGAAGAACAGTGTGAGCCTACTTACTGGATGGAATATGAGTGATAAGGGGCAAGATGGGTAAAGAGAGGCCCAATCGATATTTTCAGTAATAACATACATCTCCACATTGTCTAGAGGCGGCATCTCATGAACGAGAAGACTCAAAAGTTATTGGGAGGGAATGAATGCAAATAAAACCGGCAAGTTGCCAGAATTCTATAGAATCATGTCAACTGTAACCTCTAAGGTCAAAAGGAAGAAACTAAAGAGATCAGTCTCTTGTTTTTTTAAATCTATAGAAGCTGGAGCCAGGGGCTTGATTGCAAAGACTTAACCAAGGTCCTGCAGCTGGAAGAGTGGGACATGCTCTGAAATGCCCTGGTTTTTAGTCCAGGGTCCATTCGGGATACATGCCGCCTTCGCCTTCTAGGAAACTCTGACTGAGCAAACCGGTTTAAAATGCCTAAAACAGGCTGTAGGGAAGCTGCGTGGAAGACAACCAACCACATGAAAGTGGGCTTTGAGGGGCACCCAGGGGTGCCATGGCACACAGAAGAGGACACTGTAAAGACTCTGGGGTGTCCTCTACCTGTCCAGAGTGTGCCAAGCCTGGCATCTCAGCATCCGAAAAAGAAGTAAGCAGATTCTTGCCCTAAATAGTGCTATAACAGTCAAATGAAATCCCCCTTCCCGGAAGAAAGGCTTCACAGAGACAAGAAATCAAAACCTTGGTGTCTGGGTTAACAGGCTTTAAAAAACCCAGCATGCTCCTTGAAAGGTTAAAGAGAAAAAGAAGAAAACTCCTCCTCCTTGCCTTCCCCCTTAAGGATGGATGCTTCCTGCTGGCAGTTATAAACATTCACGAAGCAGCCTAAGGGTTCCATCCCTGGCAGGGTAGCCAGGCAGTGAGAGGAATGGGAGGTCTGGAATCCAGCCTCCCTAGAGCTTTGTCCATGCACCAGTGAGGGCTACACAATGGGAGTCCTGAGTCACTTCCCTAATCAAGCACAGCTCACTGGCCCTTTGCCAAGCTCCCTCAACCTGAATGGGGCACAGGCAAAGGCAGCAGCTAAGGTTGGAGCATTTCTGAAATGAATCCAGAGGAAAGGCATAGAGCCCCTGCTCAACACAGCAGGAGGCCCCAGATGTAAAGCGACCACGCATGCGTGAAAAAGCTGAACTTGTCTAGGTCCAGTTGGTCGGGCAATTTTCATTTAGAATTATACGCAACAAATAATAGGCAAAAGCATTTGCGGAAACTCTGTGACCTGTGCTCATCTTTCTGTCTTATCCACACCAACACACACTGAGCCAGTGAAGGGAACAGGTGAAATTTGTCTGCAGTATTCCTCAATGCTCCATCTCCCAATCTCATTTTATATCCTGTGTTAGCTCCATCAAACCTAGCTCTTACCCATGATCTCACATACTACTGTATCTCCTCTTTTCCTTGCTCCCACTTACCTCCTCTAAATCCGGCTGATTGTGACTTTTCCCAGTGATCAGTGTTGTGATCGTAAAAAGAGAAGACAGCATTAGAATATGTTCTACGGGTGTGTGGGGGAAGGGGGTGCCTCAGCAGGCCCATGCCGGGGCATCCCTTCCCCCTGAGGGACCAGACACAAATAGTATAGAATCGAGTTTATTTGGGGCATAGGGAAGGGAGTTAAGGGGGTAGTAGAGGCAGAGAAAGGCAGAGAGAAGGAGAGAGTAGAGAAGTAGAGGCGGCCATGACCACGTGGAGAGAGCGGGGAGGAGAGAGGGAAGAGAAGAGCCCAAGAGGGCAAGAGAGAAGCTAAGAGAGTAAGAGAGGATAAGACAGAGAGGAGGGGCAAGCAGCCCTGTTTTATAGTGGGCCAGACCTACCTGGCTGCTGCCAGGTAACTGTGGGGAGGGGCATACCTGGCTGTTGCCAGGTAACTGTGGGTTGGAGCTTAGACAGAATCCTGACACTCAGCAGTACAGCAGATCACCTGATTATGAAGGTGCTTGCAGAGATAGACTGTCCTCGGGGACAACATGTTTGAAGTTTGTTGTTTGTTTGTTTGATTGATTGATTGTTTGGTTGTTTTTCAATTCCAGGCCATCATACATGCTAGGCAAGCACTCTGCTGAGTCCCCGGGATCATAGGTTTGTTTGTAGCCATATGCTATGGTTCCCAAGGCTAGATAATAAGCTTGCTGCTCGTTATAGGCGGCTCTCAGATTGCTCACTGACAGATGTTCCCTTTGGGCACCCAGATGCCATTCTGTGAAAAACCCAAGCCGCGTAGAGAGAAAGGCCAAGTGTTATAAACTAGTCCTGTTCAGTTGACAAGTGTGGGTAATCTGGCCGTTGACATCAGCTGTCCTCCATGTATCGTCAACCCTGACTTCTCCATTCTAAAATTGCCTGACAGATCTCAGGTAAACACACACACACACACACACACACACAGCTGGGCTTAGTGTGCCCACAGCCCCAAGAGAGCAATGACTTGGTATTTGAAGACGCTGAGTTTGGGGGTTGTTTCCAATATAATTGGTTAGGTGTTCTAAAAGACATTTAACAAAGTAAAACTGTAAGAAGATCTCAGTTTCTGTGGTCCTTGATTTGGTGACCTTCTAGGAATGTCACGGTTCTGTTTGATAATTATCTAATCATTCATTTGTTAATTTGCACCTCTGTAGAAGGTGTTGTGCCAGATACCATCAGCACAGCAAGGGAGATCAAAACAAATGAAGAAGCTCCACTTTATCATAGCAAACAGCTCTACAATTGATCAGAAAGTAGAGGTCTGAGAGAAAACTGCAGGCAGCAAGGTTGGCTGTGAAGGTTGGGACCTGGACTTGTCACAGGCCTTCTTCACAGTCTTCTGGGCAGCAACCAGGAGCTGGTTCCTAAGGCCCCAGGCTCATATGGTACATACTCTTCACAAGAGACAAACCATCAGATGCTCAAAGCTGCAAGGTCAGTACTTTGTAGAGACTGGAGACTAGGAAATGCAGGAACTAAACAAACCTCCAGGGGATCCAAGGTGCATGATTTTATACATAAAGTGCAGATCCAATACATTTAGATACTGTAGTTAAGGGCACAAATCCACCACCCATAAGCACTGATGGACCCTGAAAGGCATTGGGTGGAAGAGCTCAGGCGTAATGAGTAAAAACAATGAATGAATCCCTTTTCAACCCTAGGGAGGGGCTCCGGTTGGGTTGGAGCTAGACAAGGATCTCAGTATATTGCTCTCCAAACCGATCTGAGTTCCTGTCTTTGCTGGTAATCTGTAGTGTAAAGTTCCTCAGTAATCAGATGGAAGGGGTGACGGGCATCTGGTTCTCATTCACAGGTCATCAGCTTCCAAGAAGATGTAGATAGAGTTCTAAAGGTCTAAATGTCTTTCTGGCAGTGGGCATAGCTCAAAAGTGAGACCACATCTCAAATCACCATGCAGAGAACCTGGAAATGTGTTTTCAAGTTTCAGTCATATATTCCCGTCTCTGATATCAGGCTTTGTGGGTCTATGTTGAAACGTAACACTTGTTGATTTAGCCTCACGAATAAAACACTGGAAAAGGGAACACTCTTCAGATTTTCATCTCTTTCTTCTTCAGTATGTAATGTCTCCTCTTTTCACAGCACCATAAATTCACTTCAATGAGTTGGACAAACAATGTTCAGCATCTCATCAATATTTAAACGGCTCACTAAGAGCCTGTATTTTACTCCACACAAGAAGGCATGAGGCTCAAAAATAAACAAACAAACAAACAAAAAACCCAAAAAAAACACAAAAAAGAAAAAAAGACTAGCTCGCCAACTAACTGCTCAGCTTTTAATTTGAGGAGACACCAGCAGTTTATTTAAAAAACATAAAACTTCACAAGAATGAAAGGTCCTGTATCCTAGGCTTGAGATGTGTCATCCCATCTATCACCAACATTTCCCTAACTCGGCATTAAGGGTCTAGAAAGGATACCTTATGCTAGCATTGGTTCAGTTCAGTTATGACACCCTCTCCATCTACTTGGGAACTACCACACCTCATCTCGTTCTTTAGCTAAGATGGCGGTGGCACTGGTCAGGGTGCTGCCTGTCATCCTCCTTTTCGGGATCCCCCATCTTCCTAGGTACTTAGGACCTTCTGGGACACCACAGATCACAGCCCGTGGACCACATTCCTTTTGCCTTTGGTGAGCTAAGGTCTTTTCATAGGAAATTCTGACATAAAATCTTACTTCTTCTTCTGCCCTTACCAAAATAACAGCACAGGCTTTCTAGGTTATGTCAGCTCCCTGAGCTGTCGGAAGACACTTGAGAGGAATCAAATGTTCTCCAAGGATGGTGTAGCCACCCCCTCCAGCCCTCGTCTTCCCTCTTTCTTCCTCCCCCTTTCTTTTTTCTTTCCTCTTTCTCTCACTGAGCCTCCAGATAGGATTTAAAGAAGAAAACCCTGCCAAGGTACCCATTTCTCATCTTTTCTGAAATTCAGAAAATAATGGCAAAGTGGAATTGTAAGGTAAGCTTACTTTGGACCCCTGACACCTTGTGTGATGCACACCCTGACATATTCCCAAAGATAGCTCCTTCCTTTCTCCTTTGAACTGGTGAGATTGGAGGGAAAGGCAACTGAGAAGGACAGCCCAGAACCTCAAGAGGCATGGACACTGAAGTGACAGGATAGGTTCCAGTCCCAGCTCTGTCACTTACTTAATGTCCGTGTGAAGGAGGCAGGTCCCCTGGCATCTCTTTTACAGGCTTTGTCATATGTAGGCAAGGAGAGTGACAGCTCTTGCCTTAGGTCTGCTTTATTGCCATAACGGCAGTTTCTATAGCTACCAAAGTGACCATGAAACAGCTGATTTCACATCCATTGACCTCCTTAGCAGCAAGCAGACTGTGCCTGGACAAAAAGAAAAAATATATGATTTTTAGGCCTTCTCTGGTGAATTCTGAGGGTCATGGACAGCTCCTGACCTTTCTCCTGAGTTAGGACATGGAAGTAGAAAATAAGGGAACAGTGACTGAGTCTACTGCACACAGGCAGGAGCTGTCTGCTCCAGTCCCAGTCTGGCTTGCAACATGCTTGAGTCTACAGAACTTTTCCCGAACATCTCCATGGACCCTGCTCAACCTAACAGTTCCATCTCACTCACAGCAATAGGCACTGATCTCATGGCTGTCTTTTGAGCATGAGGTGTTAGCATCCCAACGTCTCTGCAACTGGATCTGGAGCCCCAGAGCCCGATTGTTTCATAGTCTTTTCCAGGTCAGCGCTGCCTGGGTTCGTACTTGCCTCTGCTTCTGCCCTAAGATGACGGCACTGGACAGGGTGCTTCCTGTCATCCCCCTTTTCGGGATCCCTCATCTTCCTAGATACTTAGGACCTTCTGGGACACCACAGATCACAGCCTGTGGACCACATTCCTTTTGCCTTCAGTGAGCTTAGGTCATTTCATAGTAAATTCTGACATAATACTTCTCCTTCTGCCCTTACCAAAATAACAGCACATGATTTCTAAGTTATGTCGGCTCCATGAGCTATCGAAGCCGAACTTGAGAAGAATCAAATGTTCTCCTTGGATGGTGTAGCCACGGTCCTCATACTCAACTCCCTCAGATACTCTGCTCTTTAAACTGTTGCATGGGAATGGTCAGGGAACATAGATGATGGGCATGCAGGGAGAGAGGGTTAGCATCTGCTTACCTATTGCTCCCCTGGGTTGAAGCTTCAGTCCTTCAACAGCAGAGTTCCAGTTCTTATCCTCATCAAGGTGAATAAAGCGTCTGACGGACAAAGTTAAGTCTGGAGCTTTGCTGACCGCACTTCAAGCTTCCCCTGTTCGCCTGTCTCGGCATTTGTTAGTAGGCTACCGTTGGTGATAGATGTGACAGGAAGCATTGATGCAGGGGTGTGGATGTCTTACGCAGGGAGCATCCCTGAGTGTCAGGCAGGTAAGCAACTGGCTTGCCATATCATAAGCTCTTCTCAGGCTTCTCCTGGCTTACTAGTGTTTTCGTCACTTTTTAGACTCCCCTAAGAAATACATTCAATAGAAAAGAACAATGCTGATTTTACTTAATTAGAAATATTTCCTATATAGTTGGAACACGTCGATAAAATATATAACATGACCATTAATTTGAATTCTCATAAATGAGGTTAAAATGGGCCATGTATTTAAATCTCATACTCATAAATATTAGGTATAATTGAAACTTTTGCTCACTGAGGTCTAGTTTTCTTTCTGTTTATTTATTTTATGTATATGAGTGCATTGTCACTGTCTTCAGGCACACCAGAAGAGAGCATCAGATCCCATAACAGATGGTTGTAAGCCACCATGTGGTTGCTGGGAATTGAACTCAGGACCTCTGAAAGAGGAATCAGTGCCCTTAACCGTGGAGCCTTCTCTCCAGCCCTAGTGTTCTTAAGAGACTATCTAAATCTGTGGATCTTACCTCAGAGGTGTTTCTAGATATTTTGGGGATCTCTTGAAGGCTATCAACTTCCCTCTGTAAATATGCATCCCTGAAATCATTTGCCTGCAGTTTGTAAGTATGCATAGACTCCCCAGAGCCTTCTCTTCCTACCTACAGTATCTACAGAGCCAGGCGACCACCCCTTTCTTGGTTCTCAGCCCTGATCTTAACCTAAACACTATGCCGTCCTCTCCTTGGATTGTTATAACATTAGGGTTCCAAAAAAAAAATCTCTTCCCCATAAAGAGATAATTTAGAACCTGTGATCTATCAAATATTCTACATCAAAAGCCCATGTGAGTTTTCCTTATTATACTATTAAATGCCCTAGCAAAGGTTTCTCCCAATTTAATGAAACACAGGCCTTTATTTGGCTGTCTATCTTTAACACCTTGGAGTCTATTTATTTTGATCCTGTTACTAGGAAAAAAGAAAAGAGAAAATTATTAATGATTAGAAAGGTCAGGTTGGTGATCACAAAAAAATTTATGGTTTGGTTTTCCCTGACTGAGGAGTTCATTTTTCTTTCTCTTTTAACGGAAATATTTTGAGGTTTATACAAGCCTTTCTAATCAACTGTGTGAAATACAGGTATACATACTTAACCTTTCTCATCAAAGACACACTCCTAATAAACTCGCTTACCTTCAAGATATACCTCCACCACCTCCTCCACCACGTCCACTCTCAAAAGGGACAATATACCTTTAATAGATAATAAAAGGGTCATTGAATTCTTCCTGGATGTTAGGACAGGCACTTCAGGCTCCCTCCTAACTCTATTGTTTAACTAACCTTTGTCTCCCAAGGGGACTGTGGCCTTTCTCCATGTCTTTCTAGGACTGGTATGTGGGTTTGGGGGCACTCTTTTGCTACATTTGGGGCATCTAGCTCCCACGAGGGAAAATGCCAGCCAAGGCACAGTCTAAAAAAACACGGAGAGAGAAAATGTTAGCGGGCGTCTTCGTCAGCACAGGGCAGGAGCTGTAAGGGGGTGCTGAACAAACATGGAGATGTGCTCTTTCATGACAGGCATCAGCTGCTCAAATTCCTACCACATGCTCTGCGTGGCTGCCCACAGAAAGGCAGGCATATGCACACCCTGTGCCCCACCCACCCACCAAGGCATGTATATTGACACCTCTATGCCAGCACCATTGGTGGAAATACAGGTGGGCCCTGTAATTTTGCTCCTGGAAAAAATAAATACATGAGAAAATGGGAATCTTACAAAGTCCTTGCTGCTCTGTCGCTGGTGAGGTTCTAGGACTGGCGGCCTCCTTTTAATTTCTGACTGAAGTTAGGTGTGGCTGTCGGACCTGAGCGGCTCAACATGTCTTGTTCAGCTGAGCTGATTTCTGCCAAACTAGCTCGGTGTGACGTCAAGAGCTTGATGTGCGTCCAGGTCTGATGCTACCTCTATGGACGACAATAGCCTCGTGCTCCCCTTCTCACCAGTGTCTGCCCAGTTTACAGTCCACTGCCAGACAAGCAGAGCACGGTGACGGTGACGCCTGTTTGTGATCCTAGGACTCCAGAACAAAAGCTGAAGAGCAAATGCAGATTAAGGCTAGTGTGAGCTAGACTGTGAATTCCAGCCGATCTGGGGCCACAGCATTTGAAACTGTCTCAAAAATGAAGGGACGGAGGGAGGGAGGGAGGGAGGGAAGGAGGGAGGGAGGGAGAGAGGGAGGGAGGGAAGGAGGGACCGGAGGGACGGAGGGAGAGAGAGAGGGAGGGAGCTTCCAGGTGAATATTTACTAAATTTTATATAAATATAAATTAAAATCATTTTGTTTGTTTAAGATTTGTTTATTTTTATTTAAGTGTACACATGCATGCAAGTGCAGACCAGAAGAGGGCTTCAGCTCTCCGGAATTGGAGACCCTGATTGAACCTGAGGTCTCTGGAAGAGCAGCAATTACTCTTAACTGCTGAGTCCAATTCCTTTGATTTTGAGGGAGATTTGTTTTGCCTTGTTTTGTCTTGAGACAGGGTCTCACTATGTAGCTCTGGCTGCCCTGGAACACTCTGTTAGACCAGAATGGCCTCAAACTCATAGATCTTTCTACCGCAGTCCCACCGAGCACTGAGTTTAAAGGCACCCCCCCTACCACACCTGACTCTCCGTATTTTTAATACATATTTTTATGAATTCCTTGAGAATCGTACATGTTCAAAACGTATTTTTATCATATTTTGACCACCCTCCACCCCTTTTTCTAATTCCTCCCATACCAGCTCACCTGCAATTTCCTCCTAACAACTCCCCACCATCTCTCATTTTATTTATTCTGGATGAGGTATGGTGGCACATACCTTAAATTTCAGAACTTTGGAGGCAGAGGCAAGGGAATCTCTGTGAGTTTGAGGCCAGCCTGCTTAGTGAATTCCAAGACAGCTAGTGCAACATAGAAAGACTCTGCCTCAAAAGGTCTTTTTACTTATTTTTATATGCATGGGTGTTTTGCCTGACTGCATGCCTGGTGCCCAAGGATGCCAGGATAGGGCATTGAATCCTCTGAGACCAAAGTTGCAGGCAGTTGTGAACCACCTTGTGGGTGCTGGGAATGGAACACGAATCCTCTGGAAGAGGAGTCAGTGTTCTCAATGGTTGAGCTACCTCTTCAGTTACCGTCCCGCTTTAATCTCTCTTCAATGTCAATAATATATCTACAGGTGCTTCACTTAGTGTTAAGTGGTATATGACCCTTGGTATAATACCAATCTACTTACCTTGCTGTTTTTCCTAATAAATAGGCACCTTTAAATGCTGCATTAATTATTTATATTGTGCTTATTTTGAACCATTATCTACGTTCATGTGTGTTCTAGAATGATCTCCTTCTTCCTAAATACTCTCTCCATTATTCAAGGCTTCTACAAAACCCATTTCTCTGTACAATCTTTGCTAAATTACAAGTGAAGCAGGATACTTCAGGGCCAGTCAGCCTTGGCAACTTAGCAAAGATGTATTAGTTCCTTTTCTTGTTGCCGGAAAACAAAAACAAACAAACAAAATTACAAAAGCAATTTAAGGATGGGAGAGTTTACATTGGCTCGGAGTTGGGGCTGATATAGTCTCCTATCATAACGATGGCGTTGGCATCAAGGCTGGAACGTTAGGTGGTTGGCTACACTGAGTCCCCAGTCAAGAAACAGAGAGAGTACCTAGAGGATTAGCTCAGAAGAGAGCATGGGGTGATCTTCTGAGAGGATCTGAATTCAACTCTCAATACCCATATGGTGGCTCACAGTAGTCTATAACTCCAGTCCCAGGGACTCTGCTACCTTTTTCTGACCTCAGGTATACCTGGTACCAGGTATGCACTGTGGTCTGCAGACATAAATGAAGACAAAACACACATAAATAAAATAAATATTTTTAGAAGAAGCAACAAAAGAGGATTGCTGGTACTCAACTCACATTCTGTTCATTAGTTCTTTATTTCATCCCAACAGAATGGTGCTACCCACAGGCAGGGTGAGGCTTCCAATCTCTGTTGACCACTCTAGAGGCTTTCTCACAGACATGCTCAAAAGCTTGTCTTAGATGTAGTTCTAGATCCTGCCAAAATGACAAGCAAGATTAATGTCGGGGGCTGTGGAGAGAAGTTATTCAGTAAAATGCTCGGAACATAAGCATGGGAACCTGAGTTCAATCTATGGAAACAGAGAAAGGCAGATCCTTGGGGCTTACTGACCTACCTACCCTAATCTGTATGCCACAGCTCCTAAAGAGAGACCTTATCTCAAGACAATGTGGACCACTGCTAAGGAATGACAGAGAGATTAATCTCTGACCAACACACACACACACACACACACACACACACACACACACACACACACGATGGTCACCACAAAGACCCTATTTCAAAGTAGAGTTAAGCAACCCAGAGATACAATTCAGTGGGTCGCACTTAGCGAGCATAGGAGAGACTAAATCCCCAAAGCTAGCATTAAGCATTTAGGGTATGCCTGGTGCTGGACAAGACACATTGCTGGTGTCACATGCCCCCAGCACCTGTCTTATACTGATAAGACAACCTATGACTGTCTACCTTTTGATGCTGAGGAAACAAATCTTCAAGAAATTGAGCTTCTTGCTTGACTTAGTAGAACTGCTAAGAAGTGAACTAAGACATCCTGATCCCTTTAAATAGCTTCCTGTGCTGCTACTGAGGCTCTGAGGGACAGGCTCCCTGCAGTGCTCCCTTCACTGTGCCCCCCAGCTCAGATTAAACCTGCATCCACTTATCCTACCTGTCTCCCTCCCTCTCTCCTGGTGTTGAATACATTATTGACTTTGACCAATGCATTCATTCCCATCTGCATCAACAGCCAGGATATGTCTGAATCTTCAGTGAGACATAACTCTAAGGGGTGGTAATGCCCGTGGAGACATTGTGGCTAAAGAAAGGAGCCTGCCGTGCCCACAGAGGTCTGTGAACAGTAAAAGAAACTGTCCAAAAGCCATTCAATATCCTTTCATCCTTGGAAAAAAGCCTGTTTGCTTGGTGCAGGTATTCTAAACACCATCATCTCTTTATCTAAGCAGAGCCCAGACCCCAGCTATGTTAGGTACTTTTCTTGTCACTGTGACCAAACCCCTGACAAAAAGCAAAAAAAGTGGGCAGGGGGTATTTGTTGCTTTACTCATAGTTTGAAGGGATACAGCCATTATGGAAGGGAAAGGCACAGAGACAGGAGGTTCCGGAGCAGCAGGAGTGTGAATCTGGGACCTCCTCACACTTTGGTGGGATAGAATCAGAGGTCAGATAAGAAGTAGAATTGGGCTATAACAACCTTAAGCTTATTCCCAGGGTGTCCCCTTACTTCCTCCAGCAAACAACCTCCTAAAATGTTCCATAACCTTACAGTGACACCAGCTAGGGACCAGGTATTTAAATCTAAACACATACTGGGACATCTCACCAAACTGCAATATCAGCTGAAAGGACCACATTTTCCAACTGGCTTTTTCCTCTAAGAAAGAGGCTGTGATGGTTGGCGGTGGGTGCACTGAGAATGTGAGAGCCATGGTGTGGTTGACCTCACAAGAAAGTGTGTGGCCTGAGGGAAGCTCGCCAAGCCTCAGGCTGGCGCAGAGCTGGCTAGAAACTGAAGGGAAGGGAGGGAGGTTGCAAAAGGAGAGGAGGATTAAAAGAGGCATCAATGGGACTCCTTCCTGGCGCCAGGCCAGTCAAGTCCCCAGCACCTGAAGGCTGGATGATTGGAGGACAGTGTAAGAAAAAGTGGCTGGGGGTGGGAAATGCCTAGGTTTAGTGCTAAGTCCTGTGGTCAGTAATCATAGAAACATTACCACCACAGGACTGTTGGGTGTGGTCAGTAATCATAGAAACATTACCACCACAGGACTGTTGGGGAACCTGGAGGCAGAGGCTGGAAGGCAAGAGATAAGACCTTCAAAAGATTTGGTGAGCTCATGGCAATCTGTCCCTGTCCCTGTCCCTGTCTCTCTTCCTCTCACTCTTCTTCTCCCTCTCCCTCTCCCTCTCCCTCTCCCTCTCTCCCTTCCCATCCCTGCCCCTCCCCTTGCTCTCTCTCTGTCTCTGTCACTGTCTCTGTTTCTCTCTGTCTCTCCCTCTCCCTCACCTCCTCACCTTCCCTCTTCCCCATCATCTCTCTCTCCCCTCCCTCCCTCTCTCTCTCCCTCTCCCTCACTCTCTCTCTGTCTCTCTCTCTCTCCCACCCATTCTTAGACTCCTTATGACTTATGATCCAAGCCTAAGCAAAAGCAGAAAGCATGGAAGAACAGTGATCCTGTCCACAGAGACCAGCAACCAGGCACAGAGTAGGGTGGAATAGGGTAGAGGAAAGACCTGGAGGGACAAGAGGAAGACAGCCAGGTTGGAGGAATGGTCTTGCTGCAGTTACATGTGAGTAAGGTGTAAATCATAAGAGCATTTCACAGGCTGAATGCTTTTTCTTCTTGCCTGGCAAATGCAAATGCTGAAATCCTAACCCCAAATAACTGCTTTAGGGAAGTACTTAAAGTTAAATGAGGTCATAAGGGTGGGGTTTAAGCCTTACAAATGGGGTTCCTATATGAAGAGGAAGAAAGGACAGGGGAGAGAGCTCACTAGATGATGTTGCTTACTGGATAAGCATGAGGACCTGAGTTCAGATTCCCAGAAGCCCCCATGAAAAGGCTGGACGAGCTTGTGCAATCTGTAATTTAAAAATAAAAATGGATGAATAAAATTGTTTTAAAATGAGGAGGGGGAGGAAGAAGAAAAGGAGACTAGAAAGAGATATCTGAGATATCTGTGCATAAAGGGTCATGTGTAGGCACAGAGAGAAGGTAGCCATAGATAAACTATAAAGCAGTGGTGAGTTCAGCTAGATCCTCAAAGCTTACTAACTAGCCAGTCTAGCCAATTAAAGAACACAAGGCTCAGTGAGATACCCTGATTCAAAGGATAAGATGGAGAGTGAGCAAGGAAGACACCCCATGTCCACCTCTGGCCTCCACATGCATGTTATCAGGAACTAACAATACAGAGCCCATTATTGACTATTTCTATCACCATTGTCTTTGGTTATACTTGAGTCATAGGACATAAAGAAGTCAAGATGGTACTGACCTGGAAGCTTCATCCCTACTGGCTAGCTTTCATAGTGTTGCAAGGTCTGCACAAGCTACCAGAGGAGAAAACTCATCATCAGTTATGCTCAGGTATATCCACAAGCCACAATAATGAGTAGATTGACAAGACCAGTTCACTAGTTCAATAGTGGCACAAATATAATGGTAATGACCGAGTACTTTATGATTGGATTTAAGTCCTAGTCCAGAGATGAACTCATACCTGGAACTATTATTGAGATAAGAACCGATGGAAAGACAGTCCATGAATACTAGGACAACCTACTATTATGATTTTGGTTAATGAACACAGTATTAAATCAACTCCCAATGACTTATCATTATACATATCAATCCATACATCTCTCAACCTTCTAATAAGCTTCCATTTACAGTAGATAGTGATTAACTCAGATATACAACTGGCCAAGTTCAGAGAATGAGTCTGTGGAATGCTCAGTCCCAAATAAATCCAGCATCCCCTCCTCCCAAAGCTCAGGGATTGTCACAGAAGAGGGGACGGAAAGCATTATAGCCAGATGTGGTGGATGACTGTGGTGTCTTCCAGACACAACAGGCAGCTGAAGTCACAGCAGTTGTGACGGCCTATACAAGAGCAGTCCAAGCCTGTCAGACTAAATCCCACCATAAGATTGGAGTTTCCACTATTGCCAATTGTGAAAGAGGGATGTATCTTCTGCAACATCTGTGATTTATTTTCAACAAGAACCCAAATGAGAAGGCTAGGAAACTTCCATGGGATCCAGAAACTCTAAACCTTAGGTCATAAGTTAAATACAACTTATTGGTGTTTTTTAGTAGGTTTATATCGTATTACTTATGCCATATTTTTCTTACAATGCAAATGACTAAACTGGGGACATTTCTTATGTTAGACAAACAATCACTGAAAAACACATCTCCAGCCCCAGAACCACATTTTAACTAAATCAGTTGAAAAATTAGATT
Source organism: Apodemus sylvaticus (assembly GCF_947179515.1). NCBI lineage: Eukaryota > Metazoa > Chordata > Mammalia > Rodentia > Muridae > Apodemus > Apodemus sylvaticus. The sequence continues at coordinate 36,806,270 of NC_067492.1, read as the reverse complement.
TGTTAGCTTTCCACTGTTGTGATAAAATACTTGAGACAATCAACTTAAAAAGAAGAAAGGTTTATTCTGACGTTTGGTTCCAAAGTTTTAAAGTTCCATGTTTGGTTGGTTGCATTATTCAAGAGCCTGTGACCAGGCAGCAGGGAGCATGTGCTAGAACAAAACTGCTCACTTTAGGGTAGCCAGGAAGAAGGATAAGAAGGAAGAAGAGGGGGAGAAGAGGAGGAAGAAGAGGAAAAAGAAGGGGGGAGGAAGAACAAGATTAGGAGGAGGAAGAGAAGGAAGAGGAAGAAGAGGACGAGGAGGACGAAGAGGAGGAGAAGCCAGTGTACCAATATCCTGCTCAAGGACACACTCCAATGACCTCACTTCTTTCCACTAGACTCACTCTCCTAAAGGTCCTACTACCTCCTAATAGTGTCACCGACGGGAAACCAGACCATTAAACAGGTGCCTTGGGGAGACATTTCATGACCCAAGCAGCAGCCGATCTCACAGTAATAGCCAGATTATTTACTTTTTCTTAAGAAAGAACTGGTGACTCTGATCCCTCATTCCAGCCTGTCTGCCCACAGTCTGAACCACACCTCTCCATTTCCAAGTGTGTCAAAGCAACTATGCTAACCCAGGTTCCTTGTTATGTTATTATTTGGCACCAAAGAGCACTTCTGTAATCCATCTTTATGCCAAAGTACTTATCAAAGGGCACACATGGCTATTGATGTCTAATCTATATTCTGCTACACACAGGCCATGGAAGCAGTCAGTACTTAGGGCCTCCAAGGATTTGGAAAACCCCCAAAATGTAACCTCAATTCAAGGCTATTCAAGCTAAGTAATTTTTTAAAGAACTTCATGCCCAGTGTTCAGGGAAAGCCAGGAACCTTACCATACATGTAACACAATTAAAGAATGTATCAGTGGTTACAAAAGACTGAACATTTGTGAACTGTCCCCTAAATGTACCCTGAAACTTGATTCTATATGTGATGGTATTAGGAGGTGGAGCATGTGGGATTATGAGGTAGAAGACCCATGTGCCCTTGTTTTGAGTACCCTGAAAGCTCCTTCATTCTTGTCACCAGATGTGGCCATAGCCCTAAAACCATGGCTGTTTGTGAAGCTGAGGTTGGACTCGCCAAATGCAGAATCTATAAGATCTATATTGAAACAGCTGAGCATTGATGGTAGGGGAAAACTTTCAATGTATAGGTTTCTCAGACGATTTATGTTACAGCCAAGCAAAAGGACTAAAAAGTAGAGACAGAAACAAGCCTACTGTGATAGCCAGGCTTGGTGGAATGAGCCTCTAACCACGGGAAGCCAGAGGATCATGAGTTCGAGGTCATCCTAAGCCACAGAGCAAGACCCTAAATAGCATGCTCCAGGCTACTATTGGGAACAGCTGCCTCACTCCCAGGGCATGTTAGATCTGCTGTACTGTGAGAAGATGCCCATCGCCATTTGAATGGTTGTGTGTTACTTCATTAGGGTGCACACTCACCCAGCTACCCTCTACTTCAGACCTTAAATGTCCTTCCCTCAGCCAGTGCCTAGCAGGCGGAGACTTCCCAGCCTCCTTGCGCACTGACATGTTAGCTTTCTGGCTGACTGCATCCATTTGGGGAGCTTGATTAAAGAGCTCTCACCTCAAAAGATCAATTTGATTCTCCATGCCCTGAAAAATCCTGTTTCTGGACCTGAAGACAGAGCCAGATGTTCTCTTAGAGGTCTCCTGAGAGCCACCAAGCTGGCCTTACTGGCAAGCTTCCTCTTGTCTGCCCTCCCTTGTCCCTACACACATGCCAAAACCCATCTTTAGCCATATGGCCTTGCTTCAAAATAATAATAACACAGAAGCAATTGAACAGTGTTCCGCACGGTGAAACTTAATGAAAAGGAGGATTCTGGTCCATGTGCCCACAGGTGGCTACTTAAATTAATGCAGATTAAATTAAATTAACAAGTCAGTGCCTCAGTCACAGGAGCCACATTTCAAGCGTTCAACACCTACCTGTGGCTAGTGGTTGTTGGGGTGGGCAGTACAGATAGAGGACATTTTGTTGTTACTGAGAGTTCTTCAGGACAAGACTGATGGTGAGATCCAGAAGAACCAGAAGACAAGTGTAAACAGCCCTTTCAAGGGCTTGCATATCACTGCCCTTGGTTCACCTTGTAGAAGGTGAGTGGGCCAGAGGAATGAGGGCAGGTGCTTCCTGATGAGTGTATCTTATCCTGACCTAGATACTTCACCAACCTTCTGTCTAGACTTGAGCTTGACCTTCCTTGATCCAAATTCACAGGTGCTTCCTTCTTGGAAAGCTGGGTCCTTCTAAACTTCTAAACTTCCAGCAAATTTCAAAACACCTTTCTCCCAGCACGCAACACTCCTAAAACCTCACCAGTGAGACCAAGAGACAAGGAAAGGAACAACTCTCCCACCCAGACAGCCCTGCAAGTCTTCCCTGCCAATGTCTGCAGTCATTCCTCACTAGACGTTCACACAGATGGTGGGGTAAGATGACTAAGGCATTTTACAGAAGGGAAACTGGGCTCAGGGGAATCTGAATGCATTGCTTTTGGCAAAGGGCTAAGGAGTTTTAGGTGAAGCTGGGATGTGAGAGTCAATTCTCTAACTTCTGAATAAATGTTTCTCTTATACTGCATTGCCCCTTTAGAAAAGAACTCTCAAGATGGCAACCATCGGCCCAAGTGTTAAGAAGCTGGGATGTATACCAGAAAGAAGAGATGATTCTGCACTCCCTGGCCCTTGACTCAAGGCAATGGATGAAGACACAGGGGAGTTCCAGCTTGAGAGACAGGATAGAATACATTTCACTTATGACAGGGGTTCTGCTTGCAGAAATGAGGCTAATGCTAGTTGTCTCTTCCTAGCTATCTAGGAGGCCAGGGTGATGGATGAAGTCATAGATGGGAAATCGTTGGAAAGATGGTAAGAAGCCAGAGGATTATGATCCTCCTGCTTCTCGGAACCCAAACAAAAGTAAATCTAAAATAAACAGACACTTCTTGCAGCCCTATATTCTTGTGAAAGAGAAAAATGTCAAAGAAATCAAACTCACATCAGACAGATTATATATAAATTTTCCTCCGGGGGGGCCCACGTGTCAGCAAAGGCTCTGCTCAGCCTCCTGTAACCACCCAGTTGGTGTCCTAAATAATGAGAATCACTCAGAATATAACAAGTTAACAAATCCACCAGTCCATGATGGACCTTTGGAAACACCAGAAGCGTATGCTCGGACTTTTAAATATACTTCTCTATATTCCAATGAGCCAAGCATTGGCAAGCCACAGGAAGTCTATATAATAGCCTCCTTTTAACAACCCTGTATTTTTCCTCACTATTCTGAATAATAGGGGTATTGTTCTATTAGTGAAGAATTATTTAGACTTGAAATTCATTTATTTTGAGGAGAACAGTGTAGTAAAAAGAAAAAAATCTAGTTTCCTGAGTACCTCTTGGCACTAGCTTGTGTTTTCTATTCCTCGAGTTGCTCTGAATCATGCTTCGAGAAGTTTGGAAAGTCTCATGAAGTGATAGGCTTTGGGGTGATGATGATGATGATGATGATGATGATGATGATGATGATGATAATAATAATAATAATAATAAACAGAAAGAAGAGCGACAGAAAAAGTACATATGGGGGATGGGAAGCCTAAGCCAACAGAAAAGCTTCTTTCAGAGGAATATTTGACTATTGAGTTCTTACCTGTGGGTAAAGGGATTCTGAAGGCCCCAGAGTTCACACAAGGGTTTAGTTCTCACAGAGGGAAAGTCTGCTCTTGTGTGATGGCATCTCCAGCACACCACTTCCCATCTGACAAAGCCTTCCTGAATCAAAGACAGGGCGGTGGTGGACAGGACCAAACTACGTCTAATGTGATTCTGCAGGCCATATATCTTCACTTTCCTGATGGGTCTCATCACAGCTCTAGCCTATTGATCCCCAGCCAGAGGAGCTGCTGGGAGTTCTGAGCTGTTTCCATCAGTGCCCTGGACCAAACACCTTCAGCCAATGGGACTCCTAGGGGCTTCTCATACACTTCCTGGGAAATGAGTCTTTCCTTGAGGCACTGTTTTTCTTACGTCAAAATAACCCCACTGGTTTTGGTCTAATGATCACTAAGAATTTAAACTAAAGTGATTTCTCTCAAGACTCAGTTTTCCATGGGGTGTGGTGAGGTTAGCAACAACCACACTCAAGTATAGCTTACAGTCCAAAATAGATGAGGCATTTGTGGGTGTGTGTCCTTTTATTCTCAAAATGCACACTTTTCTAACTCATCTGGAGTCCAGAAAAGAGAACCAGTGGTCTTTCTCTGGGAGGTTACATCTGTCTGATGATAACATTCCAAGTGATGTCTAGTCTCACTCGGGATCACCAGGAGAGAAACGGAGGAGACAGGTAATGTAGATGCTTTGCAAGTGAGTCCTGGACCACATTCTATCACCAACAGAGCCCACAAGCCAGACTGCCTGGGTTCCATTGCAGGCCAGCCACTTGCTCACTACTGACCCTTCCTGAACACACTTAGCCTTTCTGAGTTTGATCTGACCTCCCAGAATAAATACCACCATACCTGTAGAAGCACATCAGGCCTGCTGTTACAGTCATATTTGGCTAGAGTATATTATGCTAACAAAAAGATCCCTGGAGTCTCCTTGGTTCCACACTATCCAAGGCTGTTTCGTTCACAGTGCATTCCCTGTGACAGTGGGCTCCTGGTAGTCCAGGGGTCCCAGGTGGTGGGAACTCTGTGCTGACAGCTGCTTCTACAGTTCCCATGCAAGGTAGATATGGACAGGTCACATCACACACAGGCTTGGAAATCTTTCACTGCAATGTGGCAGGTATCAATTCTGATTATGGTTCAGGTACTAACTCAAATTAGACAGCTATACAGAGCTTTCAAAGAGATGAAACACAGGTCTCTACCAGCAGCTGGGAAGGAAAGTGCTCTAGGAAAGTAGGGAACCAGAAGCTTTAGGCCCCCTGTGTGTATGGAGCTTCTTACAGGGGCCAGGAGCGGCCAGGGCAATGTGTTTACACAATTGTGTGCCTTGTGAACACTGTTAAATTGAGGATTTTTTCGTATTTTATATTTTTGTATATGCTTTAGGTTCCACATAAACTGAAACTTTTCTTTTTTTAAGATTTGTTTATTATTATATGTAAGTACACTGTAGCTATCTTTTCATTACGGATGGTTGTGAGCCGCCATGTGGTTGCTGGGATTTGAACTCAGGACCTTCAGAAGAGCAGTCAGTGCTCTTAACCCCTGAGCCATCTCTCCAGCCCAAACTGAATCTTTTCTGGACAGAAAGAAATCCTTGAATATTTGTCAATAGCCACAATGACTAGCAAAGTGCTTATGGCTCCAAGCTAATGCAGAAGATGAGGAAGGTGTCATTTGACCATAAGAGAAGGCTTGGGAAGAGGGTGAAGACGTCTACTGCCTCTCCCTCCCCTCATCCTTCCCTTGGTCTCTGTCTTTGTCACCACCTCTTGCCTTATAGGAGTCAGCATCCTACCTTCTGAGAAATACTAAACTCCCCGAGAACATATCATGAATGGTGGGCTCCTAGGATTCCAGTGTGGAAGGGACCTTAGAGGTCATAAACTATCGTTCAGCCTCACTCAAAAACTTAAAGAGGAAAAAGCAGCCATGTTTATACAACTAGCCAGTAGGAGCGCATCCCCAAACTTTGACCCTCTTTACTTTTCCTTATAGAATTTCACACAGTTCAATAAACAAGTATTGCTTGACTCCCGTGCCAGCTGAACTTAGAGCCGGTATTCCTGTCACCACAGTGAGCTGCCACTGCTTTCTGATGCAAGAGATGGTGACAAAGACAGAGACCAAGGGAAGGATGAGGGGAGGGAGAGGCAGTAGACGTCTTCACCCTCTTCCCAAGCCTTCTCTTATGGTCAAAAGCCACTGACTTTTCCGGGCCACCAAGTAACATCCCAAGTCATGCCATGAATTTCTCTACTTCTCAGAGTTGACTTTCAGTGCCTTTCCCCACCCCACCTGCACCACACGCTGGTACTTCCCATATACACACCACATTCTCCAGTCTTCACTGTACATAGTGTTGTCCCTATTCATAAACTACACTACGGCTTCCTTCTGTGCTCCATTAATCATAGACCATTAGAACTATGAGATCATTAAAGAACTACGTGGCCCAATCCCTATGTTTTATCAATGAGTAAAATATGGTAAGGATGGTTCGAAAGAACTAAAGTGTCTGTTTTTCTGAGCCATGTGTGTCAAAAACAAAACCCAAGGATCCTGATTCTAGAAGATTCCTATTGTATTTTTTCATACTCCTCAGTATGAAGGAGATTCTTGTAGTTTGCCTTATGTCTAATGTTGTGTTTGGAGGAGATGATAAAGGTAAGAATTGATTGCTTATTTATTGTCTGATTTCTGTATTGTTGATGATGAAGTTACAATGAGATTTGTTTTGAGAAACATTTTTTAAGAAGGAAGTTTTTGCCCAGAGACACTGGATAGCTTTTCTTTTACACTATTTTACCCCACCTTCCTGAAGAATTCTTTAGAAGTTCTCAGAACTCAGAAAGGGAGCATATAATACATCCCTTACTTTACCTGTCTTTCAGCGTATTGGAAAAACTAAATCACACGTGCACACATACACACACACACACACACAGGCTGGTTGGCTATAGTTTAACAAAGAGATTACACACACACTGTGTGTTACTTACAACACAACACTGTGGCCAATAGAGGGAACAGCAAGATGCAGGGTGGCCAGAGACCCAAGGTCAGCATCAATAGTCGGGGAGCCCCCCCCCCACCTCTGGGATTCAGTAGTGGGAAAGGACAGTGTAGACCCAGAAGCAGCACACTATGCCTAGAGAGACTAAGGTGTGCCATTTATGGAGAAGCCACAGCAACAGAGATGCAGTACAAAACACCCTGGCCTGGTTTACCTCCTTCTGCACCGTTTCTCACACAGCTGTCCACAGGACTGAGAATACAAAAGCTCTCAGGTTTAGTCCAGATCATTCTCCTGAGTCAGAGAATGCTATGCAAGCCTCCCAGAGAGTCAAATGGAAACTAGTCCACACAGCTTATTTCAACACTCAACATTGCCAGAACTGCTCTTGAATGCCTACCTGGAGTCAGATATTCTTACTGTCAAAGGCCTTGTATGTAAAACTTCCCATCCAGTCCCCGCAATCTGACATCCCCTTCTTAATTGTCTGGCTAGGTTCACTGTCTCACGAGAATCACTTACAGTGAATCCCCTTCTGAATTAAGCCTCCTCAGTGCACATTAAGATTAGTGAGTCTGTGCCCTGGGAGGCTGAAACAGGGTCCTGTTAACCCAATGAGCAGAGGGAGGGGGTTGGTTCTTCTCTTCTCCACAGCACAGTCAGTGACACCAGACAAGGCTCCTCCTTGTTCTCTTAGCCTTTGAGTATTTTTCCAGAAGAACATTGCCACCTGATGAATATAATGGAGAAACCACTTACAATAGCAAAAGGTATTGTGGTTGTGTTGTTGTTGTTGTTGCTATTGTTGCTTTGTTTGGTTGGTTTTGTGTGATTATGGGCTAAAACATAAAGTTCTTTCAGGTAACCTTAAAAATAATTATGAATACTTTCTCCCTCCAAGCCTATTATTTAATATGACCTAATACTACCTTTCCTAAGTTTCGCCAAATAAAGATGTATTTTCAGCTTTCTGGAATTTTCTTTGCTCCTCACCAAGGCAAACCTACTCCTCATGAACTCCTTTCCTTTTTTTGGTATCATTTCTAAGGAAACCAGCCTTATCTGCTTAGAGCATGGGTGGTGTTGCTGTGGAGACCCTGCGGAGCACTGAAACCCCTTTATGTCCCTCTCTGAGATATACTGATGCACTTGAAACGGGGTACCCTGCAGCCAGCCCAGCCAGCCCAGCCAGCCCAGCCAGCCCAGCCAGCCCAGCCAGCCCAGCCAGCCCAGCCAGCCCAGCCAGCCCAGCCAGCCCAGCCAGCCCAGCCAGCCCAGCCAGCCCAGCCAGCCCAGCCAGCCCAGCCAGCCTTGACCCTGTAACAGACTTGGGCATAAAAATACCAGCAGAAGCTTGTGCCCTGTTGTTTGCACCCCCCCCAACTGTCCATCTACTCTCTTCCATGTCATCCTCTCTTTACAGCCGTGTATATTTTCAAAGCCCATCTGCTCCCCCAGCTAATTTGGCCACGTTGTTTATACATGAAGTGAGTGAGCTGAGAGACACCCAGAGAATGGAATGATTTCCTCAACCATAACTATTCACAAAGCCCTCAAATAACTTAAAGATATGTTTTATCAAGGCTGAGAACTTGGCTTAGTAGTAGCGTGCTCACCTAGGATGTATGAGACCTGTGTTCTGTCCCCAGCAGGGGAAAAAATAAAAATTTGCTAAATGAATCAATGTTGGTGGCAGGGATGAAGGCAAATCATGTATGATTAAAAAAAACAACAGCAAAGTAATAATGTATCATGTGAAAATCTACATAGCAGAATCAACTTGAATGTCAAATAGAATCAACTGGACTTTTGAGTACTTTGTGGGGTTTTTTTTCTTCCACCTTTTCTTTTTTTTTTTTATTTTCTACATTCTTTGTTTACATTCCAAATGATTTCTCCTTTCCCGGTTCCCCCCTCCTCATAAGTCCCATAAGCCCTCTTCCCTCCGCCCATTCCCCATTCCCTGATCAAACCCCTCCTACTTCTCTGTCCCTGTAATCCCCTGCATTGCTGCATCAAGCGGTTCCAGGACCAGGGCCCCCTCCTTCCTTCTTCTTGGGAATGATTTGATATGTTAATTATGTCTTGGGTATTCAGAGCTTCTGGGCTAATATCTACTTATCAGTGATTGCATTCCATGTGTGTTCTTTTGTGGTTGGGTTACCTCACTTGGGATGATATTTTCCAGTTCCAACCATTAAAAAATATGGAATGCTTCACAAATTTGCATGTCATCCTTGCACAGGGGCCATGCTAATCTTCTCTGTATCGTTCCAATTTTAGTGTATGTGCTGTCAAAGCGAGAACTTCTTTCACCTTTTCAATCCCTAAGACAACATAGGAGAGAAAAAAGGAGAGAGGGCATCATTATTGTTATACTACTTACTGCTGATTGAGGGAATTGAGTTCCTCAGGGCAAGTTTGATATATGCTATCAGGTTATCTAATTTCTTATTATTATTTCTTCTTTGTACATGACTACTTAACAAATGCATCCAGCAGCATCCAACCAACAACCCATCAACCAGCCACGATCTATCATGGCTCGAGAATTTATATATCCTCTGAAAAGTTCCCAGAATTCCAATTTCACACACTCGAAGAAACTATCTATAGCTGGCAACACCACACCTCTGCTAGAACACAAGACAAATCTTAGTCACCCACTGTGAAGCGGCCTCATATCCCCCATACCTGGAATTAAAACAAAAACATATTCCTACAATATGGCTATGTTGTTTAAAGAAACCAAAATCCTCACTACCATCAACTGTCAAATTGATAAATAAAATGTGAGATATATGCACAGTAGGCTATTATACAGCCATGAAGAATGAAATCCTGTCATTTGTAGCAACACAGATGGGCCTAGGCAGCTGATTTAAGTATATAATGTATTGACTTAAGTATAAAGTCAGAGACTGAAGAGAAGCTATTACATGTTTTCCTTACATGTAGAATCTACAAAGCTGTTCTCAGGAAGTGGGAAACAGTGTAGTTACCCACTCTACTCTCTAAGGAGAGTATGGAGTATGAGGAGCACAGAGACAGGATGGATAAAAGTGAGGCTGGCAGGAAGAAATAGCCTCCCGGTAATCTGGAGCACATTAGGATAATATGCCTCACCACAATGAGTTGAATATCTTCAGGTAGCTAGCAAAGAGGATGTCCTGTTTCCAACACAAAGCAAATGCGTTTTCTTGAGGACATAGATATGCCAATTACCATTGGCTGATCATTACATATAATATATGGATGTGCAAATACCATACTGTGTATATAAATATGTATAACTGCTGTATGCCAACTGGAAATAGAAATATTTTTAAATTAGTGCATAAATTTTATATGGCAAAGGTTGTAAAAAGTAATATGAATAAAACTGTTCATTTGATTAGCTAATAAAATCATGCTAATTCCCAATTCCCAAATTCAAAAGTTGAGTAGAGGATGCACTGTCTTGGCCAAGACTGCATGGGCCTGCGGCTTCCTAACCTTTCCAGCTAGGGACAGCTAGAGACTCAGAATGAAGACATGGTTGAAGAATTTGCAATGTTGGAAAGAATGACTAGTTAGAGAACTCAGAACTGTGGAAGAGAGAAGGGGTTGCTTCTCTTGACCTCCCATCCAATGGAAAAGAAGCATTCCCAACCTCCTGGCTACCAACAGAAAGTCATCTGGATGCCTCATTTCTGCCCTGGACCAAATGAAAGTCAAACACTCTTACGATGATCAATAGCATCACAAAACAATCAAAGTACTCTTGTTGGCCATCACAAATGACCAGCAGAGGTGGTCTTCCCTACGGAGATTATGACTTTCCTCCTCTGTGGGAGATACCAGGTGTTCAGGGGACAACAGCAAGAAGAATTCTATAAAGACAGGTGGCTGAGCCCAGACACATGCACCTGAGATTTTCCCACCTACTGACATACACACAATCTCAATGTGTGTGTTCAAAAATGCAAACCAAAACACAACATATTTAATTTCCTTAAAGATAACTACAGAAAAATATATTTTAGAATAATAATCCATAGAAATCAAGGGAGGCTCTTCAAACCGAAGAAATGACAAAAGACAGAAACCTGAGGCTTCCTAAATAAAGGAATGAAACTGGGGCTTATATGCAATGGATTATATGTCTTGGTGAATTTTTAGGGAGGTGCCCAAAAATCAATGGGGGTAACCTTAGCTGTGACTCATTACATTGGTGATATGGAACCTGAAGAGCCACCTCCTGTAGCCAAGAAGGAACCCCAGCGGAGTGATGGAGACACCAACCCACCCACAAAACTTTCAATCCAAAATTTATACTGTCTACAAGAAATGCAGGCACAGGGGATGGAGCAAAGACTGAGGAAATGGCCAATCAATAACCACCCCAACTTGAGACCCATCCCATAAGCAAGTACCAATCCCAGACACTATCAATGCTCTATTATGCTTGCAGACAGAAGCAAATGGTCCTCTGAGAGGTTCTAACCAGAAGCCGAATCAGACAGATACCCCACAGCCAAACAGTGGAGGAAGGATTGCAGGTCTGGAAGGGGATAGGAACTCCACCGGGAGACTAACAGAGTCAACTAACCTGGACCCTTGGGGCTCTCAGAGTCTGAACCACCAACCAAGGAACAAGGAACATGGGCTGGACATAGGCCTCCCAGCATATATATGTAGCAGATGTTCAGCTTGGTCTTCATGTGGGTCCTGAACAACTGGAGCAGGAACTATCCCAAAAGCTGTTGCCTATCCTTGGTTCTTCTAGCTTGGCTGCCTTGTCTGGCCTCAGTCGGGGAGAAGGCACCTAGCCTCCCAGAGACTGAAGTGCCACACCTGGGGGTGGGGGTGGGGAAGAGAAGATACCCAGGGGGCCCCACCTGCCCAGAGAAGAAGGGGAGAGGGGATGGGGAAAGGATTGTGGGAGGGGTGACCAGGAAGGGGGCAGTGAGCAGCAGAATGCAAAGTGAATAAAAAAAATTAAATTTAATTTAAAAACCACTATTTTTTAATAGAATTACAACCCCTGCAACACTAGTATTGAAAATTGGTAAAGATAAAGGGAATTAAATGGAAGGCAGGATTTCACAGTTCACTGGAACTAGTAAAATGTTGAAATCAGTGTATGTTAGCAACTGAAAAATATGTGTATTAAAATAGCGAAGGATGCTGCGTCAAATACATCAAATCATGTTGATAAAATCCACAAGGTAATCACAATCAGTTGCAAACAAAAAGAGAAAAAGAAGAAAATTAACAATTAATTTATGCCTCGGCTGGGACAGGAGCAGGCAGTGCTCCTACAACGATGCAGGGTTACAGTTACTGAAGTCATATTTGGGTCGCCTGTGAGGTGGAGGAATGCCCAAGCTGCCAGCCTCGGGGAACAGGAATGCTAGTGTCTACAGGCCTCTTTGGAAAAGAAAGGAAGCAATGCCTTTATTTATTAGTTCCCTGGTGTACCTGGGTCATTTGTTTCCTAGGTACTGAGAGGGCGTCCATGGTCTCTGAATGCTGGGCAAGGGTTCTACTCCAACAGCTTCAGGCCAAGGAGACTGGGAATTGTCTTGTGCTGGTAATTCTTCCACTGATTCCCACTGAGTCTTCAGATTGTTCAGTGTAAAAAAATCACTGTTAGAGAAAGCGCTGTCGACACAGGCTTCGTGGGATCCTATGAAGTCTCACTGAGGATAAATTTGCAAAAGAAAAATCGGTAACACTGGATGGGACAACTACCACATGAGGAAAAAAAAAGCTACAATAAGCTACGGGTTCAGTTGTCTGCTGTTCTGGTTTATGCATTCTGATTTTCATCTGCGGTTCTTGGCTCATAAATTCCATACCCCTTGATATTTCCTGAATCACTAGAACAATAGGAATAATAGATGATAGAACAGTATTCGGCCTTTTGATCTTGCTTCTTGGATCAGCTCTGGAGTACTCCAGAACAATCATTTTTTTGTTGGTTTGTTTTTCAAGACAAGGTTTTTCTATGTAGCTCTGGGCTGTACTGGAACTCATTCTGTAGACCAGCCTGGCCTCAAACTCAGACATCTGCCTGGCTCTGCATCCCTAGTGCTGGGATTAAAGGCATGTGCCAATCTGCCTGACTCAGAGTGATCATTTTTAATTACATTTATAATAATAATTAGTAGTAGTATTGTATGCTTGTGCATGCATGCTTATGAACCAAATGGTGCATGGGTGCAGGAACTGGTTCTCCTTTTCCTACACGTGGGTCACCGGGGAATCAAATGAAAGTCACCTGTCTTGGCACCAACACCTTTCCCCACAGAACTATCTCACAGGCCCATAGTGATTTATTTTTTAAAGTTAGCATACAAAGTAATGAATTTAATTACAACATAAGTATCAAAATATTTTGTTCCTATTTATTCCCTTACCCCATTGACCTTTGTGATGGTTTTTTATATGCTCGGCCCAGGGAGTGTCACTATTAGAAGGTGTGGCCTGTTGGAGTAGGTGTGGCCTTGTTGGACTACACATGTTATTGTGGGTGTGGGCTTTAAGACCCTCATCCTAGCTGCCTGGAAGTTAGTATTCTGCTGGTAGCCCTCAGGTAAAGTTGTAAAACTCTCAGCTCCTCCAGTCCCATACCTGCCTGGATGCTGCCATGCTCCTGCCTTGATGATGATGGACTGAACCTCTGAACCTGAAAGCCAGTCCCAATTAAATGTTGTCCTTTATAAGACTTGCCTTGGTCATGGTGTCTGTTCACAGGAGTAAAACCCTAAAACAACCCTCATACTCTTTTCTCCTCATTGGTCCTCTCCCCAGAACACTACCTACGCATTCTTCACCATAATCTTAGAGCTCTTTCTCTAGCTCACTGTCTCCCTCCTTTCCTTCTTCCTTCTCTTATAATCTCCTGTGTCCCTTTAATTTTCCAAAAGTGCACCATTGAAACTAGAATTTCTTTTCCCCACATTGGGGCATAGAAACTAAAAGCACACCACAATCACCCACTCCCTGTCTTCCTAGTGTGAGCAGGCCAGAAAAAAACTCTCCGAGGGTCTACCTTGCCACACAGCAGATTCTAAGACCCTCATTCCAGAAAGAAGTCCTGTTCTGTTCCCTGGAGGAGGGTATGCTGGACAGAGGGGTGCTGTGGGGTTTCCCACTCAGTCTGCCAGCATTAGGGCACACCCTTCTGTCCAATACCACTTCAGCATAGGTGTCCTTGCTTAAATCCTAGTTGTGTAAAGACGTCTCTGTAAAAATCCAAACAAAGAGCAAGTTATATGCAAAGAGCATCTAGAGAGCCGAGCACAGTGGGACTTGGGGACAGGAAACAGAGCTCAGTTGCATGCTGGGAGGGTGTTATGCTCCAAATGCAAAGAGCAGAGACTCCTGAAGCAGGACCCACCCAGATGTCACTTTCACCCCATGCTTCTTAGCATTTTTTAAGGTGTCCTTTATGATAAACCAACCCATCAATAAAAGCACAGTGTTTCTATGAGTTCCATGAGCTGAACAGGGGTGTGGTAAGTGTGGGGTCTGGGTATGGAAGTCCCATTGTGTAGACATGGGTCAGAAGTTAAGAAGGCCTGGACTTGGGGCTGATATCCGACATGTGATCCATCTGAGGAACTGAGCACTCAACCTGTGAGAGCTGACACCGTCTCCAGGTGTAGAGAAGCAGACAGGAAATGAGTTGGAGGCCAGCCAGCTGGTGTCCTCAGCAGACCTGCCTGCCTGCCTGCCTGCTTGCTGGTGAAGAGACATCTCCGTGCATTCTAGCATCACAGAGGAGCAGCGTGTTTTCAATTATGTTAGGAGATGCTGAGGAAGAGCTGGTTCTCCTGCTGCAACATCAGAGACTAGAAATAAATTAATTAAGCTACAGTAGATAAAAAATGTATATATTTTAAATCATCAAGGGAGCAGAAGGAAAATAATGTGAGGGGAAGAGAGGGTGGGGGCGAAGCAGATATGAAAATTCACCTAAATAGAATTTTAACAAATGGAGACCATATCGCAAGCACACAGTAAGTAGGGTGACGTGACTCACACATGTGAAGCCCTACAACCAGGGGGAAGGTGTGAAGAGTCGCAGCGCACTCCCAGCTGCCAAGGGAAGGCCTGCAAAGACTCAGAGGAAGAGGAATTGGATGGCACACATCAGAAGACAGTGGTAAGTGTGCCATGTGTAGTTGGTATTTTGAGAGTCTCACTATACAGCTCAGTTAGCCTCACGCTTGCTATATATACCCCAAGCTGGCCTTGAACTCAGAATCCTGTCTCAGCCTACCAAGTTCTGGAGCTAGAGACATGAGTCTTAAGGTCTGACTTGGGGGATGCATATATATATATGCATATATATGCATATAATATATATATATATATATATAAAACTGGTCATCATTAAACTTGGTGATAAGCACCTTTAACCACTGAGCCATCTCTCTGGCCCCAAGAGATATACATTTTTATTTGGTATTCATAACAATGTTTCATTTTCAGACAATTGTTACTCATATGCAGTTGTAAAAAAAATAATGTAAAGAATTTCCATGTGTCTTCACTTAGTGGTACCTGACCATAACATCTTGCATTACAGTCAAAATATCAAGCACAACCATCGTCACAGTATGGGAGCCCTTACATTTACGGCCAGATTAACTTCATTACAACTATAACAAAACAAGGGAATTTTTCACTCATCATGCCTTTCTGGAAATCTATCCACACTGGCATATACCATTTGTCCTTTCTTTTTTTCCTGAATAGTGTATCATAATACGTATGACCCACATCACAATTGCTGGGCTGAGGTATAACTGCAAGTTTACTGCATGTATACAGGTGTGTGTGCACCTGTGTGTAGGTGTGTGTGGGGTGTATACATGTGTGTATACAGGTGTGTGTGCACCTGTGTGTAGGTGTGTGTGGGTATATACGTGTGTATATACAGGTGTGTGTGCACCTGTGTGTAGATATGTGAGTGTGTGTGGGGGTATATACATGTGTGTATACAGGTATGTGTGCACCTGTGTGTAGGTGTGTGTAGCTGCCAACAGCTACTGCAAACTGGGTTCCTGGAAGAGAAGCTGGGGAATAGATGGAGGGCAGCGAAAAGAACGAGGGCCAGGACAACACTTGCTGATCCAGGCCGAAGTTTAATGGAGAGCTGACAATTTAAGAGTTTGGGCGAGCCCCTTCTCCCAGACTCCGGGTGAGTTCCAGGGGAAGTGGTCTGGCGTTCTGTTGGCTCCACTACTCAGGCAGCTGGGCAGGTCACCTACTTAATTTAGGAATTTGTAGGTCAGGCAGCTCAGCAAACTTCAGCGCTCCACCCCAGGCTATCTCCTGGTGCTGGCTAGCCATGGCTTCCAGGTGAAAAACAGGAAGCTGTATTGTTCTGTTAAGAACAAAGGGCCAGGGACTTTGGGCTGAGAACTAATGATTAATGCAGAGATTCAAAAGCCCAGCTCAAATGCTGGGGGAGAGGATAGGTGTGTGTGAGGGTATATAAATGTGTGCATACGTGTGTGGGCGCTCATGTGCTTACGTGTAGAGGTTGAGGTAGATATTGCCTGTCTTCCCCAATTGCTCTGAATCTTCTATTTGAGATATCCTCTAACGGAACCTGGCCAGCACGCTCCTGCCACCCTTCTGTCTGTGCCTCATATCGCTGGGTTTACAGGCAAGTGCCACCAGCCTTGACTTTTACGTAGGTGGAGAAGATTTCAACTCAGGTCAGCACTTTGCACACCAAGCACTTTATCCACCGGGCCATTTCCCCAGCTCTACATTCAGTAGTGTTTTGATTTTTTTTTTAACTGCCCAAGTGTTTCCCAAAATGCTGCACCATTTTACCATCCCACTTGTCATGTGTACGTGATCTAGTTTCTCTGCAGAACAGAATTTGAGATTCTTACTACTCTATTATTAGCTACTTCGATGGCGCTGCTATAGCATCTCATTATGGCCCTCACTGGAATACTTGCCCGTGGATCCACCTATGGGTTCCCTTTACTGAAATGTCTGTTCATACCCTTCAAATGTTTTCTAATTGGACATTCTCTGTCTCTGTATTGCGTTTCAGGGCTTCTTCATGTGGTGACTTCTAGATTCTGACCCTGTTGGATGTTCAGTTGCAGTTCTTTTTCTCCCAGATAGAGTTTCTTTCTTCATCTGCCTAACAGCCTCTCACAGAAGTCTTTAATTTTAATGAAGCCCAATTTATCAGTGTTTCTTTTTATGGATTGCACTGTTACACATTGTCTAAGAATCCTGCCCAAACTTACATTCTAAGGGTCTCTTATATTGTGTTCTCAAAGTGTCATAGTTTTATATTTCTCACATGGAGTTCATGATTGATTTGGGGTTAATTTGTACGTGTAATATGAGACAAAGAGAGTGTTGTTGTTGTTGTTGTTGTACTATGTCCAGGTGCTCTGGTGTGGTTCTTGGAAATGCTTTCTTCCCCAAATGAGTTACTTTTGAATCTTTGCCAGAAATCAGTGGGGTCCATTTCTGCAGGTCTGGGTCTAGGTTTCCCATTCAGCCTGATCGACCTATGTGTTTATTCCTCTGCCGACATAACTAAGCCCTAGTCTTAGCACCGCTGCTATC
This sequence comes from Apodemus sylvaticus, assembly GCF_947179515.1. NCBI lineage: Eukaryota > Metazoa > Chordata > Mammalia > Rodentia > Muridae > Apodemus > Apodemus sylvaticus. The sequence continues at coordinate 36,788,893 of NC_067492.1, read as the reverse complement.
TGGTGAATTTCAGCATTGGGTAGACTGATTCCTTCTACTTTATTCTTCTCTTCCAAAATGATCTTAACTAGTTGGATTCTCTTGCTTTGCCAAGTGCATTTTGAGAATATCCTCACCTTCACCCATAAAAGACATTGCAGGGCTGGTAAGGTGGTGCAGAGGTTAAAGTGCTGACCACACAAGAATACAGACAGAAGTTTGGGTCCCTACAATCCATGTAAATGCTGAATGGACATGATAGCCCAGCCTCAGAAACCAGAGTCGGGGGATTCCCCTGAGCAAATCAGCTAGCAGCACCAGGCGCATGGCAAGTTCTAGGTTCCCTGTCTCATTGTGTAAAATGGGAGAGCCATCAAGAATAATCCTGACTTCAACCTCTGTCTGTGACATGTTCAGGGACATGATATATATATGTCTTCACACATATGCCTAACACACATACATACATACATACACACACACACACACACACACACACACACAACTGGCAAGAAAAAAAAAAGCATTGTAGAAATACTGATAGGAATTTTGTCAAACCTGTATGTCAATATATCAGTTTGGGATAAAGTGAAGCTTTAATGTGCTTGGAACTCTGTGGGTATGCTTGTCTCTATTTATGGGGTCATTGTGGTCTTCCTCAGCACTCAGAATTTAGTCCTGTCTACGTTTTAGTAGATTGACGCCCAAGTATTCTACTTTTCAGTGACTGTATTTTGCATTTTTCAGTTTCAGTGTCCATGTGGCCAGTACTAAAAGTCTTTAATGTTTGTTTGATTTCTGGTGACCTTGCTTAATTCATTTATTAGGACACTGAGTATAGTTGGCTTGCCTTGGTAGATTCCCTAAGAGCTTCCAAATAGTCGGTCACGCTACCTACAAGGACAACTTTTCCTCCTTTACACTATTTCCTTTTATTTTCTTTTTCTGTCTTAAGACGACACTATTGTGTGGTCCCAGCACAACACTATATTGGATATAGAAAATGACAGTGGCTGTCCTTGCTTCATCCTCAGTCTTGAAAATAATGTTTTCTTCTCCCTGCAGTCTTTCCTTTTGCCCAATATTCTGGAACCATTCTTTTCCAAACCATTTCCTTTGTGCATACTGCTTCTCAGTTTATTTTTGCACGGTCTTCTACTTATCAGTAATTACTTTGTAGAACGTTATTCATACATATATTGCCAATGGGGATGCCACTGAGGAGTCTTTCCTTTTCTGCTACCCCTCCAGTACCAGTCTAGCAAAAAGGAAAGGGCATCCTCACTCCTGCAAGCAAAGAGAAAACCCAAGCTCACAAGTTCCTCGAGAGGTCTCCACTACTGGCTGAGTTGTGTGCAGGAGGAAAAGGAGACACCAATTGTTTCTCCTAAGTTCACAAAAGGAGAGGGCAGTTCTCCTCTTGGATCTGTCTGACGAGACCCAAGCAGAGCTGCTGCTGCTGCTGCTGCTGCCTCCGTGGATGAAAACCTGACCTTTGCTTGCATGGGTGATAGATGAACTACACAGTCTTTCATAGTATTTGACTGGAGTCAAATTATTCTGCTTGTGCCAAGAGGTGCCCCCCCCACCCCCCCAGTATTTGGCCACAGAGAGAAAGCTTTCGTTAGACTCAGCTTTTCCATGCCTGTTGGGGTTTCTGGTGTGCATTTTGATTCCACGCCTAAAATATATGACATAAGAAGAAAACTTAGAGAACTCACCACTGGTCTCTATCTTGGGTCCTACGTCCCCTAGGTTTCTATTGCCTTGACGAAATGTCTGAGATGACCAGATTGAAAGGAAGGAAGTTTTATTTTGGTTTATGACTTCAAAGTCACTTGGATCTCTTGTTTTGAGCCTGTGGGGAGGCTCGTTATGGGGAAAAGCCTGGGTTAAAGCAGAACTGTTCATCCTTGGTAGCTAGAGGAAAAAAGAAGAGCAGGAAGGAAAGGGCCAATGTCCCTTATACCCTCCTTTAAGAGCATGCCCCGATGTCACGACTTCCTTGCCTTGTACAAGACCCCGCCTTCTAAAGTTTCCATCACCCAATAGTGCTACAGGCCAAAGACCACGGTGTAGGCATTTATGTTTGAGACCATAACAGGTCCCAAATTCTTGCTTTCTTGTCTCCACTCTTCAAAATCATCTTCTATTATATATATATATATATACATATATATAATAGAATATATATGTATATATATATAAAATCATGAATATATGTATGTATATATTTATTCTGCATAGCATCACACCCCCATATATGCATACATATTCATATATGTACATATATACACGTAAAGAATGTAAAGAATATAAGAATGTATCTATTCTATTTTCCCAAAGGCATAAGTACCCACTGTGTATCTTTAAATTTTGGATTGTTGCCAGTACTTTTAAATTAGAAAATTTCAAATTAGAATTCAGTTGATTTTTTTTTCTTCCCTTGAAATTACCTGGCAATCTTGAGTCCATATTCCATAATGAAAAGATACAGCATGGGCTTGTGCTACCTGCTAAGCTTCCCAGCTAGCTGTAATGGTTGTGTGTGTTAGTTTCTTTTCTTGTCACTGACCAAATGCCCAACCACATTAAAGGAAGAATAGGTTATTTGGGTTTAGAGAAGGAAACAGTACACAACGGAAAGGAAGACAAGGTTCCGGAAACAGGAGGGAGAGAATGGACAGGAAATGGGTCTAATCTCTAAAGCCTCAAACCCCACCCCTAGTGATCTACTTCCTCCAGAGAGGCTCCTCCTCTTAAAGGGTTCACCTTTTCAAACAGCACCACCACCTAGGGACCAAGGGTCCGGACACAGGAACCCATGGAGGACAAACCACACTCAAACCACAGCACTATGTAAGTTTAAGTTAAAATTAACTGAAAATGTCTAGTTCCAGATGACAGTAGCTAGGTATGACTAGTGGCTACTATATTAGTCAGTGAAGTCAGAGTACTGTCCCAGCATAGGTCATTCTGTCACACAGTGCTGGGGATGAACATGGCACGCGTGCACAGGGATGGGGGGGGGGGCGTGCTTCAGTGTGGAAGACCCCACCACGTTATAGTATCATCTGTCTCATTGACCTCATCCGCTAAAAAGTGTGTGACTATGAAGGAGTTAGTGGGATTTTAACTGGGACTGCAGGTGGAAGCAAGAGCACTATGGGGAGCACAGCCCCAGCGGAGACTGGAGTGGGAGGAGCTATGAGTCCTGAACAATCAGGGTTTGAATACAGAGTAGCAAAGTAGGAGAAGAAAAGTCAACTCCCGAAAAAAAGTACCCATTGTTTTAATCTCCACTGTGCCGCAACTAGCTGGATTTTTGGGCTAAAAGATTACCTTCTGCGATGCAAACCCCACCCACCCACCGACCACACCTTGGGCCATTCTCTTCTGTGACCTCTGTGCTTTAGCTATGTTGGTTTTCTTGGTTCACTGAATGTCCCAAACAACTTATTTCTTCAGGACCTTCACAATACTTCTGCCTTGATTACTCAGCACCTTGTGCTAGGTCAACTCCTAAAAGCCTGTCGATTCTAGGGAAGATCTCTGAAGCCTTAGCCAGACAGCCCCGCCATTAGAGTCCGCCATGCCTGGTCCCGGTTCGTGGCATTTGCCACAGGATACAGTCTCTAGATACTCAGTGGGCAGTTATCTGTATGTCTCTCTTCCCTGCTTGGGTATGAGCTTCATGGGCACCAAGACCATTTTGCCTTAGCCACTCCTGTATTCCCTGGGCTAGCAGAAAGCCTGGCACAGAAGGAACACCAAAGCCAAAGGTTGTGTTCTTGTGAAGTTGATTTTGGCAGCAGCAAAATGGAAGCAGCAATAACCGTTGCCCCCAACGTTGTAAATTAGGATAGCTTATTTTAAACTTGAGACCAAAAATTCATAAACATTTTCATCATGTCAAGGAAAAATGTTAGTTAAATAACTCTCTACCATGAGGCTCCCCGGTGACCCCATTAAAAACAGACATATCTTAGACCTCAGGAGTCAGTCATACGCCGAAGGCTCTGAGATATCGGGAATGAGGCTCAAGGCACTGCTATGAGCTTTGCTCTCGAATCTCCCAGTTAATTACTGAATGCCTTGTTTGTCACTACTTTGAAGTTTAATTTGTTTTCATCTAAAGCCTGATGAATTTCATTCCAGCCGGAGGAACATTTTCTGTCTTAGCTAATCACCTCCAAATCAATCAAAAGGCAACGAACTTTTCAGGCCTTACTTTCCCCATCTATTAAATGAGAATAATTACCATTCTACGCAACACACAGTTTTATAAAGATCATGTGAGGCAACTCATGGGAATTCAGCCAACAAATTCTGCAAGGCAGGGAGGGGGGCTCTTTCAGAAAAGTAGTCTTCAGACTTCTTCTCCCAAGTCTCTGTGCTTACAAATGAGACCTAGCCCAAGGCAATGGGAGGCTTTACCTTTAAGAGGCATTCTGATATTCTGAGCTTTGACCCCACCCCCACCCCACCCCCGCCGTCCCGCAGTAAAGCCAGAAAGATAAAAGATGGAATAGCTAGAACTTTCAGCCTCTTCAGACTTGGTCTGGGGAGGCCCTGGGGCAATGGCCGACCTAACTCACAATTGAGCTCCCAGGCACCAGGTGTTCCTGCCCTACCTAACCTGCAGCTAAGAAGATCAAGGTGTGGAGGGATGCGGAGGGAGGGAGGGGGGCGTGACTTCAAGAGGCGCAGATTGTCCTGTGTGCAGCTTTTTACTCAGTGCCCACCCCCACCCTGGCCAAAGGGAATCCGCCCATGGAGCAGATTCGCCTCAGTACAGCAGAGGGCAGTGGTGAACTCATCTCGGCCCATACCTAGCACGGAGAGAAGGTTCTGGGTGTGTTCAGAGCTCAGGAGCCAGGATCTGAGCTGAGCCCTCCTGCCGGTCCTCCTTCTCCCCAACCCTGGTGATCCCTTCACCTCAATTTAAATATTTACGCACACGGGCATAGAGATGCGAGGAGGCACATGCCGGCCACATATTGTTAACAGAGTCGCTGTAGGCTCTCTCATACTGACGCAACATGTAGCAAGGCTTGTCCAACTCAATCCCTATGAATTACTTACACCATTTAGCATCTAAATTGACCATTTCCTGTTTCTCCGAAATAAGACTGTTGCCTAAAGGTAGGGGCACATGAGTCCAATTCACCAGGCACTTGGAGAGTCAGTGTGATTCAGTGACAACGGAAGTATTCTGTTCTAGGCCCAGCTCTGACACAGACTTGTCGCTTACCTCCATGTATTCCAGTATCCTCTAACTCCTCCCTCCCCCGAAAAAGAAAACAGGGACTCCGCTCCCAACATTCTGTTCATACTTTAGCATCTGTGGTTGTGGGTTTCTCAGCCTCCTTCGTTATTCAGAGACGAGCAGGGAGGTGTCCTGTCCCACTTCTAGTCCAGCGTGACAGAGGTGCTGCCCAGCAGGAATTTGGCTGAGCTGAGAGCGATCTTTCCCCTCTTCAGCCCGTGCACCCGGTGCTTAAATGAGTCAGAGCACCTCGGAGGGGCAGGGCACCGTTTTAAGGTATGTGGGTTTATTTGACTAAATTAGAATGAGGAAACAGGTCAGAAATGAAGTCGGATGATGACTTTAAAGGAAACTGGATTCCTTCGTCTTTTTTACCTCTGGTAGGTAGGATCCCAAAGGAGCCAGAGTGTCCAGAGGGATCTGCAGCTGGGCTATTAAAGCTGCAGTTTGGCTGCGGGAAATAGGTTTAAGAGGGATGGGCTAGGGAAGCAGCCAAGTTATGAGGTTGATGACATTTCTGCTCTGCGTTTCTTCTTCCCATCCAGGGCACCTTCACGACCCATTTTCAGGGCAGCCATCCAATGGTTTCATGGCAGACGGTCCCTCCTGACCGCTCCCAGGCGCTTCACCCCCCCATCCCCACCCCGCCCCCACAAAACTGCCCTGGTTTACTCCAGATCTCCACTTGATTGCAATGTAGGGAAATGCCTTTGGGTCCCTAAAAGACACCGTGTCTCAACCAATTAGGTGTTACTATCTATAAGGGCCAGTCCTGTGCTAGGAAACACTAGGTCATGGCCCTGCCCTTCGGGAGAGGAGTGTGTGCCTTCCTGTGTTTGCTTCCTGAATGTTCTTCCCCTCAAGGCGGTGAATCCAACCACTTTGGGTAGACTTGAGATTCAAGTTGGATGTAGGCCTGCCCTTCAAAAGTCCCGCACTGGTCCTGAGGAAAGAACCACTCTGCCAAAACCATGGCTGCCCCGCCTCCTTCACACACTGACTTGAGTATCTGCACCCAAGAGCTCGGCACATCTTGTCCACATCCTATCTCAGGGCTCAAATGCCCTACTTATTGATAATGCATTTGGAAGTCTGTTTTCTTCCCTCTGCAAGAGCATTGTGTAAAATCTCCTCAACGAAACCTTCCCAAGAGAATTAGACAATTCGTCGACTTATTAAAATTAGCAACATGGTAAGGGACTTACTTGGACTCTGCAGGAGATCATCAGAAAATTAATCCTTCACAGATTTTTTTTTTAATGTTCAAAGTACAGTGTCCTAGTGGGACAGAACAGTGACATGCTCCGATATCATACAACTGAAGGTCCCCTCTGCCACTCAAGGGACCCACACAATCAGACTCCGTATTCCACTGTTGCTAGAGGTTTTAGATTCTTGACTCCTTGTGTTTGCTTGTTTGTTTGTTGTTAGGAAAGTCCTTGCTATGTGACCCAGGCTGACCTTGAAGTCACCATCCTGCTGCCTCAACTCTCAAGTCAGGAGTCTACAGGTATACACAGCAGCGCCTGCCTTGAGATGAGTCCACCTAGCAGAGCCATTGGCCTGGTCATTACCATAGTGGGCATTCTCAGTAAGCTTGGCCTCAGCTAGAGGACTGGGTACCCATTCCCAGTGACTCTGATCCATACATGTTAGCTGGGAAGAACAGAGGTGCCAGGCCTGTCACCAGAGCATTCTATAGCAATATGAGCAGACATCTTTAGAATAGGTTCTGGTCCCAGCCCTGCAAACTCAGCAACCAGAGCCAAAGACATTCCCTTCTCCAGGCCTCAATTCCTTTATCTGTGAAAATTTGACCTTGGCTTGGAAGTTGACTACTGTCTAGCTAGAATTTAATGAAGGAAGATCAAGACTGTGAAACAAACTCCTCTTAAGCCAGTACTGTCACCATAACAACCACCCTTGGCTTTATATCAGGTCTGATCTGTATATAAAATGTAAAATCTTCATTTAAAGGTCTATTTTCACTTCATGTGTGTGAACATTTTGCTAACATAGATGTATATGTACCACATATGTGCCTAGCGACCTCAAAGTCCAGAAGAGAGTGTCCAATCCCCGGGAACTTGAGTCACAGGGGATGTGGGCGAGGCCATGTAGGTGCCGGAAACTGAGCCTAGATCCTTCTGTACAGAACAATTAATTAATTAAAAACCCAGCGGCTTTGTCAGTCCTAAAAGATCTTTTGCAACGATCTGCTCTGAAACAACTAAACATTGAGGACCCTCTGGGTTGAATGGCCCCTGGTCTCCTCATGGCAAGGACGCTCGGTGCCAGCTGGTCACATCTGCAGGTGTCACTGCATCACTACCTTTATTAAGGAATGAGGTAGTTGATTGTCAGGGTTTTCGGTTTTGTGTTGTTCTGTTTTGTTTTTTCCTGCTTCTCTACTATGGCTCCAGCTAGATTCACTTGGCAGCCTGTAATGCTGAATATGCTCAACACACACTACCTGACTGTAGAAAAAAACTGAAAAAATAGATAAAACTTTAAATCTGGGCGGTGGTGGCTCACACCTTTAATTTCTACACTTGGGAGGCAAAGGCAGGTGAATTTTTGAGTTCAAGGCCAGCCTGGTCTACAAAGTGAGTACCAGGACAGTCAGGGCTACACAGAGAAACCCTGTCACAAAAAGAAGGAGGAGGAGAAGAAGGAGGAAGAGGAGAAAGAAGAAGAGGAGGAGAGAAAATCAGAGAGGAGAAGAGAGGAGAGTTGAGAGGAGAGGAGAGGAGAGTTGAAAGGAGAGAAGAGGAGAGGAGAGGAGAGGAGAGGAGAGGAGAGGAGAGGAGAGAAGAGACGACAGGAGAGGAGAGATGAGAGGAGAGGAGAGGAGAGGAGAGAGGAGAGGAGAGGAGAGGAGAGGAGAGGAGAGGAGAGATGAGAGGAGAGGAGAGGAGAGAGGAGAGGAGAGAGGAGAGGAGAGGAGAGGGGAGGGGAGGGGAGGGGAGGGGAGAGGAGAGGAGAGGAGAGGAGAGGAGAGGAGAGACGAGAGGAGAGGAGAGGAGAGGAGAGGAGAGGAGAGGAGAGAGAATCCAACTCTCTAGAACCTTCTACCCAAATGCATGGAATCATGAGTTTCTGGAAGCACAGCTGAGATGCAGCCAGCAATGAGCCCTGACTGAGATCATCACAGGCCCGACTCTCTGGTAGAATTTCTTCGGGAGAATGTGAAAAAAAAAATTTAGATTCCTCAGCTATACTCCAGACTTTCTAAGTCAGAAATCCCAGAGCCAAAGAATCTATATTTTCAAGTTTTCCAAATAAGGCTACTGCTGCCATGATTCAGGCTGGTATTCAAAAATCTGACAAATGTTATTTTATTTATGTATTAGTAGTAATAGCTAGTGTGTGTGTGTGTGTGTGTGTTCACTATGGCACATACAGGTACATATGTGCCATAGTGTGTTGTAGAATCAGAGGACGACTTTCCAAAACCAGATTTCCCCTCCTACCTTGTGTTCCAGGCATTGGACTCAGGCCTTCAGGGTTGTGTGGCAGGTTCTTTTACCAACTTAGCCATCTGCTTGGCATTTAGAAAGCAGAGTTAAACATGGAAGGGTCTCATGGAGGTCTACTACTCTGTGCATCTTGCTGGCCCTAGAGTCAACGTTAACGAGTCATTCATGTCCTTGCGCCACCCTTTATTGCACTGCCCTGCCTAAGAGTTCGGTGACTTCCTGGAATCCGTCCAACCCAGCGACTCTGAATCACGGAACTGAGGAGGGATGGCTAAGTGATGGATGCAGAAAGGCAGACAAATGCCAGAAGCCTTGCCTTGCCAGGGTCAGGATATATCGTACATGGGCGGTTTTTCAGGAGTGTTGGTCATGGCCTGCTCACACACTCTCAGATGGAGTTCGGGATCCCCATACAACACAGCCAGGCCACAGGCCAACACGGAGAGAGGAGACCTTCTAACAGCAGCACTGAAGTGAAATGAGCAGAGATGCTGGTGTCCTCGATCTCTGTCAACCCAAGCCTCCCTTTGAGATGCTGAGAACTCTGTTATCTTCCTAAGCAAACCCCGGTGGACTCAAGATCTTTGAATTTTACATTAAGCATCCAAAGGCTTTGGCATGAAAGAGCAGCTGAGACAAGATCTCCTAGAACACAAACTGGTCATCACCGAAAGCAATGAACTGTATCTAGAACAGAGACTGTGCTTGTGTTTTCAAATCCCCATGGAATCCTCATGAGAGCTAGGGTTGAAGGGATCTCCAGGAGGAGAGTACTGTGCCCCAAAGCCCTCTGGCTAAAGCATTGGCCTTTATAGGGCTGCCCTCCTTAGCTCAGCTTTCCAGCCCTAAGACTTGATTATGTAGGCCAGGGTCTAATAGACTGAAGGATGCTGTGCTGCCTCCTGGCACTCATTCATCCAATCAATCCACAGTCATGGAGCCCTAGTACACAAAAGACACTTTTGTAAGTCACTCCAAATGCACTAATTCATTTACTTCTTACAGTGTCCATGCATTTCAGATGGCTGCCATCACTAGCTACACTTCATAGAGAAAATGAGAGAAAGTTATTCAAGTCTTTCCGAAGCAAGCAGTACTTGGAATCGGTATTCAGAAACACAGAGACTGGCTTCAGGATCATGTGCCAGGCACTGAACTAGATGTTTGGAAATAGAACACTGAACAAAACCCTGCAATCCCAGAGTAATGATGTCTGAGAGCAGAGAGGTGTAGAGAGCGTTGTGGAAGGCAGGCCCTCCACTGATCTGGTGGCTTTAAGAAGGTCTTTTCCATCTCTAGCCCAGTGTACTCTGTAAAATGTAAAAGAATCTCTGAGATATCCCTAGCTCAAAGACGATCAAAAAATACAAAGTATTAGGTGAGGCCATAAAACTCAGTGGGTTAAAGGTTTCTGTCTATGTATAGAATGAGTAGTTTTAAAATGGGAAGCAAATCCCTAAATCAAGGTGGAAGTAGTATGCTGTAATGTGGAAAGAGACACAAGACACGCTTCTCTATATGAAGAGCTCCTGCGTGACCCACGAGAAGGGACCAGAACCGCCATCCCCTGTGCTCCCTTGTCAATTTCTCTTTAAATGATATATCAGCTGTATTACAGAAAGAATTAGAGACACAGGAAATCTGAGTCACAGACTTTGCTGTTCATTTGAGTGTGCATGTTCCCAACAGCCAACAGCATCAAATATCCGTCCCCATCTGAGAGCAACCGTGCCAAAGCATCAGAAAAGTGCATTTGCTAAATACGTGAACATCTGGACAGAGCCCTTCCAGAGGAATCGGAGCCAGAGCTCAAAGTGACAGTGTAACTAGCTTAAGCAGATGAGAGGACAAAAAAACGGTCAGAAAGCATGATCCCAGCCAGGCTTGCTGTTCTGTGGGGTGGGCTGGGACGAGGACAGGCTTGGGGACGAGTCCCCTGTTCACAGCAACTGTCTAGGCTAACAAAGCCAGTGTGTCAGTCCTCCACAGTATGTTTGCCCCAAGGTCAAAAATGAACTTCCTGTTCCAGACTCATCCCAATCAAAACATCTGACTCTGGGACATTTCTCAAGCCTGGCAAAACATAACCAACACCCTTTTGTGCTTTGTTGCACTTCCGTAGATTAACTTGGCCCTGATCCCATGACAGCAGTCAATCTGGAACCGGATGTTTTGGCTGAGCATACATTACAGTTCCTGGGGCCTTGTCACCCTGAACCTCCTTTTCAACCTCTCCCTCTCTATAGCTACATCCCCCCAACCTATCATGAATTTCTTTTAAATGAATATATTGAAAATAGTCTGGAAGATTCTCAAAAATGTAAGCTCAGTGTTACATGCAGTCTAATAATCATACTCCCACATGTGTACATGTAAGAATTCTGATGGCCAGCAAGATGGCTGTACTGGCTGGTTTTGAATATCAACTTGACACAGGATGGAGTTATCACAGAGAAAGGTGTTTCAGTTGGGGAAGTGCCTCCATGAGATCCAACTGTGAGGCATTTTCTCAATTAGTGGTCAGGGGGGAGGGCCCCTTTTGGGTGGTACCATCTCTGGGCTGTATTCTTGGGTTCTATAAGAGAGCAGGCTAAGCAAGCCAGGGGAAGCAAGCCAGTAAGAAACATCCCTCCATGGCCTCTGCATCAGCTCCTGCATCCTGACCTGCTTGAGTTCCAGTCCTGACTTCCTTTAGTGATGAACTGCAATGTGGAAGTGTAAGCTCAATAAACCCTTTCCTCCCCAACTTGCTTCTTGGTCATGATGTTTGTGCAGGAATAGAAACCCTAAGACAAATTGGTACCAGCGTAGTGGGGTATTCCTGTGACAACCTGACCATGTTTGGGGGAGGATTGTGGAAGGACTTTGGAACTTTGAGCTAGAAAAGCTGTGGAAAGTTCTGTAGGAGCTTGGAAGACAATGTTACGAACAGTGCAGAAGATGGAGGCTTGGCTTGTGAAATTTCAGAGGGAAGATTAAAGACTCTTAAAGTGGCCATGTTTTGATTGTGAAGATTCTGTGGTTTTGGTTAGCTGGGGCTGAAGAATCAGCTGTGAGTAACAAGATACCAGAACTACTAAAGCAAACCTTTGTGTTACTGGGACTGTTGATGCTGGTTAGCTGGAGCTAAGAAATTAGCGGTGATTAAGAAGAGACCAGCATCATTGAGATGAAATCTTCTTGGAAGTATTTTCTGAGAGCACAGAGAATGTGTTCCAGAGATAGCCACAGTTGTATTTTGTGCTGTGGCTGGACTTGGTACTGTGTAAGAGTCACCTAGATGGTACTGGTTTTGAAGGCAAGAAGGGGTCATGAAGAGCAGCTGAGGCTCTTGGCACAGTGAGAGGCCACGGAAGGCCATTGGTGAAGGTGCAGCCTCAGTTGCAATTGATGGCCCAGGACTTGAAGGGGTCATGCATAGTAGCAGAGGCTTGTCACCATGAATAGAGCCTATGAGAGGCTATTGGTGAAGCCTAAATACAGTAGAAGTCAGCAGTGTTTTGGAGATGCCAGTACCATGTGATGACCACCAAGAACAGCAGCAGCAATGGAGTACAGGCAGCTGGAGCCTAGAAGACCAGTTGTGTGCTACAAAGGGCAGAGCTGAAGAAGTGACCCAAGCCCTTGGAGGAGCCCAAAAGATCGTGAATTGGATCCCAGACATTGAACCATTGGAGTTTGAGTTTTGCTTTTGGTTTTGACTGTGCCCTGATATGTTTCCCTCTTGAAGGAAGAAAGTATTTTAGTGGAGCCCACAGTTAGAGACTTTGAATTTTTAAAAGACTTTGGATTTTAAAGATATTGGACATTTTAAAGTGATTGAACTTTTAATATACAAAGACTGTGGGACTTTTAAAGTAATTTAGATCTTGGGGATGAATAAGAAAGTAAGGGTTGAGGCTTAATAGCAATGTGTTTGTGTGTCAAGTTGGCAAGGGGTCAATTGTACTGGCTGGTTTTGAGTGTCAACTTGACACAGGATGGAGTTATCACAGAGAAAGGAGTTTCAGTTGGGGAAGTGCCTCCATGAGATCCAACTGTGAGGCATTTTCTCAATTAGTGGTGGGGGGGGAGGGCCCCTTTTAGGTGGTACCATCTCTGGGCTGTATTCTTGGGTTCTATAAGAGAGCAGGCTAAGCAAGCCAGGGCAAGCAAGCCAGTAAGAAACATCCCTCCATGGCCTCTGCATCAGCTCCTGCTTCCTGACCTGCTTGAGTTCCAGTCCTGACTTTAGTGATGAACTGCAACGTGGAAGTGTAAGCTCAATAAACCCTTTCCTCCCCAACTTGCTTCTTGGTCATGATGTTTGTGCAGGAATAGAAACCCTGACTAAGACAATGGCTCAATTGTCACCAAGCTTCACAAGCTTGTGTGACCACCAGGGTCCACATGATAGAAAGAAAAGACTGACTCTTGAAAATCATCCTCTGACCTCTGCATGTATACCATAGCATGTTTTTACACACACACACACACACACCAAAAATAAAAACCCACAAATAAGTAAAAATTAATTTAGAAAAGCAGAAAACTAAAAGCCTATGTCCACACAAAAACTTAATATAAATGCTCCTAATGGCTCTCATCTATTATAGCCACAAAGGGAAACACTCCCAATATTGGTGGCAAATGAAAAAGCAAAATGTGGTCAATCTATACAATGAATTATTATTCAGACAATTACAAAGAATGAAGTAATGATATATGCTACAATACAGCAAACCTAGGAAACATTAGAAGCAGTCTCAAAGACGATGTATAGCCTCTCATTTACATTAAATGTCCAGAGAGGACAAATACCTAGAGACAAAGTGTATGTGAATGCTCATTGGAAGCGGTGGCGGTGGTGGTGGTGGTGGTGGTGGTGGTGGTGGCAGCGGCAGCGGCAGCAGCAACAGCAGAGGTGGAGGAGGTGGTGGAGGCGGTGGAGGCGGTGGAGGCAGTGGAGGCGGCAGTGGTGGTGGTGGTGGTGGTGATAGCTTGTTTTCTGAAGCAGGAGTGCTGCATATCTCAAGCTAATCTAGAGCATGCCATTCAGGTGGCTTCTGACTCTTGATCTTTCAACCTCGGCTCCCTGCACACTGAAATTACAGAAATGCGCTACTGCACACAGTGAATGTTTCTTTTGAAAGAAACACAAATATTTCAAAATTAGTTTTTGGCAGTCCATGTACAACCCTTTGAATGAACTAAAAAGCACTGAGTCGTACACTTCAAATGAGTGAACTATGTGGGACGTGGACCACATCCCAATACAGCTGCTTTGAATGCACACATCACATGCACCTTACTCTACAGTATATTCTTACAGGCTATTTAAGTGGACGATGTTCTTACACATCTTTAGAGGAATGGAAACAAGGCTTGGGTTACCTCTGTCTTCCTTTTCTCACAGGAGAGATGTTCTCTTCAAAATGGAAAATAATTGCCTAATGCCTTCCGCGTCAAGCTTTAGTCGCAAGCAGATGGAAATCAGATATTTTTACAGCTACGGAGAGTCAAGTCAAAGAAAGGACATGAATTTAACAAGAAATCCAGAAATGGTAGCAACTGGATATGCTAAGGTACTTTTAATTTTTTTTGACTTAGCAGGATAAAATATAGAAATTTAGTTGAGCTACAGAAATTTTACTCTAAAGAATAGTTGGAAAGAGAGAGAAAAATCTATCATTCATTGTTACATATCTCCCTGCTAAGAGGCAGAATGAGGGTCCTTTGACCTCAAGAATTTTTCTTCCCTAATCACACGTCCTGAATCCAAGGACAAAATGCTCAACTTGTTTCCAAGGGATACTGGGATGAACAATATCGGCACACTGAAGGGTTGGACACTGCCCTCGCTGTGACTTCCATGTCCTTGGTGGAATGGTTCTCAAGAAACAGAGGCTATTTGGTGCCATTAATGCTACAGAAACATTAATGCTCATGACCTTGGCTGGGCTACGCTAAGATGACTGCTGGGCTTCAGTGAAGATCGGCTTCTTAGTAGGAAAATATAGCCAGCCTCTGTATCTGTGGGTTCGTTAATGGAAGATTCAACTAAACAATCAAAACACCAGGAAAAACTTGGGTCCCCACTGAGCATGTTCAGACTTTCAGTCTTGTTCTTGTTGCGCAAATAATACCATGTAACAACTACGCTGTGCTATGTATTGTAGATAATCCAGAGATGACTTGAACTGTAGGCAGGATAATTAGAATGATGCTCCTTGAAGGACGGATATCCTTCAGCAAGGACTCCTCAACAACAACTAGAAATAGGTCTGCGGAATGACTTGCTCAGTAAAGCACTTGTCTTTCAACCTGAGGTCAGATTTCTAGAATAGACATAAAAAGCCAGGGTGGTGGTACGCACCCCAGCAATGATGAGATGGGAGGCACAGACAAGAAGGACCTTGGACCTCACTGGCTAGCCAGCATAGCCTGTTGTTCAAAATCCCAGGCCAGTGAGAGACCCTATCTCAAACAAAAGATAAGACTATGACTGAGGAAGGATTCCAGAAGTTGACTTCTCAACTCTACAAAGGGAATCCATACAAGTGTGTGATGACTTGAATAGGAATGGTCCACAGGCTTAGGCATTTAAATGCTTGATCATTACGGAGTGATGATACTCCAGAGGGATCAAAAAGTGTGTCGCTGGAGGTGGTGGGGCTTTGGTTTTCAAAAGCCTAATCCAGGCCCAGTGACTCTCTCTTCCTGATGCCTTCAGAGCTGGATGTAGGACTCTTAGCTACTATTTCTGCCTGCATATCAGTCATGCTCCCCTCCATGGGGATAGTGAACTAAACCTCTGAGACTATAAACAAGCCCCAATTCAATGCTTTCTTCTTATAAGAGTTACCATTGTCATGGGGTCGCCTCAGAGCATTAGCACATTGATTAAAACAGTATGAATCACACACACACACACACACACACACACACCTAGAAAAGATCTACCATATAACCCACAAATTCTACTACATACTATATATCCAAAGATATATTGCAACTGGAAGATGAAGAAACACTGGCCCCCAATGTTTGTTGGAGCACCCACTGTTCATCCACTGTTTTATATATATAAATTGAATGGAACAAAGTGTCCATTGACAACCAGATGAATAAGAAAAATGTGATGTATAATCATAATGGAATATTATATAGACATGAAAATGATGAAATTCAGTCACTTGAAACAACTGGAGGACAGGTCCTTAGTAAAAGAAGTCGGTCATGGAGACAAATACCACATTTTTTTTTTTATTTTTGCTCACCTGTGAAGACTATAGGCTTGATCTCAAATAAATGGAGTGTAGAATAGTGAGGCTTCCTGATCCTGGGAAAGGCATGGGAAGGAAAGGATAGGGAGGGTGTGTCTAAAGGATTCAGGAGAGCAGCATTATAAGGCAACGACTTCTAAAGTTCAATGACACAGTAGATAACGTTGACAATTAACTGAATGGTTCAAATAACTAGTATATAGGAAAATAACTAGTATATAGAATTTTTGAATGTTTCCAACACTAACAAACAAAGGTAGGTATGCCCGTTAACTTGATCCTATCATTCTGTACTGTATATATGTGTCAAAACAGTGCATTGTGCCCCAGAAACACAATTGCTAACAAATCACAACACAGACTGATGGCTTAAAGCAATATGCACTTATCTTCTAACTGTCCTGGAGGCCAAGAGATCCGAAACATATTTGCTAAACTGAAGTCAAGGACTGGTAGAGCTGCAAGCCTTCATTCAGATATGGTGGCCTCATCCAATCTCTGCTTCTCTGGCCATGTTCACTGGTACTCAAATTTCCCTCCATCTATGTCCTCCAAGGGCATCTGTGGTTGCACCTAAGGCCCACTCTGAAACCAGAATAATCTCAAGACCCTTGGTTTAGTTTAATCTCCTTGGAAAAGCCCCTTTTACCGTACAATTAATAAGTCACTGGTTTGAGCGATTAGAGCATGGATATTGGGGGAGATTTTTATTCAGACCACCCTGTGGCAGTGGCGGTGGTGGCAGCAGCAGCAGAAGTAGCAGCAGTAGCAGCAGCAGCAGCAGTCTGCATAACCGAAACCAGCCATGTAGGCAAAGCTCAAATCAAAAGGTTAGAAATATCTCTCTGTTGAGGTTAGTCTGTCAATGCTTTGTATTCAAATTCTAAATTCTGTATCCCAAGATCTGGTTGGTCCAAGACCAGTGAATTCTCTTGTATGCCAGCTTTTGTTGTACAAAGCTAAGTTAAGTGGTCAATAAAAGGCTAAAGCCCATGATTGTGCAATAGAAAGAGAAAGGCGGGACTTGAGGGTTGAGTAAGAGGTCTCAGGAGAGACCAAGGAGGAGGAAAAGAAAGGAGATGAAGGGAGGAGGCCACCATGAGAGGAGATGGACCACGAGTATGAAGCCAGGAGAAACAGCAGGTAACAAGGGACTTATGGGTGGGATGTAAGTTTGAATAGCTCCAAACCTGCCAATGTAGGCTGACAACTTCTTAATAAAACTCCAGGGTTGTATGTCTTTTATATAGGCTCTATAGAATATGTAATTCCATTTACAACTCCACTCCCCATCAGTAGGAACTACAAAGTCTAAGACCTCCGGGGAATGGGGGGTATAAAACACTGGGGACATTAATGTAACTTTTCACACAGTGGTAGGTCACTGAAAAGAGCTTGGCTTTGGCCAGCTAAGATGGCAGAAGAACAGGCTTGGGGGAAACTTAAATAGGGATCAAATTTCATCATGAAGAAAGGAAGGCAAACATCATACTAAGAGCAAGAAAAACTAATAATAATAATTAATGAGTCATATTCAGCACCAAATGTGAGCTTTTACCCACACTACATTCTCCTTCTGCAGGGAGACTCACGTCTTGAACACTCTCTCTGCCCATGGCTCAATACACTTATGATGCAGAAGAAAAGGGAACACACATGCATACAAGGTGGTGCTACCCCACCTGGGGATTTCAGTGGGAAGAGAAGCTCAGTGAGACCGACACCTGGTCTGACTGAGAGGTGGTTCTCCACAGGCCGTGCATTCCTTGAGGTAGCCCAGAGAGTGTGTACAGGAGCTGAAGAGAATAGAACTGTACTGGAACTCACTGGAAACCTCACCCGGGATAGTAGTTCCTGTACTGTAATGGAACCAAAGACAGCACGAGGCTTTGAGAGAGAAGAAAAATAAATAGGAAGGACAAAGGGGTGAATGGTTTTCAGAAAATGCCAAGGAGTGGGTTTTCTTTTATGTCAAAGAAGAGGGGAAGAATCTGGCCAACTCTGGAAGAAAATATCAGAAGATCAAGATAAATAAAGCTGGAGAACGGTGGTACTCAGGGACTTCAGTTCATTAACCATCTTTGCTTTGGTGCATTGTTCCTAAGACTGGAGGGGTAGCTGGGAGTATGGCCCTGAGACCACTGTCCCCTCTCCCGTGGCCCCTGTGTGAGAATAGAGGGACTAAAGTGCTGTCTTTGGTTCCATTACAGTACAGGAACTACTATATTACTTTGATATTGTCATTGTTCTCAGGGTTCCATTAGAAACAGATTTTTAGCTGGCTACAAGTGCTGGGAAGGTAGGCATTGTCTCCATAACTATCTTGCCTCACACTAGTTCTAATGAGGTGTCAGCTCATTAACAGGTAAAGTACTTTTTTCGCTGTGGCTTCAAGTTCTTAATAGACAGAAAAACTGCCTTGAGTTCATGCATTGGCAATATTCTTTTCCAGTTTCCTGTAGAACACAGTAAGGTGTACTGTCAGACACAGAAGAAATTAGGAGATAATTGGGAACATGTAGATTAGTAGACGTTCTAGACTCTCTGGTGATGGATGAAACCATCCATCCCCAAGCTTATATCCACAAACCTTCAGCCTCCATGCCACCTCTAGTTTGAACTCGATTCAGCAAGCCTGTACAAGGATCAACCGTGTGTCTGCCACTCTGCTGGGTATTAAAGATACAAAAGTGAGTAAGATTTAGTTCCTGGTCTTCATATGGAGGTTGTAAAAAATAAAAATAAAAAATAACCACATCCATCAGAATTGCATGTTCTGCATTCATCAGACCCTGGACTACCTAGAGAGAGGTATGCAAGGCTCCCAGGGAACACTGAAAAGCTGAACAAAAATCAGGATTTGTAGCATGAAGGAAGAAGGAGAGAATAAAGATTTGGGTATTTTTGATGTAGTCCTCAAATATTGAGCCCGCTGTTGCTCCCCTGACTACATCAAAAATGACAACAAATTGTGGAATCAGAAAGAAAGCACAAATTGATTATTGTGGACCTTGGAATGGGGGCAACTGATACAGTAAGCAGAGAGTTTCCTCATGATAGGAATGACAGTTGAACTAATTGCTTCTCTCGTGGCAGGAAAGAGCAAGCCAGCAAGAGGAAATGCCACAATCTTCTTAAATCCCAGGGCTTGGAACTGGCACACTATACTTTATTGGCCAAGACCATGGTCAAACCCAAAACCAATGGTTGGAGGATATTTTTCTCCACTCTGTTAGTAGCAATTACAAAATCTAAGCTAAAACATGGAGGATGTTGATGTAACCTTCCACACTAAGATGTGTCATTGGAAGCAGCTCTGTCAACAATGTAAAGAGTGAAGAGTGGGAGGGAGAGAGGAAGAAGGATGGGTCGAGAAATGAGCTGGGATTATGACACCACAGATGTCCTACTTATTCCACTGGCAGTCGAAAAAAATATCCTAAGTGAGGAGTGTGTTAATGCAACCAACCTAGCAAACAGCATCGCTTAGCAACAAATAACACCACAGAGTATCAGTTGTTTGCTCTCGTGATCTCATGGCTAACCGGGAGCAATGAGCTCAGGACTGCTGCCTGGCATCTCCTGAGAGCACCACATCACCTATCACCAGCCCAGGAAAAGATCAAAATTCAAAGTTCAGCTTCTACTGAGCACATATCGCTTTTGTGCCTTTGTGAAGTCAAAACGTTCAAAGATGAACCACTGTAAGTCAGGGACCATCTGGGACTCACTTAAGAGACAAGGACAACATGGTATTGGCAATGGAGGAGAGAAAGACAAGAAAGATGTCTTAACTGACTCTGCCGGGAAACATGTTGGCTCTGAGACATGACTAGATGAAAATCCAGCGATGCACTCTGCCCAGGGATATCGATTGGGCTGCACGGGGCTCGCGGTTGCTAACTTTTCTTCCTCAGGTTACAAGTGACACGACTGTTTATTTGCTGTCTTCCATTCTAGGCAGGATAATTCTTTGCTTGAAAAGTCTGAAGATAGATGTGAGCCCGTGGATGGCCACACAGCAAGGATCATAATAGAGTTATTGCTGAGGTTAGAAGGCATAACGTGGCTTCTCCCTTGGTAGCTTTCCCAGTCTGTGGCATTGTCTCAGCCACACTCACTACTCTGATTATATTTTTTCCTCACTATTCTGAGGATGAGTCTTTTCCCACTGGGTATCTTAGGTTTCTCGGTTACACAAATTCCTCCCTTTTTGATTGGATACATTTGGTTGCATGACAAATATTTATCATAAGATCTCCTGTGTTTCTTCAGCCACCTGGACTGTATCATACACTCAAGTGTTATTTACTATTTCCCGCTTCTGAGGCACCTGTTAGACTCCGTAGCCATAGTGCAATGTCTTGGGTAGATGGTGATATGCTGGTTTGCCATCCTTTCAGGTAGTGGTACTGTCAACCCTACTGTGCCAGCTCCAAACGCCTTATTTTTGTGTCCAACGCAAGGCGCTCTTCAGATCTCCAACTCCTTTCAACTTTGTTGATTGCAACACACTTCTCTCTCTTGGGCTGGTTCCACACCCTGTTAGCAGCTCTCCTTGGCAGGTATCCCACAACTCTGGCATCTCCAACATCTTGGGGTTGCCAAGACTCTACCTTCATAGCTTCATTCAAAGATCTGTTTGGGCCTCGATGCAGAGATCCAATGTTTGGAAGAGTTGGTGTGCTCTCTTGACATGACAGAAGTTTGTTCCTACGTTATTAAATTGCCTGAGTCAGTGTGCTATTACTGAGAAGACACCATGACCAAACAATTCTTAAAAAGAAAAACATTTTATTGGGGTTGTCATATAGTTTCAGAGATTCAGTCCATTATCATCATGGTGGGAAGCATGGTGGTGTGTAGGCAGACATGGTGCTGGGGAAGTAGCTGAGAGTTCTACATCTGAATTGGCAGGTAGCAGGAAAAGCGAAAGACACTGGGCCTGGCTTGAACATGTGAAACACCAAACTCCACTCCCCCACCCCAACCCCCAGTGACACACTTCCTCTGACAAGGCCACACATACTCTAAAAAGGTCATACCTTCTAATACTTGTCAAGTATCACCATTCCATAATGACCAAGAATTCAAATCTATGAGCCTCTGTGGACCATTCCTGTTAAAACCACCCTAACTGCTAAACAAACATATGGGGGGGTTGGTATCACAGGAATGTTGGAGATGGGTTCAAATCCTAATCAGTCCATCTATCAGCTTAACAAGATATTGAAGGTTCTGAAAATCATTGAACTAACTGTGTGTTAGAAATCATTATTTGCATGGCCCAGTGGCTGTTAGGTCAAGTAAGATAATGCCAAACAGAATGCTTTTGATGCAGTAGTGTGCACCATGTTCAAATTCCTGTTCCTTCTAAAGCAACAGAAGAGATGACTTCCAGTTACGATTCTTTAAAAAGCAATACCTTTATTGTCTGACATTCAATTCTCAGCCATGTAGTTGAGAGAGGTATTAACAAGCACCCAGTTTAGAGAAGAGAATTCAAGATGAAATGGAATAGATGAACACTTAGAAATAAGAAAGGGGCTGGGATATGATACAGTGGTTAAAGTGCTTAATACACAAACACAAGCACCTGAATTCAGAGCTCTTGCACACATGCAAGAGTTGTGTGTGGCAGTGCTTGCCTGTATCCCCAGGGGAAAAGAACAGAGGTGGTGGACCTGTCTGACTGAAGTGGTAAGCTCCAACTTCAGAGCCTAATGAGGTCTCAAAAAATAAAGTGGACAAGTAACTGATGACAAGATATCCAGATATCAACCTCTGACCTCCACACATACCTGCTTGAGCAAGCACAACACTACCTTACTGGGAAACATTAATGAAAGCCAAGTCAAACTCTCAAGGGACAGTTTTGATCTGAAGGTTCAAATCCTGGGGCCTTTTGCTGTCCTCAATGCTGTTGATGTTTTCCACTTTGGTGTCTGTCTCAGATCAAGACTCTTCTTGAACAAAATGTGTGGGATAAGAATTGAGTGCTGAATCTTCAATTCTATTCCATTGATTTACCTGCCTGTCTCTGTACCAATACCCTGTAGTTGTTATCACTGTTCTCTGTAATACAGCTTGAGATCAGGGATGGTGATTCCTCCAGAAGTTCTTTTATTGTTGAGAATAGTTTTTGTTATCTTGCGAGTTTTTTGTTATTCAAAATGAATTTGAGAATTGTTGTTTCTAACTTATGAAGAATCGAGTTGGGATTTTGATGGGAATTGCATAAAATTGGTAGATTGCTTTGGCAAGATGGCCATTTTTACTTTATTAACCCTGCCAGTCCATGAGCATGGGAGATCGTTCCATCATCTGAGATCATCCTCGATTTCTTTCTTCAAAGACTTGAAGTTCTTGTCATACAGATCTTTCACTTGCTTTGTTGGAGTCACACCAAGGTATTTTATATTATTTGTGGCTATTGTGAAGGATGTCATTTCCGTAATTTCTTTCTCCTTTGAGTAGAGACATGCTACTCACTTATTTGGGTTAATTTTATATCCAGTCACTTTGCTGAAGTTTTTTATCAGGATTAGGAGTTCTCTGATGGAACTTTTGGGGTCACTTAAGTATACTATCAAATCATCTGCAAATAGTGATATTTTGACTTCTTCCTTCCCAATTTGTATACCGTTGACCTCCTTTTGTTATCTAATTGCTCTTGATAGAACCCCAAGTGTTATATTGAATAGATAGGGAGAGCGAGCAGCCTTGTCTAGTTTCTGATTTTAGTGGGATTGCTTCAAGTTTCTCTCCATTTAGTTTGATGTTTGCTACTAGTTTGCTGTATATTGCTTTTACTATGTTTAGGTATGGGCCTTGAATTCCTGATCTTTCCAAGTCTTTCAGCATGAAGGGATGTTGAATTTTGTCAAATGCCTTTTCAGCATCTAATGAAATGATCACCCCTTTGACAAAGAAGCTAAAACCATCCAGTGGAAAAAAGACAGCATTTTCAACAAATGGTTCAACTGGAGGTCAGCATGTAGAAGAATGCAAATTGGCCCATTCTTATCTCCCTGTACAAAGCTCAAGTCCAAGTGGATCAAGGACCTCCACATAAAACTAGATACACTGAAACTAATAGAGGAGAAAGAGGGAAAGAGCCTCGAGCACATGTGCACAGGGAAATTTTTCCTGAACAGAACACCAATGGCTTATGCTCTGAGATCAAGAATCAACAAATAGGACCTCATAAAATTTCAAAGCTTCTGTAAGGCAAACGACACCGTCAATTGGACAAAACATCAAACAACAGGGTGGGAAAAGATCTTTACCAACCCTATATTCAAGAGGACTAATATCCAATACATACAGAGAACTCAAGAAGTTAAACTCCAGAGAACAAAATAGCCCTATTTAAAAGTGGGGAACAGAGCAGAAACAGAATTCTCAACTGAGGAAACTAGAATGGCAGAGAAGTACGTAAAGAAATGTCCAACATCCTTAGTCATCAGGGAAATGCAAATCAAAGCAATCCTGAGATTCTACCTCACACCAGTCAGAATGGCTAAGATCAAAAACTCGGGTGACTGCTGATGCTCACAAGGATGTAGAGAAAGAGGAACACTCCTCCATTGCTGGTGGGCTTGCAAGCTGGTACAACCACTCTGGAAATCAGTCTGGCGGTTCCTCAGAAAATTGAACATAATATTACCTGATGACCCAGCTATACCAACCCTGGATATATACCCAGAAGAGGCTCCAATATATAACAGGGACACATGCTCTACTATGTTCATAGCAGCCTTGTATATAATAGCCAGAAGCTGGAAAGAACCTAGATGTCCTTCAACAGAAGAATGGATGCAGAAAATGTGGTACATTTACATAATGGAGTACTACTCAGCTATTAAAAATGATAAACTCATGAAATTCTTTGGCAAATGGATGGAACTAGTGTTGAGGTTTTCTCTAAGCTCCAACCCACACCTACCTGGCAGTAGCCAGGTATGCCCCACCCCAGAGATCTGGCCCACTATAAGAGGGGCTACTTGCTCCTCCTCTCCCTCTTTGCTCTCTGCTCTCCCACACTCTCTCACCTCTCTGCCCCTGGGGCTCTTTCCCCTTCCACGTGGTCATGGCCGGCCTCCACCCTCTCTATTCTCTCTCTCTCTCTCTCTCTCTCTCTCTCTCTCTCTCTCTCCCTCTCTCTACCACTAACTCCCATCCCCTACTCTGAATAAACTCTATTCTATACCATGTCTGTGTGTGTGTGGTCCCTCAGGGGCAGAGGTGCCCAGACAAGGGCCCACCTGGACACCTTCCCCCACGCCGCCTAGCCACACTCACCTAACACCCTATACTCCCCCCTTTTAAGCCCTTTCATCCTGGTGCCGAAAGTCCTTTCAACTAGAAAATATCATCCCAAGTGAGGTAACCCAATCACAAAAGAACACACATGGTATGCACTCACTGATAAGTGAATATTAGCCCAAATGCTCAGAATACCCGAGATACAATTCACAGACCACATGGAGCTCAAGAAGAAGGAAGACCAAAGTGTGGGTGCTTCAGTCCTTCTTAGAAAAAGGAGCAAAATGCTCATGGGAGCAAATACAGAGACTGAAGCAAAGGCCATCCAGAGATTGCCCCACCTGGGGATCCATCCCATATACTGTCACCAAACCCAGACACTATTGTGGATGACAAGAAGTACATGCTGACAGGAGCCTGATATAGCTGTCTCCTGAGAGGCTCTACCAGAGCCCGACAAATACAGAGGCAAATGCTCTCAGCCAACCATTGGACTGAGCATGGAGTCCCCAATGGAAGAGTTAGAGAAAGGACTGAAGGAGATGAAGGGGTTTGCAACCCCATAGGAAGAACAATAATATCAACCAACCAGACTCTCCCAGAGCTCCCAGGGACTAAACCACCCACCAAGGAGTACACACAGAGGGACCTATGGCTCCAGCTGCATATGTAGCAGAGGATGGCCTTGCTAGGCATCAATGGGAAGGGAGGTCCTTGGTCCTATGAAGGTTTGATGCTCCAGTGTAGGGGAATTTGAGGGCAGGGAGGTGGGAGTGAGCAGGTGGGGTAACACCCTCATAGAAGCAGAGGAGGGGGGATGGGATAGGAAGTTTTGATGGGGGGGGGGAACAGGAAATGTAAATAAGGAAAATATCCAATAAAAAATAATTAAATGCTGAGAATCTACTTTAGAGACAGTATCTCTTCTAACACTGAGAGTGAAGGAAAACAGAAGCAGAAGCCATATGGCATGTAATATTGAGTTATGGTTATCTACTGTTTAAGGTCATGTGTGAGTTTGCATCCTGAGTGATGAAGAGACATGGGTGGTCACTTGTTCAGTGTATTTGCCTATTCATGAAGGATGCGCTTAAGAAGGCATCTGTGCCTTGAAACAGTCTGAGGCAGGAGGGGAGGGAAGGAAACTTTCAGAATTCCTGTTACTTGTTATCCATTGGCAGAAATTTGACAGCTTGAGAAAATACCTTCCCTCTATGTCCAGGTTGAAACAATGTCCCCTTTGCAGTTTCTAGGAATGTTGTGTCACATACCTCACAGCAGTGGCAGGGGTAGTAAAGTCTCTAAGTATGCAAGAGCTTAGCCAGACCACAGAGCAACAGCCCAATGAGTGGAACCAGATCCTGGACAGGCAATAATGAAACTCAGGAAATAAAGGCATGTAGAACCAAGCTGAGGAGTGGTTATAGTGCCTTTCAGAGAGATGTCTGTGATTAGTGTCTCAGAAGAGGAGGCACAGTGGGGGTGAACAATCAAGGGGATACAAGAGGAAAATCAGAAAAGAAAATTATATAAGAAATATTCCATATATGCTTCTTTATTTGTTGTCTTTTGGGACTGCTAGAGTATGAGAATTTAAATAAATAAATAGGTAGGTAGATAGGAAAGAAAGAAAGAAAGAAAGAAAGAAAGAAAGAAAGAAAGAAAGAAAGAAAGAAAGAAAGAAAGAAAGAAAGGCAGGAAGGCAGATAGAGTTCAGTCATGGCTTCTTCCCTAAAGACACCCATGGCTCCATGCATATGCCAGATGCCATCATTGCAGTATAAAATCAGATATATATATAATCAAAGCATAATAAAGAGAGACAATGGAGAAAGTGTTATTGCTCCTGTAGGTAGGCAAAGGGGCCCACTGATGAGGGCTGGGCTCCTTCACCAAGTGATGGGTGTCGCATCTCTGAGAAATTGTCACAACTACTGGCCAGACATAAAACTAATATGCCACAGAAAAGATAAAATCACCCAGAAGGGAACTAGATGACTCCTGAGGTCATCCCAGTTCAAGAGCTCTAAGTTCTTGTGATGTGTTGATAGTTGACCTCCAGAGACACAGAGTTTAGTTAGGAAGAAATACTCATTAATAACTTGAGGGTCCCATATAAGCTGGCAGCTTTATTTCAGTTTTGCTAAGACTATCTTAGATACTGCCCACTTATATCATAGGTGTATCCTTTGTCACCAAAGTGACAAAATGCAAGGGTTACTGAACACCCTATTCTTTCATACCAGGAAGGGACAACAGAAAATAAGAGAGAAAATCAAATGCCAGTCAGTGTAACAACAAAACTGTAAAAATCTCTAAACTAGCCTTTAAAAAAATACATTCAGAAAAGTTGGAGATGGAAAGATGGCTTGATCAGTAAAGTACTTACTGCATAAGCATGAAGACATGAGATTAAATCCTCAGTAGCCACATAAAAAGCCAGGCCCAGTAGTGAACACATGTAATTCCTGTGTTGGAAGGAAAAGACAAAGGATCCCTATGACTTACTGGTCAGCCACTTTAGCTAAAGCAGTGATCTCTAGGCTCTGTGAAATACTTTGTTTTAAGAAAATATTGTTGTAGAGAACAATTAGGAAGACATTAAATGTATAATATTTACCTTTGGCCTTAAAGGCATGTATACCCCACTCCTGGTACCAACTTCTGTCTTAGTTACTTTTCTGTTTCTGCGAGGAGACACCATGACCAAGACAACTCTTTTAAAAGAAAGATTTAATTGAGGGTTTACTTATAGTTTCAGAGTATTGGTCTATGGTCATCCTGTCAGGGAACATGGCATCAGACAAGAAGGCATGGTACTAGAGAAATAACCGAGGGCTTTATATCCTTTTCTGCAGGAAAAAGAGTGGGGGTGGAAAAAGAAATACTGGGTCTAGTGTGGGATTTTCAAACCTCAAAATCCACTCCCAATGACACACCTCCTCCAACCTAGTGTGGTAGGTCACATCTATAGCTCTAGCACTGAGGAGGCTAAAGCAAGATTCATAAGTTGGAAGTCAGCCTGACTATATAATATAATAAGAACTTCTCTAAAAATAATAATTAAAAGACATCAAATAACATATTTTAATAAGCTAAGAATTATGCATGTTGTCAGACAAAAGCACTTAGTATAAAAGATCAATTCTTATTAAGTTAATCTATAAAGTCAATGTATTTCTAATTTTAAAAATGCAGACTACTTTGAAGGAATTTAACAACTTGATTATAAGATCTGTGTTGAAGAAGAATATGCATGAATAACAAAATCAGCTTTGAGACAAAGAGGAATTATCTGTGCTATATGATGGTAAGATGTACTGTAAGTCAAAATATTTTTATAAAGATATGGAAATAAGGGCTGGAGAGATGGCTCAGTGGTTAAGAGTACTTTCTGCTCTTGTAGAGGACCCAAGTTTAGTTCCTAGCACCACGGGTGGTGGCTCACCACTTCCAGTAATACCAGTTCCAAGGGGTTCAACTCCTCTGATCTCTGAGGGCACCTGCACTCATATGTACACACCCATACTTATAAACAATTAAAAATAAAATAAATCTTTAATTTTAAAATGCATAGGAACAGAGTGATCAATGGAACAGAATAGAGAGCTCTGAAAAGAATTCCAGAAAATGGTAAACATCCTGAGCCAGTGAGAAGAAACCCTAGGAAATCAGAGTGAACATGAGAACTAAAACCAAGGAAACACAGAAAGGAAGGGATAGGGGGGGGGGGGGGGACTCCGCTATAACCTGCATTGTTCTGTATAACCTGGGCATACAGTTACTTCTGAATTAGTAAAGAAAAACAAATCTATGCATCCCCTCCTGGAGATAGGATCAGAGTCTCATCCTTAAATGTGACAGCCACTCCTAGGGACAAGGCAGGCACCATTTAAGTTTCTCAATTTGAAATCAGCATCAAAACAAAACTGATTGCTGTAGATTAGTTTAACCATCTGTGGTCAGGAGCATTAGGTCTCACAAGGCTGCTCAGTGTTCACCCTCTGAGGTGGAGGAAATTACTCAGGAAAAATGCTCACAGATGACTGTTGAACTTACACAGATGACTCTTATCATATAGCAGAGGACCTGGGATTTAAACAGAAACAGGAAGTGAACTAAAGTCACATTACTTAAGACTCCATTATCTTTCCTTCTACTGCATAGCTTGGTGGTTTGATTTTTAAAAAATAAGGAATGTTAAAAAAGCTTAGCTGGAACTTTGACTACAGCCTCCACCCTTTGTCCTGTATCTTCTGCATTTTTTGTCTTGTTGATGGGACTCTATGGGGCTAAAATCCAAGACAGCCTGAAGCCAAACACACTATCAGTTGAGAATACAATCAGATCTCAGATTCCCATTTCAGGACTTCCCATCTTACCCTGAAGCTATCTGAGAATCAGCCAAGAGTCTCTTTAGCCCAGCACACTAACTCCAGAACAGAAATAAAATCATATTATAATCTGTATTCTCCCTCAAAATTGGATCTCTTGGTCCATGACATATTTAGTGAGTTTATCAAGGGGAAGACCCCAGTCAAGTGTGCTTTTAAAATTCAGCTAATGCTCCAGCTATCTCTCTGACCTTCTAGTCCTCAGAAAATTTCTCTTATATGAGAAGCTCCCACTCTCTGCTCTAGCCGTATGCTTCCTCCACATCCTGCTGACTAGGAGAATACCCACCAATAGGCACATGGGCCAGTGTTCTTGCTGGAAGATGTTAGAGTAACAGTTCTAGAGTTGAAAGAGTACTTGGAGGTAGGCCATCATGCAAGCCCCTTCAAATTTACAGGTGGGGAAACTGAGGCACATGAACAATTGAGAAATCTAAAGAGAAAAAATAGCAAGTGTTCTGATACCCGTTGTTTGTCCTTGCCATAGCTGTAAGCAAGCTGATGCTATCAGAAGCAACAGGCTTAACCAAGTGAAATCAGCCCTGGCAGCCTGAAAGGCCACATAAATCCACTCCTGGTTTTATTATGTTTTTTTTTAAAAAATAGTTTATAAAGATACTGCTGGTTCCCACCCATGTTCTGGGAGGCATCATAACTTCAACATGTCCCAGCCCAGTTCCAACTGCCCTTGTGTGCCTCTTCCTCATCTGCCTTAGCCTACGTATCATCAACCACTTGAGCTGGGATATTAAACCCCTGATTCCCAATAGCCCTGTGTCAAAGACTGGCGGGGCAGAGAGGGATGTATTCATACACTGGCCTCCTCCCCTTGGATGGGAAAACTTAGAAGTATGCCTTCTACTGTGGTTCAGTTTCCCCACAGGATTAAGCTCCAGTTGTGCACAGAAAGTTGCTGGCCCCATAAACACCTTTTCTAGTTCCTTCCCATTCCTGTCTTACTCTCTGCCTACCCTCCTGAAGGTATTTCCTATGCCTCCCATATAAATACTTGTACTCAGATTCTACGCCTCAGGGCCTATTTCTAGACAACTCAAAGAATGACTCTGTTATGAAATGTGAATTCCCTCTGACCTTGAGAACACAGGACACTCTCCGGTAGACTAAGGTATATGTTACTGCAACCAAAAGGAACTTACCGGCTTTAGTCTGGGTGACTTCTCAGCCTCCAGATGGCCATTCTGGGGTCCCTGCCCCTCCCAGCCTGTGGCTCTAATGTCTTGAACCTTTTCTATGAGGAAAGGAAAAGTGAATGGAAATCTCTGAGACTTGCTTAGAGCCAAGGCTTTAAGCAATACAGACATTGTATCTTACTTCCTTCAGCCTTGTATTGGACACAGTTCAGTCATGTGATCTTATTGAAACCGGGAGGCTAGGAGTTATAACAGTGTGCGACTGTGGAAAGTAAAGAGCTCACTGCAAACACACTATGGTCTTTATGACCGACTTTCATCACATCCAACTGGAACTTAGAACTGTGGACTCTGATTTGCAGGGCCTCGCCCCACTCAAGGAGATGTGTTGCTCGGCGGCGGCAGCAGCAGCAGCAGCCGCCGCCGCCCTCCCCCAGCCTTTTCTCCATCTCCTGAAGCCTCATCTCCTGCTGATTCCACTTACAAGCCTTTCAGACGTTCACTTGACATATGGTATTTGAATGCTTTCTGTGTGCCAAGCAGAATGATGATCACCAAAGCAAAGCCAGTTACTAAAGTGAGCAATGGAGTTTTTGGCTGCGGGAATACATGTTTCAGAGACCCTTGCTTGCCGTGCAGTAGGAACGAGGGTCTGTGTGTCCGGCTCTCTGAGGAGCCCTGGGCCTTCCTGCAGCCCTGCTAACTCTCTATACTGAGCCGTTCCTGGATCCGGACTAGCACTAAGCTTCGCTCTCAGGGTTCTACCGGGGTTCTCCATTTCCTTTGGGATAAGTATCTCCAAACCTTCTACAAACCTAGATGCTCTCTGAAGGCTGCACTGTTGTTCTGACTCTCTCTGACTCACTGGTCAACGCACTATGGCCCACAAACCAAATACGACTCTTCTGCATCTATTTTTTTCCTAGCCTATGAGCCATGAATATATATAATATATTTTCATTTTTCAAGTGGATGGAAAACACAATCAAACGAGAAATATTATTTCAGGACATGTAAAATCCTATGAAATTCAAATTCGACTGTCCGTGATAAAACTTTAAATCAAGCTATTAAAATATAACTATGCCCCCTCATTTACATATTATCTGTGGCCGCTTTCACACGCATCGTAAGTGTTGAATATTTCCTGACAGGGACCATATGGCTCGACTGATTATAGCAGGACCTTTTACAGAAAAAGTCTGATGACCTCCGTTGTAACTAAAGATTACTATTTTTTTCGACTATGAATGAAGGCAACAAACCACTGGACCTGCGACATTTTTACCAACAGGATTTTCAAACATCTTCAGTTGCCATGTGTCTTAAGATGTCATTTTAAACCATTTTTCAAAATTGGAACAATTGTTGCAGCACTAATTTCTTCTCATTTTTATAAAGGGTCTCACTCAGTCCAAGCTGGGTATAAGTTTTCTGTGGTGACTTTAAAATAATCCTTCTGTGTTCACCTCTCAGGTGCTAGGATTGTGTCTGTGTGCCATGGTACCCAGTGTACACGGTATACACATTAGGTGTGCATTCTACCAGACAAGCTATAATACCACACCTACTATTTTATCTAGCCACTTTAAAATGTTAAAAAAAATAAGTAAATAAATAAGTAAATAAATAAATAAATAAATAAATAAATACAGGCTGAGATCAAGAGACCAACTTGGTGATAGAGCGTGCGCTTATGCTTAGCATCCTGAATCCAGTCCACAGCATGAAAAGACACATAAGAAGCATAAGATACTTTATTATATCATATAGTTGAAGAGTTTTACAAACATATCTATAACCATTTCCAATATGACTGTAATCTTATATATTTTTGGTTCTGAGCATCTGAAAAGACTAAAATATTGCTCTAGCTAGGCTCATTAATACAAGTCTCAGAACTTTGGGGTGGGGGCGGGTTATGTCAGGAGGACCACTTCAGTCCAGAAGGTTAAACTAGCTTGAGTAACATCATGAGATCTTGACTTGTAAAACAGTTCCTCTGCAGGAGGAAGAGAACTCATCTGTCAGCGACCTGATTCCCACCCAGCCATGGCCAGCACCACATACCAGGCTCAGGCTACCCTACTTGGCTTACATGTATGGCCACTCAGCTAATCACTGGGAACCCAGAAGCACAGCTTGTGAGAGCTCTGATCCCATGTTATTACTTGGCATTTGGAATTATCAGCCAACTTTGTTTCTTCCCTCCAACCCCATTGTAGTTCCTGTCATTGCCTGGGTCATGGTATTCCTACCATGCCATTTGACATTGGTATCTTTAACTTTCCAGCCAGCTTTATTCAGAAAGACTCAGAAGTGCTTTATGACTAGAGCCCATGTGTGTGTGTATGTGTGTGTGTGTGTGTATGTGTGTATGTGTACATGTGTATATGTTGATGTGTATGCGTGTTGATATGTGTGTATATGTGTATGTGTGTATGTGTGTGTGTTGATGTGTATGTATATGTTGATATGTATGTGTTTGCATGTGTGTATGTATGTGTGTGTTGATGTGTGAGCATGCCTGTACCATGGTGTGCATGTGGAAGTCAGAGGACATCTTAGTTATTGGTCTTTCCCTTCTACCTTATTTGAATCAGGGCCTCTTGTTTTCTGATGCTACCCATGCCAAGTTAGGCCAGGAGCCTCAGGGATTCTTCTGTATCTCCTTCCTACCTCACCACAGGTGTTACCTAATAGCAGAGATTGGCAACCTGCAGAAGTAGACTGTTGTTGACAGAGAACTTCTTGACCCCTAATTCTGTAATAACAAGCCTCTTCATAGATCTCAGTGTCTTTCTGGAAAGGAGAAACTCCCAGGATGGTCTTG
Organism: Apodemus sylvaticus; assembly: GCF_947179515.1. Classification (NCBI taxonomy): domain Eukaryota; kingdom Metazoa; phylum Chordata; class Mammalia; order Rodentia; family Muridae; genus Apodemus; species Apodemus sylvaticus. The sequence continues at coordinate 36,756,255 of NC_067492.1, read as the reverse complement.
AATAGAAAATGGACTTGGGGACCATTAAGAACATCCATGACTGGATGTGGTGGCACCTTTAACAGCAGAACTTGGGAGACAAAAGGAGGTAGACTTCTATAAATTTCAGGCCAGATTAGTCTACGTAGTAAGTTCCAAGCCAGTCAGAGCCATATAGTAGACCCTGTCTCATAAATAAATAAATAATAAAAATTTTAAAATTCCAACATTCAAAAGGCTGGTAATGTAGCTCAGTTTGTGCCTGGCTGGCACTCACCCAGAAATTGGCAAAGAATTTTCTGCTCCACCTTAGATAAATCATTTCTGAGAATGCTACCCATGATTGTCATGAACATCCTCAGGCCTGGAAGGGTAAGGACAGAGTGCTCTAGACTCGAGGATACTCAAACAGCCATCAGATTCCCTAGGAAAAGCGAGATGAGCTGCTTCCATGGCCTTAGATTCTGCCCCAGAAGCCTTGACATTTGTCTCACTGAAAGACTTCAAGCAAGTCTTAATTTCTTCACAATTAGATTTTCATCTTCTTTTGTTTTGTCTTCTGAGACAGGACCACTCTATGTAACCCTGGCTGTCCTAGAACTCAACATATAGACCATGCTGGCCTTGAACTCACAGAGAAGTCTCCACCCCACCTCCCTATTGATGGGCTTCTGGGCCTGCCCCACCATGCCCAGCTCAACTTTAATCTCTTTGAAACCATTCATCTATTGTGCAAGTCCGTTTGTTTGTACTCTGACCTGAATGGAGCTCCATCGTTTTGTAGCTTCTATGGGTACCCTTTCAGTTCTCACTTCACTCCACCAGTTCTGCAAAAGAAAAAAAGAGAATAAGAAAGTTAAGATGGCTTCCCATTCTGCAGAGTCTCTAGCAAAATCTCCTGAGAGAAGGGATGTTGTAAGATCACTGGGTGAGTGGGCAGGTGGTCCAGTTCTCTGGCTTGCTGCCTGGGGCACCTTGCATGGCCTCCTTAAATTCTGACCATGTTCAGCCTCCCAGTACTTCTGACATCACCTACCTGAGTTCTGGCCTCACTCGCTCTTGTGAGAGCAGTTTTAGCATCTCGTGGATAACACAAAATCACAACCACAACGTGGGATATTGCTACAATAAGACACTGATGCAACTTTAAAGATGAACTAATTGGCTGGTAGATAATGAGCCTGAAAGTGGGTAATAATGCCATGCACTAAAGGGGATAATAGTATTGATCTGCCTGCCCAGGCCTGTTGGGAGGATTAGCTCACTGGAAATTGTAGAGATCTTCACCACAGAGGAACATAAATGATAGCACATCTGAGATTCACCTCAGCCCCTTTGGGATGACTCTTCTTGGAGTGGGTTAAACGACTGTCTGGATGCCATGGCAACCGAGCTTAGCCTGATGGAGTCTTCACTCCCTGACTCCACGTGAAGTTCTATGTTTTTAACTCAATCATAAAGCAAAGACTTGTCTTTCTTTAAAAAAATGGAAGTCCAATGAGAAAACATTTGGCTTTTAGGCTTGTCTTAGGAGAGAGGAACATAGGGAAGCTGCTGGATGCCTTCAAAGATGTCAACTACATTCAGCATTCTTGTCTGTCACTTCAGAAACCGTGGGCAGAAAAGTCATCTTAAAACAATTAAGGATAGCCAACAGAAACTCAGCATAATGGGGGTGGCAGACAGGCTACCCAGGAGGTATGGATATAATGGCTCTGACTTTAGTGAATTCTCTTCACTATCATTAAAAAACAAAACAAAACAAAGCAAACAAACAAAAAACCCAGCTCCCAGTCACCCTCAAAAGACAGGGCTCCATGGGCTGTTTACACAATGTCATTGTGACAGTCCTGCAAGCTCACCAACGTTCTGATGTTTGTTTGTGTGGGCACCATGTGCTCCCCTAGCAAGCCTTCCTGAGTTCTGCCAATATTTGTGCTGAGCCATGCACTCTGTCCCAAGTCAGTCGTGAAAAGCAAACAAATGAACGAAATGATTTGTTCAGGGTCACACAGCTTTAAAAGTGGAGGCAGCAAGAGATGGTCCCAGCCGGCGCCTCTGGCCTCGAGCCTATAACTCCGCAGCCCTTGCGTTCCGCCCTCCATTGCTTATCGCCTGTTTGTTTTCCTTTCTCTTTGCTCTAACCAGCTAAGCTAAGCATGCACTTAGCCATAGAAATTGCTCAACCAGCTAAGCTAACTAAGCATGCACTTAGCCATAGAAACTGCTTGGGAAAGGCTGTTGTGGAGGCAGGGGATTTTTCTGATGGTGCCCTCGGCAGCAGAACGTAGCCGGTGTCCTGAGAATACCTCTGGGAACACATAGGAGTCTTTTGCCAGAAAAACTGAAGTTCACCTTGGAATTCTAGGTTCCTGCATGTCCCTCCCATCCCCTCATCTCCTTCTTCCTCAAGGCATTTTTAAAAAGAAAGATTTTTAAATTGCTTGGAAATTGAAGCAAGACTGCCTGGTTATTGATTCAGATTCTGCCAGATCTGACTCAGAGCTGTCTCCCCTGTTACTGCCACCAGCTCTGATGGCCGAAGAGGGATTTTGAGGATTTGGTTTGTAATCAAATGACCCAAGAATCCTTCCTGCTTCTCCACTCCAACATGGGGAAATGTAATACTTTCCATTCCAGCTCAGCCCTTGCTGCCAGGATGGTAATTGAGATTTCAATCGGTCCCCTTGCATTCAGGAATTTTGCTTAACACAATATGTTTAGTTATTTCTTTGCTTTTGTATCTTAACAGAAAACAGTAAACAACATTTGAACAGCCACAGAATAATGGGGTAGATTTATCCAGCACTATGGCTGATAGACACAATGATAGTTGCCCTGGGATCCCTGGTACTGGAGCTGTGGTAGGGACTGTGCTGTGGCAAAGAAACCCTATACCTTATGTCACCTTTCTTACAGAAAAGAAGCTAGGTCTGTTGCATCTTATAAGGAAAAAATATTAAGTAAACAATACAATACTTGACTAGCAATCTGCTTGTATGCTAAAGGGTTGGAGAAATAATCATACAGACCTGAATCTACCTATTTTCTAGGCTTCTTTTAACAAATTTTCTCTGCTTGGTTTCTATGGAAACTGGAGAGTGCATATGAGCTAGAGATGCTCAGTAGTCTTTCCCAGCAGATGTGGCCGTTGTGGATTTCTCTAAGTGATGTCATATTTTAACCACTAAGATTAAAAGAAAAAAATTATCAGTGCACGATACTCCAAATCATTGATAAGAAAGGTCAGTGTTGACAGTCCCTATCTACCAGACACTTGCTGTGTTCTGGAACAATATTAAACACATACCTTAACTCAGTCCTCCGTGGGGACTTGTTATCTTTAAGAACCACTCGGGTTACCTCCAGGAAAATAAAACCTCTTCAAGTTTTTCCAATATACAGAATCGAATAAAAGGACACAGTCGTGGTAGAAATGCTGAGAGCCTTGAAGCTGTGAGGCAGCTCAGAAAGGAGCAAATGAGGAAGACACCATCAACCCTGAGGCCAGGGAGCCAGCTCATAAAGGCAAAGTCTGTAATGCTCAAAACCTGGGACCAATCAGCATTAGCCACAACTGTCATAAAGACTGCACATAGACGCTAAGACTGTAGATGAGGGCTATTTGGTAGGCACTGGTAGAAACTACAGCCAGCATCTAACATGGACAAGAAGGGATACCTGCCTTCTCTTTCCCCTATTCAAGTTCTGGCCAGGTACAACCCCACTTAGCTTCTAAGATCAGGCATGCTCAGGATGGCAAGGGCTCAGACCTGACCTTCCTTCTCTGTTGCCCGCCTACCTTATGTCAAGGCTTCCTATTGGCTAACCTTGCATAAGGGGTCAGGTGACCAGAGGTCCTGGGAAATGAGCTTTCCCAGGAGAGCAGAGAAATTCAGGGATGAGCTCAAAGACAAACCCGCAGTTTGTTGATTTGCAGAGTTTTACTACACCTATTTCATGGGTGAGAAATGAAGCACACAAGAGAAAAATTTCTTTTAAAAATATTAGCAAGGTAATCATGCATGCCATTAGCCAACTTATCCTATCTCTCTGAAGAGGACTATTTCTTCACAGCAATCTTACATTGTATGCCCTTCACATAAACAAGCTCGGTTAAGCATCATTTGGAAGAGACTGAAGTCTGAAAGCTATCCATCTGGGGGGTTCTAGACATTTATATGTAGTTACATTTTCAAACGATTCACCCCGACGAATCCAGTCATAAAGGTATGAAAAGGACCATTGGGTTACTGATAGCATAGGTTTGGGAGTTTGGGACAAGAAACAAGGCTGAGGAGAATCCTTACCTCCTATCCCATCTACTGGAGGACTAGACTGTGAGTCAGTCTAGTCTAGTGAGTTAAACTCTCTGAGATGATGGGAGGGAAAGAGTGAGATGCTCAGTTCCTATTTTCTATCCGCATGCTTGACCATCTGCTACTGCTAAACTAGCTAGAGAAATACATAAGGGGAACGCTGAGATTTCTGTGGTTCTCTGAACTGAGGAAACTCATTGAGCTGGAGACACCCTGTCAAACAAAGAGAGAACTGTTCCATCTGAGAGGTCTTGCAGGCATTCATAGTTTAAGATAGTATATAAAGATTTTGAGTTACCACCAATGGAAGGGAACCACCTACCTTATATCAAGGCTTCCTATTGGCTAACCTTGCACAAGGAGGGGTCAGGTGATCAGAGGTCCTGGGAAAGGAGCCACATCTGTTTTCCTTTCAATTTGTGCTACCTGTGGAGGAATTCCTGATCGGTTAGGCCAGCCCTATCTACATTAGAAGATGAATCCACAAGTGTCTTAGTGAGGGTTTCTGTTGCTAGGGTGAAACATCATGAGCAAAAGCAAGTAAGGGAGGAAAGGGATTACACGTTCATGTTGTGGTCCCTCTCTGAAGGAAGCCAGGACAGGAGCTCACACAGGGCAGGAAGCTGGAGGCAGGAGCTGAGGCAGAGCCTTGGAAGAGTGCAGCTGCCTGGCTTGCTCCTTTTCATTATGGAGTTACATAAGTGTGGTCAGTAATGACCAAGCAACACAGTCGATACAGTTCAGACCGTAAACTTTCTTTTCCCACCAAGACTATAATGGACTGAACCTATGAATTGTAAGCAAGCCCCAGTTACATGGTGTCTCCTTACAGCAATAGAAACCCTAAGTAAAACAGAAGTTGGTACTAGGGACTCAGGCATTGCTGTGATAGGTGTGATACTTTTGTTAGGTCCTTGGCACTTTGGATTAGGAAAGCAAATTGAAAATTGAGTTTGGCAAGGCTGTTAATCCAAAACTTTTAAATTTAGTCTCAGGTGAAACTTTTATCCATCTATCTCTCTCTCTCTCTCTCTCTCTCTCTATCTATCTATCTATCTATCTATCTATCTATTTGACAAGGGCAGAAAGCAGCCACATTCTTCCCCAAAGTATCACAAGAATAGTGTCTAGACCATATAATAACATGGTCTAGACCATGAAACCTTTTGAACCAGGCCCCCACAATTCAGATCACCCTCAGCACCACCATCTTCCCTGCTTCTACTAGGATGGTCCATTAATCCCCACTAAATGCCTTCGATGCTTTCCTAATCCAAAGTGCCAAGGACCTAACAAAAGTATCACACCTATCACAGCAATGCCTGAGTCCCTAGTACCAAGTTCTGTTTTACTTAGGGTTTCTATTGCTGTGAGGAGACACCATGTAATTGGGGCTTGCTTATAATTCGTAGGTTCAGTCTATTATAGTCTTGGTGAGAAACATGGTGGCCTGTAGGCAGTCCTGGAGAGGTAGCTGAGAGTTCTACATCTGGATCCACAGACAGCAAGCACAGACAAACCACTGGCCTGTCTTAAGCACTTGAAACCTCAAAGCCCACCGTCAGTGACACACTTCCTCCACCAAGGCCATGCCTACTCCTACAAGGCCACATCTTATCATAGTAGTGCTGCTCCCTCTGAGCCTATGAGGACCGTTTTCACTCAAACTACCACAACAAGGATACTCTGTCTTCCATCCCAAGACATCCAAAGGTAATAACCCACAAAGAGGGATATTTTTTATCCCACTAAAATCCAAACACTATTTGGGGGGGAGGTTTACCTTTCTCCTTGCAGGTACAGGGCAGTTTGGACCAGCAACCTAGCTTTGCTCTCAGAAAGCAATCAACTTCTGGAACTGAGATAGATGGCGTGCAATCCCCCTGGCCAGTCCTTCATCTACAATGTTTGCCAGAACTGCTAGAATGGAAAGTAGCTTTGTTAAAACAGGAATGGATACTTAAGGATGAGGGAGACCCACTCTTTCACATTGATGCATAACACCTTTAAGGACCAGAGAGTATCTTAAGGCCCTTTCAGATCACTGACTGACTGACTGACTGACTGACTGACTGACTGACTGACTGACTGACTGACTAATGAGAAAGAAACCTACAGCCTCTACCTGCCCTGAGTTTCCTCCAGGACTGCGTCCAGTTGTGTAGAGCCTGATATAGATGAAGGACTAGGAACAACCTGAATGGGGCGCTATGGGTGACAACTTAAGAATGAAGTTCTTATTCACTCAGAAACAGAAAAGAGATGATGGTGCAGCTTTTCAAAGCTGACAAATGCTGAACGGTTCACAGAATCTTGAGGGTAAAACTTCTAATAATGACCTGCTGACACACAGTTATAATGTGTTTTCCTCTGTTTTTATGCTTTCAATCATTTCTTCAAAAGTCAATTTTTTAAAAAAAAGTCTATTAATAATCAGAAAAATGAAAAATACAAAGACAACCCAGCTCCTTTATATAGCCTAGTTGGCCAAATTCACTTTTTCACTCTTGATATAGTTCAGAAAAAAAATTTCTTCAGCATTATGACTTGTTATTTATAGCGAGGCATCCATTCTTAGGTCTGTGGTCAAATATGGAAAATCCTCTAAGGACTCTCTTTTCCATGTGAGCTAAGAGAGTTCAGAATGCTTCGAGCTTTCTCATGATGTGATTAATCTTCAATCCATTCTGAGGGAACAATATCCGCCAACCCATTGTTGATGTCCTTGTTTCTGTAAACTAGACGACTTGACCCAGAGGACGGTGGGAATTTCCCTAGATGCCGCAAGTGTGCCCACTAAACTCAAACCAATGCATCTTGCACTCAGCGTCTGCTTAGGAGCACAGTGAATCTACACATGCTCTCTACAAAGCCATGTGATCGAAGTGAACTTCGACAAGGGGGGAGTTGGCGTGAAAAGGGACAGCGGACCCCCGACTTTAGTGAAAATACTTTTCTTTGGCAAACTTCACAGAACATGAGACTGTATAAAGATGTTGCTGGAGCCCTTTTCAGATCCTTGAGGGGGATTATGCAAGTGAGGGAGCCTGAAACTGAAAACTTTTATAATTTTGTGATTCATTTGCATCTGAATTCAACATTGCCATAATTGTTCTTGTCGTTATTATTATTACTATTATTATTTATTGATAAGTACATGAACTTGAAACACAACAGGCTATCAGTGTCTCACTATCTTGATCACTACATGAATTTTGAAAGGCTTCCTGGAGGAGGTAGGCTTGGTTTTGGAAACTATTATTTTACTTTAAACACTTATAACTGTGTCTAATATTTTTTTCCTGGCAAGGATATATAGCTACACAGTGTCAAGATATAGAAATTAAGGTGAGGCAGAGGATATGTGATACATTCATATTTGCCACTATATTCAGATGAAAAAGAACAGGGTTTGATGATTAAGAAAACTGTCAAACCAATTTCATTACTGAAAGTGTAAGAGTAACAGATTTTCTGGTTTTGTTCTGGTTTAGACCTTGTTTGTTTTTAAAAAAAGAAATAAATAACTACAAACCTATTTGTTTAGGGTATTTTAGTTTCTGGTCATGTTGGTAAAGCAATATGTCTGCCTGCATCAAATTATTCTATAGAAGAAAGCTTACTCGGTGGATACACAGCATCAAAGTTAAATCTTTCTTCCCCAGGCTAGTGAAAACTAGAGCTTTCTGATTTCCCTCATGGGAAGCTGCTCATCTTGACCCACTGAACTGGTACAAAAAAAAAAAGTGAAACCGTGGAGGGAAAGTCTAGATTTTCCTATGACAAATTGTAATGGGAAGAAGATCTGGGACAGAGGACAGATTCCAGCTACAGCTACGTGCAAGGATCTCGGAAGGCGAACAGGGTGCCAAAGCACCCCATAAGGTGCATTGATCCCATGCCCTCAGTGAGCCCTGTGGAGGCATGTCGACAATGATGCCACCTGTCCTTGGATGGAGCAAACGTATGGCCTTGATTGAATCTTGCCAGGGTGACACCGGTAGATCTCCCAGCTTCCCAGGTCCACGACTCGTCCGTCCTATCTTCTTGGGTCTAAAACTACTGTGTAAACCAGTGCCTTGGGCAGAAAACTGGAGAGTCCTTGGTCCATGAAGACACAATTGTGGACATCCTTCCTCCACTCTCAGGACTGTAACTGAGCATGGATGACGCGACAGCCCAGCCGGATAACAAAACATAAAAGCTGGACCTCCCATCACTGAACAAGTTGAACCTTCTGCTGGTATCAGGCTGCCCCATGCAAGAGAAACCACACCTACAGCCAAACCCACAAGCTTTCCTCCCACCCTATAGACAGAAGTCTACCTCTTGACCCGTCTACAATATCCACAGGGTTTTCCCAGACGTGGCCATAGTGTTCATTCCTTCTTCACAACTTCCTATTTGTTTTGGGAAAAGAAAAAAAAAACAGCTGTGCAAAAAGAGTATATAGAGGTTCTTCGGGGAGCTTGGAAGGTCCTCAGTGACCCATAGGTGGTCATGTCCTTGTCCACTCTGCTGGTTTCTATACCCATCAAATCTGCACTCTTTAAACATTTGCTGGACATGATAGTTAGTGCTCATCGTCAGACTGACCACATTTGAAATCACATAGGAGACACACCTCTGACTGCCATTGAAAGAGGCTCAGAGACTTATTGGATCAACCCTGAGTGTGAGTGGTACCACCCCATGAGCTGAGGTCCTGGACTGTGTTGGAGGATGAAAGGGAGGAAGCTGGAGCATCAGAGTTCACCTCTCTGCCTCCTGGTTCAGGACACTTGTGACCAGTTGTCTCACAAGCCTGGCACTACTCCTTCCTCACCATGATGGCCGGCACCTTCAAACTGCAAGCCAAAATGAACCCTTATTTCTAATTCACCTATTCTGCCAGGTGTTCTGGTCACAGCAATGAGAAAAGTGATTGATACAACGGATCAATGAACAGATGACACTTTAGGATTAAGGGAAAACATCCAGGCACAGGTGTTTGTAAAGAGTGTATAGGCTCTGGGGGGGATGGGGGGACTTGGTGGGGGCTTGGTGGGTACCTGTGATCCAGGGTCATCTTATTAAAGGCCTTAATAAGACAGGACACTGTGTGCACATACTGACATCTAATGATGCCTGGGGGCTCTTGATTAGGAGCAGGGACCCTACCACTCACTAGTAAGAGACAACTTGTTTTAAGAAGGAAGGAATTGATGACTTTATTTGGGTGCAAAGGACACTGAATTGACACATATAATAAAGGAAGAAATTCCAGAAACCAAACCCCAGAATGGGAAATGAAACCCACTAAGGACCCAGAAATCCCTCTTCTCCTTCCTTCTCTCCTCTTCTCTCCTCCCCTCCCCTCCTCTCCCTTCCCCTCCTCTCCTTTCCCTTTCCTTCCCTTCCCTTCCCTTCCTTCTCTTCTCTTCTCTTCTCTTCTCTTCTCTTCTTTGCTTTCCTTCTCTTCCCAGTTCCCCATAGATAAATCTCAGACACCTCCATTCTCTCTCCTCTTTGCACTTCCTTTCCACTGTATCTATTTTAACATCATTCTATTTTACATCAGAGAATTCTCCATATATCAGAGAAAATAGCTCCTAGCAACTCTAGACAAATGTTTAATGTTTTCGAACTAAGAAAAAAACTAGCTTTATACCTCCAACTGAGATATTCTGCAAGAAGCACCCAATTAAGTCTGGATTCTGTGCACCTCCCTTTGGAGAATCACTGTGCCCAGGCATGTCACACAAGTCTTGGCCAAACTGTGTGAAGAAGGAAACCAGCCATCATTACTGACAGCTCTGTCATGGCAATATGGATGTTTGAAATAAGACCTTTGGCAGCTTGCCACACGAGCAAAGGGAACAGCAGTGTGGAAAAGTCCTTTTGAGGTGGGGAGTGTGGAGAAAATAATTACAGGTACTATATCCATATGGGATAGTAGCAAAGAGAAGCCTTCTGAGACTCTGGCTTCTGGATCCTAGGGTTGGCTTGTCTCAGATAACCTGTCTTCAACAGGTCCCATGAGTCTTAGATTCTGGCCCGAGAGCTGACCTTCAAATAGCAGCCCCACTTCCTGTGAATGTTGGCTGTAGGCCCCTGAGACCCTGAGGATCCTGGTGATGCCTGAAAAGTCTCTCTTTCCTGGCCTATCAGGCTTTACTTGATTGAGTCTGAGAACCTGATTTTGATTCTTGCCTTAGTGTCTAATTTCTAAAGTGACTCTGTGAATAATCACCGTTCCTCTCTTGGAGGTCACTGTGAGAATCACTGAGAATGTGTGAAACAGAATGATGCAAACTGTAAAGTTCCAGGCAAGCTGGGTTTGCTATTTTGAAGTTATTCACCGCTCTTCCCTTTGAGGATCTCACTAAATTTGTTTGTGCCGGTCTCTTTTCTCTCATTAAAAATAAAGTTATGCTTTCTAATCATTTGCCAAAACGGTTGCTCTTTCTAAAACTGATATGAATATGTAGTTTTCAAGACCACGTAATTGAATAAACAAGTGTATGATTAAATCTAGTCTCCTTGTCACCGAGAAGACGTGAGACATTTCATTTGAAAGCATGCTAATGCAAACATCTATCACATTACTGGTGCCTTTGTTACTCCACAGTTACAGGGAGTTGCTTTTAGATCTGTCATGACCACTTAAAACCGCACATTACTGTGTTACTATGTTGTCAATTATTTCAATGAAACTGTTTCCCATACATTTCATATAGTATGTGAAAACATTACTCTGTTTTTAACCCTTTCATCTCCTCCCTTCCAAATTGGAAAAAAAAACTGTTCTAAAAAACTTATTGCTGTCGAAAAAGATTCTTTTTTTTAACTAAACAAAAAACAGTTTATTTGAGGAGGGATCCAAAGGCCTTATGAGATTACCAGAGAAGTCTGTAATACTCCCAGAAAGATGCAAACCTTTGTTTTTGTTGAATGTCACATGCTGTACCTGTCATTTTCTAGTCATTTTCTCCATTTGGCTTTTTATATATGTACATGCAGAGTTCACTTTGCAGCCCTGGCTTGTTTTGGACATTTCATCTTCCTGCCCCAGCCTCCCGAGTGTTGGGGTTGCAGGTGTGCCCCATCACATCTGGCTCGTATTCTTGTTTTGTTCCACTTGTGCATGGTATCCTAAGTCTGGTCGTCTGGCTCATCTGACGACTGCTTTATCTCTGCTGTGGTGTTCCTGCCATGAGGCGCTGCCTAACTACAGGCCCAACCCAATGAAGCCAGTCTGTCCCTGACTGAAAGTTCTGAAGGCTTGAGCCGAAATAAAGCTTCCTATATCTTCAGTTGTTTTTCTTTGGTATCTGTCACAGTGACAGAAAACTACGAGGGAGTGGGGATTTGGGGAATCAGATCTCAGGAAACACCCAGCGACAGATTCTTAGACCTGAATCATCCAGCTCAAAGCTGGTCTCCTTGGTTCCCACTCTTCCCTCAATGCTGGTCTCCCTCTGGTTCAGCTATCCAGTAATGGAATGCGTGTCAGAGAGGAACAGGGGCAGGATAGCTGTTGGCTGTTTAGACTCAGAGCAGGGATCCCCTGTAATGAGATCTGCCACCATCCACTGATGTTCTCTCTGCCTAGTGCCCTGCCCGTTTCCACATGCGTAGTCCATTGTTATCTGCAGACAAGCGAAGGGGCGTTCCATGAGCATGCCCGCTGCCCATTGGCTCAGTTAGCTCTACATCTGGAGAAGAGACTAATCTCATAGCAATTACTTCAGCCTTTGTCCGGTGTCCGCCATAGCCCTCCATAACAAGGTAGTTCATCAGCCTTTTCCTCTCTTAAGACCCCCTCCGACTCTTGAGAGGTTTCGCTTTCCTCTCATTTCTTGCTTTCATCTTCTCTCATAATAAAGCTCGTTTTATTTACTTTATACTTGGCTTATGGCCGTGAGTTCCCTAGCTTCACACGTCGTTGGTGAAAGACAGTGAGCCCAGGAGCTGCTGTCTCGGGTTCATCTTCGATAACCACTGAGTGTCTGTTGCCCTGGGTCTTTGGATGGAGCACAACTGGGCCTGGTATCACATTCAAAGAGTCTTAATCACCATCAGCTCCCGGCTCTGAGAGCTGCCGATTTTCCCACAGTTCCTGGCTGCAGCTGGACCATCCTTCACTTCCCCTTCACCAGGACCGCCTTCAGCTCCCCGTTTCATGTCCTTCTTGTCTAACGCCATTTTCTCTCCCTTTCTTTGTTCCTCAGGATTTATACCTTTTGTTTGCTGTCATTCGGTGCTGTTTTGAGAAGAGGAGATTAAATGGCATAAACACTTGGTGACATTTTTCTATGTATTCTGTTTTAGCAGAGATTTCTTATTTTCACCTATATAAAAATAAAAATAAAAGACAATTGGCCTTACAGTAAAACTTCTTGGCACCATTATATCCAATGCAGTGTTAATTTCATGCGATCTAATGAACAATGGGCTACATTCAAAGTCATAAAGGAAGAAAAAGCCAATGTTTGCTCTCCAGAGGTAGTTAGAAATATCTACCCCTTCATAGCAGACTGACAGGCATGGGGGAAGAGATGTGACCACACACACACACACACACACACACTAAGACATTCACCTTCATAATCGCCTGGTTGCTCCAGAAGCCACTGCCTTGCACTTCACAGTGACACAAAGGCTTGCTTCCTCCTCTGCATACATTGGGTTTGTGGTAGTTATTGGATGACAGTGGACCACTGGCACATCCGAGTGGCCGCCCCAGAGTCTGTGGGCAAGCAGACTCCTCAGTGTGCTCCTTCTCACCGCCATCTCTGCATTGCCATGGAATAGCCAACGAACAGCACAGAAATGGGTTTTGATAAAGAGATCAAATGAGGTTGAGAAGGACACGCGAGAAACCTGTCAGCTTCCCTTGCTAAAAAAAGAATGCAAATAGCTGGGGAAAAAATATGAGAGAGACCTGGGTAAATGTATAGGTTTCCTGAAAGTGAAAAAGAAAAATGCATGTTTCCACAGCACTTTTCTTCCAAGGGATGACACCTCTTTAGTGTTTTTCCACAAAGAAAGCAAAGGCGCAAGACACAGGCGCTCTTACCCTGAACAGCAGGCCCATGGCAGCCTAGCTCATATTTTAAAACGTGAAACTGGAGCTCTGTAGATACACACAGTTGAATACACTTCAAAGGATGCAGCTAGGAGAGATGGAGGATTTCTTCCAAAGCCCTGTGATGGACAGGTCTCATGGATGGGTTAAGCAGCTTCCAAGTTGCTGGTCCCAAAATCTGCTCCCGCATCCCTGCTCAGTATCCACCTGATACTGGGTTTAAGAAATGAGAGATGGACAAAGCAGAGAGAAATGAGACAGGACACTGGGAGAGACACCGTTCCTTTTATAAGCCAATGTTTTTCTGGTCCAGGATTTTACTTAACCCTATATGTGCTACCCAGATACTCTATTTCTGCGCCATCTAGCCCTGACTCCAGTCTCACTCTTCTCTTATTTTTAGACAGGGTCTTGCTAAGTTTCCCAAGCTGCCCTGATCATACTCACTAGCCCACACAACCATCAAATGTGGTATTCTCTGGTCTCAGTCTCTGGAATAACTGTGGTGACAAGCCTGCATCATGTCACTGGTTTATGGGTATAGGTTTTATATAATAGGTACAGTTTCAATGACCATGCTCTTGGAGAGAGGCACTTGTATATATAACACTGTATTTGGTTGAAGGACTCATTTACAAATAATATCATAATGGCCTAGCATCCAACATTGAGAAAGAAAATGTCCTGATAACAAGGTGCAAGGCTACCAACTCTAGCCTGAGCTGCAGACAGGCCTGCTCCCACACAGCCAGACAGAGCCAAACCAATGCAACTGGCCTTACCACCTGGGGAATGAAGTTGTTTGTAATGTACCTACCCACCTCTTCTGAAATGAAACATTCCTTCATGTCCAGAGAGAGGACAGGCTCATGGAACCAGAGGATCTCGGTATTTATAAAAAAGCAGAGGTAGGGTTAACAAGACCCCTCCCCAAGAACATAGAAGCAGCAAACCGTTCCTGGGGAAGAGACTCCGCAGTGTAGGTGATGCCAGGAACTCCAGGGGTGTAGCTTTCACGCATGCTGCAGTGCATTTGGGGTAATGCAGCTGTCTTTTGAGTCACCATGCCCCTGTAAGTAGTCCAATAAACTTACTGGCTCCCCAAACTAGACTTCTTTAGTCATTATTCATCTTATTCTGGAGTGAATGAACATTTGTTCATAATAGGATTTATAGGTTTATACCAGATTAGAAGCAGATAAAGGCAGGTTTATTAGACATTTTCCTAGTCCCAAGGAACAGGACCAGTGAAACTGAGCACCCAGGCTAAGGGAAGGGGCTTTTATAGGTCTTAGTCGAGGAGTGATGATATATCAGATAGGAGTTGGGATTGTGTCCAAAAGCTGAACTCCAGGATGGGCATTTTTAGGCAGGTTACCAGAAATGCTGAGGTGAGGAGTGATCACAGTTAGCCTAGAGTTTTTTTCCAGGGGGTGGGGCGAGGAAAAGAGAGCAGAGTGGGGGTTTGAAGGTCCCAGTTTCTGTGGGAGTGAGCAGGGGTTCCAACCAGTCAGTTCACCTCTCCTGTAGAAAAAAGCCACACAGCACAGCTGCCTCAGGACCCTTCTAAGACTGCCTAACCCTCCAACAAAAAGATGCAAGTGGAGAAAATTCACAATTTTCCCAGCATGTTAGAGGTCAGTGAGAACTGTGAACAGGGCAGGAGACACAGTTTAAAATCTCCTAGAGGAGTAGAGCCTCTTGTCTGTAACGCCAATCTTAGGCTAAATGACTGAGATTTCCCCTACCCAAGAAACCATCTCCAAATACAAGCTATCCAAGAGGCTGCTGATGTTCCGTAGTGTGTGTGGACCAAAATGTAGAAAAAGAAATGATGGCTATCATGTTTCTCCTTTCTATATTTAGGTTTATTAAATTTCTACCCAAAACAGATTCTTTCCCAAGACCAGGGATGCCATGTATGGATATGCAGGTTGTGCAATGAAAAACTCTAAATACCTTCACAGTGTAGGATGCAGAGGAAAGAAATCCCTGCCCAGTTTTGCCTGTTTTCCAATGCTATGGTCTCAAAGCACTCTCTAAAATATCTAACCAACAAACAGGCCACCCGAGTTGATGTGGCTAACTTCTGTGCCCTCCAGGCCTCTGACTAACCATCATTCCATTGTCAGAAGTAGGAGGCAGGTACTGTGGACACTGCAGAGTCTTGCCAACTTGCTGTCACATGGAAGGAGTGTCTTCCTTCCACAAGCACAAGGCCACACTGGCTTCTCCCACCTGGATGATTCTGTGATATAACTTCAATAAGAATCCAGAAGGCCATATCTATATCTGAAGAGTTGAGAAGAACCTGGGATCTCGGTATTCTTCCCTGCTCTCCATCGTGTGAGGGTGGATGGCATCCCCGGCTCCTTACTGGGGCACACAGGAAGGAGATCCATGTTCACCAGAGCTCATTCTTTCTGAGCCTGATGACACACCACCGCGGGGCTCCCCAGTCCTCTCTGTGGAGTACCAAGAGATGCGATCAGAAAAATAAACATCAGCACCTACAGCGCATCCCACTCCTGCCTTGGCACACGTCAAAGATCCTTTTCCAAACCCAACCCCTCTTCTCCTCAACTGTAATTGGTCTCCAGCAATGCTACCTGTGGGATAAAGGGTTCTTATCCCCATCTTTTTGGTTTTTTGGTCTTTAAGATAAAAGCAGTTTGAAATAAGCAGTCAAAAGTACCTAAATATCCATTTAGACTTCTCTGTTGGAAGCTAAAATCTCTTTGTTTTTCCTTCTTGATTTCTCTATGTATAAATTGTGTTATATATAGTTACCTTTCTTGATTAGAGATAATGGTGATACTTCCCTGAAGAACAAGTGAGAACACTGAGGACAACAACATCAGTGAGGACAACGACTGTAGTTAGGCTTCGCTGCCTTCAGACTGATCTAACTCTGTGTTACCCTTATCAGACACCCAAATGCCCTGGACCCAGCTTGACCCTTAGTCATATTAGTACAGTCATACTGTTACGACAAATAGTCATAATAGTAATAACAGCTAGCTCCTTTGAGCATAGAATACCCCATTCTAATATACCTCAGCTTCCATATATTATTTTATTTAATCTTCCTGAAACTCCTCTGAAGTATAGGTACCATTAGTATCCCTGCTTCACAATGAAGTCGTGAGGAGTTATCACTTGCCCCAGGTCATACTGCAAGAACTTAGACTCTATGCAGTCTAGCCCCAGAGCACATGGTTGCAACAACCCTATGAGACTTTAACCAGCCACACCTAGTTCAGCTGAGGTGCATGTGGAATCATGTATAGCTCTTCGAAGTTCATCTCCTGATAACTCCATGGGGTTTAGGGTGCTTAGTCCACTCTGATTGCTATAATAGGTGGGAACTGGTAGCTAACCAGCCATAGAAATGTGTTACCACTCTGGAGGCTGGGAAACTCAAGATCAGGTTTATAGATGGCCCCCTCCTATTGCATTTCACATGGCAGAAGGGGGGTGAGGAGGCTCTCTCGGACTCCTTTGATAAGGATGTGCATTCGAGTCATGAAGATTTTGTGTCTTAATTGCCTCTCAAACACTCCACCTCTGAATACCATCATTCAAGGCACGAGGATGCAATATAGGAATTTGGGGAGATCACCGATACCCAGTCTACAACATGGAGTCTATGGATTACAGTGCCAGGGGTGACAGTGGCTTCTCCTCCATGGTGGCACTCTACTGCTACCATGCCATCCCTCTGCACATGCTCAGAAGGATAGCAAACAAAATGTCTCTCTGGGCTCCCCAGAGTGTTCCCACATGTGCCATGCCCCCCCCCAACAGCCTCCCTCTCCCTATTGCTCTTTAAAACTGGGTTGGCACAGTTGACACCAGACAGCCACAAGGTTTTTGACAATCCATTACCTCTTTTCTCCCCATCCCACAATCCTCACACTCCCAACCATTCCACATGTCCCTATGCTAATTGCCCTTTCCAGAGTTAACATTTCCAAATGGCAAGATAAGTTCAGTGTCATTTAAAAGGAAAAAAAAGTACGCATCCTTGAAACATACCAGGAAAATGTTGCCCCTCCCTTCTTTCTTCTGTAATGCCATCCTTCCCCTCCCCACAGAAATACTGAGCTCATGGGGCCTCTGGCTTCTCGTTTTTCCCAGGGAAGTCAATTTCAGTTCCGTTCCCAGTGTTTCATAACATGGGAGCTCAACTTACACGCTTCCAAACAGAGGGATGGCTGCTTGGTTTTGTTTTTCTCTTCTCTCAAGAAAAAGCTGCAATCTCAGTTGAGGGCTTAAGCAGACTTAGCAGCCATCAGCCTCATAAGCTCTGGCCTGCCATAAATAGTCTTTTTTCATCAGAAGCTGCAAATCACTGCACGACTATAAACCGGAGCCACTCGGACAGCTGCCCACAGCACCGAGCATGGCACCCTGCATTTAGTGGCGTTTAATGAAGATTTGTTGATGGACTGGTTGATCCGGGTCTTCTATATCAGATGCAGACTCTGCCTCTTAAGTTTTCTTCAGGGGATTGTAGCTAAGATTTAAAACCAACTCTTTATGCTCCCCCAAAACTTCTCTATCCCTACAGTCTATTGAGCCTTAGGATCCTGGAATCGATGATGCTCTGTTTGGAAGGTTCTATGGTCCCAAAGTCTAGGAAGAAAAATAAGGAAGACCCAGTCAGTGCCCCTTAGCCAGTAAACTATGACTCACGGGCAGTTTGTCATGACTGCCTGGAAGAAATAATAAAAAGCCTTCAGCGCCCTCCGGATCATAAAAGGAAAATTGAGAATTGATACATGGACAGGATGGAGGCATAGCTCAGTGGCTGAGCATGTGGTCAGCATTCAGGCAAAGTGAGTCTTAGTCCCCAGCACCGCCGAGGGAAATGTATGTGATAGTCAAGGGCTTTGGAGTCAAGAATTCTGATCCTGCCATTCTTAGTCCTGAGAACTTACTAAGGGTAGCATTTCTGTGTGATGATTTCTTCACACCAACCACCTTGCCACAGGATGTTTGACCAGACTATATAAGAAATCACTTGACAGTCCTTACCAAGGGACAAGGTTCCTTTGGAATTCATCCCTGTTATTTTGAGCAACTAGTCACTGTGTGCATTAGCTTTTCTTCCCTGTAACCAAATGCCCAGGATAACAGCTTAAAAAGGAAAGGTTTGGCTCATGGTTCCATTCCGTGATCAGCTGTCTCCATTGTTCTAGGCCTATAACAAAGCAAAATATCATGGCAGCAAGAGAGTGATAGAAGAAGCCCAGCCCAGGACCATGAACCAGAGAGAGGGAATGCCTGTGGTGATGGCTCCGCCCCCTCCTCTTTTTGTTCCAATTGGGGCCCAAGCTTATAGCATGGTACTACCAACATGAGAGGTGGACCTTATCCACAGAGTTAACCCTCTCTTGAAATGCCCTCACAGGCACATTCAGAATCTTCTAGAGGTCTCTCAACCCAACCATGTTGATAGTCAAGATTAACCATCAGAGAAATACAACAAAGGAAACTCTACTGTGTGGTCAATGTTCATGAAAGTCAAATGCATACCAGTTATAACTCAGATAATCAGAATATTCAGTGTAATAGAACATCCTACTCTCCCCACAAGCCAAACAGACCAGGCACACAGTACAGATAAATATTCTGAAGAGAGCGGAAATGACATTGGAGTGTGTAATAAGCCAATGCCATTGGAATCCTAAAGCACCAGCCGTGCTAAATCATGGCTATGAAATCATAGCCAAAATGTATAAAGTAAAATCTCAAAAAAAAAACCCTCAAAGCAGGAATATCATATTTCTCCCCACCTCCTTTCCCTTTCTCTGTTTGTCTCTGCCTCTCTGCCTTTTCATTTCTTTCTTCCCATTCCCCCTTTCTCATTTCCTTGCTGTCAATCCCACACCCTTGCACATGTTAGGTGAGCATTCTAGTCTTAAGCCACATCCACAGCCTCTTCTTGGTGATGCAGAAGAATAGGGGCTGACTGAGTTATTATGTTCCTGTCTTGGCCGTCAAACTTTAGTAAGACAAAAATGAGAGCAGAAGAGTGGATTTACAGTTTGGAAGGAATTAGATTCTTGTGAACACAAGTATTGATTTAAAATAAGGGCAAGGACACTCTTATAAAGGTAAATGTGACAAAGCTGCAGGCAGGGGAAACAGAGCCCATGGCAGTGAAGAAACAGGGTAATAAACCCATCGAACTACCAGCAACTTAGAAATCATGGGTTAGGACAATGAATTGTTATGTTAAAATTTATAGAAAGTCCAGCAAAGGGACAGTTTTTGGTGGCTGTGCAGGGAAATGACAGCGGTAGACATGGCAAAAGTGTCCCTTTTCAGTCCATGGGTAGCTGTGACATTATGTTTGGAGGATGGTTCACAAAGACATAGACCACCTAAAGAAATTGATTCTAAAAGTCTCTCTTGAGCCTTGGAAGATTCATAGATGAACAAGATCAGTCCTTGGAAGTCAGGAAACATCTGGAACATTTGGATCTCAAGGACACAGCTGCTGTGAACACAGTAGAGAAAGGAACAAGATGATTGCAGCTGGGGCATCCAAGATGCAGGGAACAGGAATATAGAAGGTGAATTCCCACCATGAGGATCAGAGAAGGCAGCATCTGAGCAGCCTGGAAAGAGCAGGAGAAGAAATGAAAAAAGTGATTTTGGGCAGAGAAATTCTGCTGCTTTTCATCTGCTATTCCTTTCAGCTAATTATCCATTGGTTCACTGTAGTCAACAAGCATCCTTCTATCTACTGGCTAACAAATACTTATCAAATACTTCCTTTCTGTCTGGCTCTGTGTTAGAAGTTTATAGTAGAATTTGAGTATAAAGCAAGAACCCTCATTTTAGAGAACCACTGAGAAGACATCAACCATCTTCTGAAGGAAGAAGTATTCAACCTCCAGAAACAGATGTGGTGTGAACACCATAAGGAGTGTTCAAACATCTGTCTGCAGAGACCAAAAGAGGCCTTGCTGAGGAAGTTATGATAGGGCGGAATTCCAAAGGGTGAATTTGGACCATCCAAACATAAAAGTTGACTTTAACATGCCTCACAGAGAGAAGAGATGAGCTCAAGATCAGAAATAGTGCAGCGGGAATCAGGGGTTGCACACTACAGGACGGGAAATTCCATGTGGAGAGCGGTGTGGAAGGTGAGCCAGCAGGAATTAGCAGGGCAGATAGGTTTCTGAAAGCCTAGATTTGAGGCTCCTGTGCCCAATTCTAAGGACACTGGTAAATTCATTGCTGTGAAGGGACAACATGACCAAGGCAACTTTTATGAAGGAGAATATTTAATCGGGGCTGACTTACAGTTTCAGAGGCTCAGTCTATCATTATTGTGGAGGGAAGCGTGGTGGTGTGCAGTCCAGCATGGCACTAGGGAAGGAGCCAAGAGTTTTACATCTTGACTCAAAGGCAGCAGAAGGGGACTGCCTTCTTCAGGCAGCCAGAAGGAAAGCCCACCCCCACAGTGACACACTCAATCCGACAAGGACACACATACTCCAACCAGCCTACACCTCCTAATAGTGCCAGTCCCTGTGGGCCACACATTCAAACACATGAGGCTGTGGGAGCCAAACCTGTTCAAATCATCACAGTCAGGCTGAGGGGAACTTGAGTCAAGAAACATATGGGGTAAACCAACCAGACTAGAAGATTGTGGGGAGTTGACAGTGGGAATGTTCCAGGACTTGTTAGCTGTCGAAATACCTAGACAAGAACAATGGGAATGGACCATCTATAGAGAGATGAGCCATGGGGACTCAGACAGAGGTGTTAAAATTTGACCTTTATCGTTAGACTATATGTTCCAAAGGGCGGGGACTCTCATTTTGCTCAAAACTGTTCCCTTGATCAAGTACTTAGTAACTGAATAGGCAGTGTGGTAAGTGACAATTCACTGATGCAAGTACTTAGTGACTAACTGAATGGGCAGTGGGCTACATGAATGAGTCTGGTTTGGAACATGTTATATTAGAAGACCTTTAAGACACTGGAGAGGTAAAAGCCAGAGGCATGGACTGTGTCTTGGGCAAACTTCAAAGAGAAAACACAGGATAAAGATAAGAAACTAGAAGAACAGTCCCTGAATCAGGAAACAAACCTACCCAAGCCAGGAAGAGGTAGGAAAGACACAAAGAAGACCAAGGATGAGCTCCTAAAATCGGGAGAGCATTTCAGCCAGAGAGAGTCAGTCATGTCCACTGCAAGCCAGAAGAGAGCTGGGATCATCCATGACCTTGCAGAGCTCCTTATGGAGTGGTGGAGTGGAGGTGATGATCAGAGGGAGGCAAGAAAACCATGACATGGAGTAGACACAAGTCATGGAAAGTACAAGGAGAAGGGGAGGAAGAGCCTGGTGCAGGAGCTAGGAAGGCTGGCGTGGGGGACCTGGAGAAGGGACAGCACTCTTACTGGCTGTAGCAATGGCTCTTCTACAATCTGTTCCCTTTTCCTTCTCCAGCATCCCTTGGTGGGAGACAACACAGACAAGAATCAGGAAGATGTTAGTCTCATTCTTGAATAAAAGAAGATTGACAGAGAACTTTGGAACAAAACAGAGAAAGATTTCTATACAAGGCCTGGAAATACAGATCTGGGATAGAATCATCCAACTACAGCCAGAGGGCAAATCCAGCTTCTGTTTTTCTACAGCTAGCCTGTGAGAGAAGAGGTCTTAGGTTTTCTAAATGGTTGAATAAAAACCAGAAGAAGAATAGTTTATGGTGTAAAAAGTATAACAAGTTGGAACTTCAGCATCTATCAGTAAACTTTTATTGAAACATAACCAATGTAACTCATTATCTATTGTCTGTGGAGTTTGTTTAAAATTGTATATTAACTGTACAACATCATGCTTTTCCTTTTTGTGTGTAATGCACTCTGAACACATGTGTTTCTATTTCCCTCTGTTGTCTGATTTCATGACCTGACTTTCTTGGGTTATTTTCTTCTTTCCCTTTTCTTTGTTTTTCTGAATCTGGCTTATTTCACTAAGTGTGGTAAGTTCTGATTCCATCTGTTTTTCTGCATAGGACAAGACTGTTTTCTTTGTGGCTAAACAAACAAAACACCCATGTGGTGTGTGTGTGTGTGTGTGTGTGTGTGTGTGTGTGTGTGTGGCATATATGCATGTGGCATATATATGTATGATATATGTTTCTATATATATTTCTATGTTCATATCATATATATATATGTATATATATATATGCCACATACATATGTATTCTTTAGCCAACAATGTGCATCTTGGCTTGGCTTATTCTATGACTTGCTCCATGTGAATCCTGTGGTGACAAATGTGGATGTGCTAAAAACTTTATGCTTATATACCTAGCAGTAGTATAGCTGGATCATAACTCTTGGAGAAACCTCCATACCAATTTCCACAGCAGCCGGCCTTCATTATATGTCTTTCTATGGCTGCTTTTACAGTATTACAGAGTTGAAGAGTTGCAGCAGAGACTGTTTGGCCCACATAGCCTAAAATATTCTCTATTTGGCCCCATATAGAAAAAGTATGTCAAGCCTTGGTCTGGGACACAGAAAAGAAACCAGAGCAATTGCCTATTGGCCAACAGTATGGAACAAAATTAAGTTTAAAGGGACCAGGTCTCATTGTGCATTATGGAAAGCAGGAGACTGGCCCATCTAGGGGTGATCTCTGTGGTAGACTCTCGCCATTCTCTACATAGGCTTCCTGATGCTGATGTCACAAAGAGTCCTGCAGGCTGTGTCTGACATCCCTTTCAGAAGACTGCCTGCTGCTGATGTCATGAAAGGGTTCTGTGGGCCATGTCAGGAATCAGTTTCAAGGAAATATTTCTTTACTGACTGAGGCAAGCAGGGCTTCTTGACGTCTCTTCTAGAATACTCATCACTGCGGAAATTAGATGGTTATCGGTGCAATTCTTGGTTCGGCGCCTATCTCTCCCACTACACGGGAGGCGCTGTGGGAGAGAGCATGCTACTTGACTCAAGCTTGGCTCTGCTGTTTCCGGCTTGTAACTATAACTCACCCTCCCCTGGCCTCATTCTTCTCATCAGGAAAATAGGACGGTGAGAATGTATACCTCTAGGGTTCTGATTTAGTGAGGTAATTCATACAAAGCACTCAGGACCCGTCCTGTCTTTAGTAGTTATTTTGTTGGGCCCTGTGTGGTAAAAGAATTGTGAAAAAATGGGGGGGGGGGGTTAAGACTTGGATTTCAGAGCAAACAGGTACATGGTAAAGCCTT
Source organism: Apodemus sylvaticus (assembly GCF_947179515.1). Taxonomy (NCBI): domain Eukaryota; kingdom Metazoa; phylum Chordata; class Mammalia; order Rodentia; family Muridae; genus Apodemus; species Apodemus sylvaticus. The sequence goes on along the minus strand of NC_067492.1, from coordinate 36,732,634 downwards.
TCACAAAACAGAAGAGGTCTGGAGGATTTCCCATGTCTGAGGTGTTTGAGAACCCTCAAGTGAACTTGCAGACTGGTAAGTGGAAGTGAAGTAAAGCTGGGTGAAGAGTAAGGTAGGGGGTGGAGGGATGTGGAAGTGTCTGAAACATCTGAGTAGGAAACAGAATGTCTGGGCTGTATGGGGCTTAGGTAGAAATGGCCTGGTATTTGTAATGCCTGTTGTTTAAAAAATTAAAAAAATAATCTGCACCTTGAGAAGTGAAGCTGGCTTGCCATTTTAACTACCAGATCTCCACCTAGAACTTTTAGAACGAGACAAGAATTTAGTACATGCTCAGCAAACACCCCAACTACACATTAACTTAGTAACCATCAGAAGAGTCACCACAAAAACTGTCACCAACCCTAGATATCGCCAGCAGTTTCCTGTTAATAGAGTTGTATTAGTTCAAACTCCTGTGTCTTGCTACTCAAAGAAAATCTCTAGAAACAAGTATAGGCTAGCTTATTCATGGGTCAGAATTAAAGTTCAGGAAAGAGCCACTTTAAACCACTGAGGGAAAACAATTGGGTAAATATCCGGTACCTCCAGGCATCAGATGTTCCATAAACCATGTTCTTGGCTAGTAAATTCGGCTTCATGATCACCACATAGCAGCCAGTATGCAGGTTCACAAAAGGTAGAAACTACCTTTCAGTCAGCAAAGGTGTTATTAAACATCTTAACTCAGGGGATCCAAGATGAATGAGAGAGAGAGAGAGAGGGAGAGAGAGAGGGAGAGAGAGAGAGAGAGAGCAGCTCTTGGGTCACTTGATCCTCCAAATCTAGGCCTTCAAGAATGTCACTTCCATGAAGCAAGGTAACAGATGACATCTGTTATTGGTGACATCATATCAAGGGATAGCACTGTGTTAAAGGACTTGGCAGTTAAAAACAAGGTACCTCAGAGTCAGTTTTCTCCTCTGGTCCAAAGGATGAAATTACACAACTGTTTGCTTTAGAGAGCCCAAGAGAATCAAAGACATGGTGGCTTAGGACAGAAATCTAGAAAAAGAGGTCTGCCAGAGCATCCTTGGGCCTTGGGTTCTATTCCCTCAAAAGCCTTTTAGTGGGGCTGGAGAGAACTGGCTCAGTGGTTAAGAGCACTGACTGCTCTTCCAGAGGTCCCGAATTCAATTCCCATCAACCACATGGTGGCTCACAACCATCTGTAATGGGATCCGATGCCCTCTTCTGGTGGGTCTGAAGACAGTGACAGTGTACTCACATACATTCATTCAATAAATAAATAAATAAATAAATAATCTTTTTAAAAAGCCTTTTAGTAGGCAACTCTACATTGCTAGTAGAAGCCATGTTCCCTGATATAACTAGAGAGAGAGAGAGAGAGAGAGAGAGAGAGAGAGAGAGAGAGAGAGAGAAAGTGTCAGAGTCTGAGGGACTAGAATGCATTTTCACAGACATTCTTTTTAATTCATAGCCCTCCCCTCTAAGAATCCTATGCTGTGTGATTTAGCGAAGTACAAAAAAAACACCAAAGGAAGGGCTAACACTTGTCTACCTGGTTCACGTCTAGCAATTGGCCCTTTTCATATTTCTCTTTTGACTTTCTGCCTTACTCTTAAAATAACTCCACTTTACAGGTAATAAATCTGGGTTCTGGGAAAATGGATAGCTTCTTCATATAGCTAATGAGCAAGCTCGCTGAGGATTTGTCTCTGTGATTGCCAAGTCCATGGACTTCCTACCATACCCCACCCAGTTCTGTCTGAGTCAGGAAATCCTCCCCAGTGACATCATAAGGTGCTATTGGTCCCAAAATGTCCTTCCCAGAAAATAGAAACCAGTATTCTAAGACTGCAAATTGTCTCTCCAGGGTGAATTGAAGTAATCTCACTTGGCTCCTAGAGCCTTTTTTCCTGATATAATCCAACTTCATCTCACCCATGGATGATATTTCTTGAGTGGTAAAGGGCATCTCCCTCCCCAGACATTAAGGCCATAAGGAAAAGAAAGGAAAGGCTGAGGATAAGAAAATGAAACTCACCAGGGTGCAGACAGAGACTAGGATGCAGCCATGGAAACCACCCAGGAACATATGTCATTTGGTTTCTTCCCTAATTACAGGGAAGTATATGTGTGTCAACGCTCTCTTTCACTGAGTACACTGGAAAGTGCCCACGTCAGCGCTTAGCAAACTACAGGCACAGAAAATATTTAATGGATAAATAGATTCTCCACTTCTCTCGTACCCTCTAAATCTAAGTGGTTGTCTCATTTCCCTGTACCTAAGAGACGTCATGATGGCACTGTCAACCCACACAATTTCTTTGGCTTTGCATTTCTGAAGGCTTCCTCAGTGTCAGTCACCGGCCTTTTCTTCCACCTTTATCTTTTCTTAGATCAAGTTATCTTGCTCCTGTCATGGTATTGGCTCAGGAACTCTCTGAATTTCCTTTGCCAACATTTCCTTTGGGATGCTGAGTCACTTATGGTCTGGTAAGGGAATAAACTTGGATTTGACACATCGCCACTCGTTTCTAAGGACTAACAGTCATAGCCCATGGCTAGAGACCCCACAAACTTCACCTTATGTGACTCTGTTATGATCTCAAATGTGGTGATTGAGTCTGCGGACTTGGACCTCATGGAGAAAAGAATAAGTCCCAAAACTATATAGTTGTGGAGTTCTCCAAAATAAGAGGTCCAGCATCTTTAGGGCTTTGATCCGTAAAAGTACTCCTCTGATATCATAGTCTATCCTAGAATATCTATGAACATTGCAGATGAGCAGACACTTGGGTCTTCTCTATCTTGCTTTGGTCCATCTCTTGTTAACTCTGTAATAACTGTGACAATTTATCTTAAAAGTGATTCCTGAAACAAAGTCTGGCTGGGACGGAATTAAGAGAACCAACTACCTTTGTCACTAAAAATTTTATATATCTGGCACTGCAAAATTTTATTAAATAATTATTTTTCAGATACTAAAAAATTATTTAAATGAGTCCCTTTGTTTCTACTTCTAACCTTGAGCCAGACCCCAAAATAGGAATGAGAAATACCCAGGAGAGAATGAGAGCTCTCTAGGCTGAAGAAATGTGAATCAAAGCTAAAGGTGTCATGGTGGCTGGAGCTTGATGGACAAGAATACCAAACAAAGAGCTTCAAGGAGAAAGAGCATCTGCTAGGTCACCGGGTGACGCTGCCTCTTTTGATATCTGTACACCATGACTACCTAGAGACAGGCTACCAAAGAACATCTGCGAGGTCCGTGATCAGAAGAACGAATAGATCCTACATGTGCCTGGGAGACATTCATGTTAATCACCACCCAGAAGGAAGAAAACTTGCTAAACACCCAGGGAATTCACTAAAAACATTTTTACTTTCCTGTCTCAAATTCTGGTAGAGTATCTGACATGAGCCATCTACAAGAGGAAAGCCTAATTTTGGCCCGCCAGTTCAGAGGGCTCAGTGCATGGCTGTTTGGCCCCATACACTTCAGCAGACTGTTATAGCATGTGTTACAGAGGCTGTTCTTCACGGGAAACAGAGTGAGGCAGAAAACTATAGCCCCTGCAAACAGTCCCACAGTCACCCACTGCCTCTAAGTAGCCGCACTTCCTAGCCTTCACCACCTTCCTGGAATGCTACCATATTATGAAGTTATCAAGGAATTAACCCATTCATGATTTCAGAGTACTCATGATCATAATCATCTCTGGAAATGCCTTCACACCCAAAGGTGGGCTCACAAGTGAACCATCACTAAGACCCTAGAAAACTCAAGCCTTAAAGTGTGGGGTTGTATAATCATAACTGTCTAAAGCCAATGGACATTAGAGAATACCAAACAGTCTAAGATGGAATTGGAGTCTCAGAAGAAGGGAGAGAGGGAGATATGTTTTTAAAGAAATAATGGCTGAAATTTTTGCAAACCCAAGTGTGACATATTCACAGATCCAGTTCAGTCAACATTAAGTAGGTTAAATATAAAGACAAGCATATCGGCACATGGTATAGCATCATCACAAGGCATAAGTGCGTTACCAGACACTAATCAGAAAGGAAAAATCTTCAAAGCTGCAGCAGCAGCCAAGAGAAAGGACGAAATACCATAAATAATGTAAGTGACAAGAGAATTGAGTGGCATTGTTTAGCTCTGAAAGGGAAAGGTGTCAATGTAGTTTCAATGGACCATGAAAATATCTTTCAGGAGGAAAGATCACTGTCCTGAGCCCCTGCCAGCAGACCACAGTATTAACATATGTGAAGTAAATGTGTTCAAGCCAAAGGAATGTGATTCCAAATAAAACATCAGGTCTTTGGAACACAGGGCCCTAAATAGGATATCTCCATCAAATCCCTCTCCTTAGAGCTCAGGGAACCCCATGAAAGAGGGGAAGAGGGGACAGAAAGCGTGTAAGAACCAGAGAGGATGGGGGACACCAAGAAAACATGGCCCTCAAAATCAGCATGAGCAAAGCTCATATGAACTCACAGAGTCTGAAGTGGCGTGCACCAGGCCTGAACGGATCTGCCCTAGGGCCTCCGACTAAATATTAGAGTTCCCAGTTTAGTGTGTTTACCTGAGCATGTGAACAAGCGGGTCTCTGACCCCAGTGCCTTTTCTCAGGCTCTTTTCCTTCAGTTGGTTTGTCTCGTCCAATCCTGATATAATAGTCTTATCTTCTCTTATCATATTTTATTTTTAATAGTTTATTATCATCTCTTAGAAGTCTGTTCTTCAAATATTCAGCACCCTTAGTTATTAGGGAAATGCAAATCAAAACAACACTGAGATTCCAACTTACACCAGTCAGAATGGCTAAGATGAAAAACTCAGGGGACAGCAGATGCTGGAGAGGATGTGGGGAAAAAGGAACACTTCTCCATTGTTGGTGGGGTTGCAGGCTGGTAAAACCACTCTGGAAATCAGTTTGGCGATTCCTCAGAAAATTAAACATAGTACTACCTGCTGACCCAGCTATACCACTCCTGGGCATATACCCAGAAGATGCTCCTACATGTAATAAGGACACATGCTCCACTATGTTCATTGCTGCCTTATTTATAATAGCCAGAAGCTGGAAAGAACCCAGATGTCCCTCAACAGAGGAATGGCTACAGAAACTGTGATGTATATATACACAAAGGAGTAGTATTCACTATTAAAAACTGAATTTATGAAATTCTTTGGCAAATGGATGGATCTAGACAGTGTCATCCTGAGCGAGGCAACCCAATCACAAAAGATCACACATGGTATGCACTCACTAATAAGCGGAAGTTATCCCAAAAGCTCAAAATAAACAAGTTATAATTCACCCAGCACAGGAAGCTCAAGAAGAAGGAGAACTCAAGTAAGGGTGCTTTGGTTTCTTTAAGAAAGGGAACAAAATACTCACAGAAGCAATAATGGAGACAATGTGTGGAGCAGGGGCTGAAGTAAAGGCCACCCAGAGACTGCCCTACCTGGGGATTCATCCTATAAATAGTCAACAAACCTCGACACTACTAAGGAAAACAAGTGTATACTAAAAGGAGCATGCAATGGTTGTCTCCAGAGGTGCCCTGCCAGAGACTTACACATACAGAGGCAGATGCTAGCAACCAACTGTTGGACTGGGCATGGGGTCCCCAATGGAGGAGCTGGAGGGTGGTCCAGAGAAGCTGAAGGGGCTTACATCCCCACGGGAAGAACATTGACTTCGGACACGCAGATGCCCCAAGATTCCCAGGAACTGAACCATCAACCAAGGGGCACACATGGTTCCAGCCAAAAATGTGGCAGAGGAAGGCCTTGTTGGGCATCAGTGGGAGGAATGGTCCTTGGTCAGGTAAAGGCTCAACAGAGGCCCTAACTAAGGGAAACAGGGAGGTGGGAGTGTGTCGGGTGGAGGGGCATATACATGGAGGCAGGAGGAGGGAGGAGGGGTTGGGGTCTTTGGGGAGGGGGGAAAGTGGGAAAGGTTTTACCATGGCGATGTAAATGAAAAAAAGAAGTCTGTTCTTTAATGAGAGACAGAAACAGAGTGGGTCTGGTAGGGAAGGGAGGTGGGAAGGAAATGGGAGAAGTCGAGGGAGGGGAAACCATAATCAGGATTTATTATGTGAGAAAAAAGTCAGGTCTATGCTAAACAGTGAACAATGCAGGAAATTACAAAGAATAAATAAACTTTTTCCACCTAAAAAATCCTTTGTAAGTAGTTAAACAAAGAGATGACAGCAATGTTTTGGAACATAGATGTCATGGAACATAGAAGGGGGAAAGGAAAATACATTTTTTTAAAGGCCTTAGGTTACATGTGAGGCAGTAATAGACACTTTTTTGGTAGAACCTGACAGTTAAAGATACATAGTATAATCTTTGGCACAACTACAACCCCATGCACAGGAAAAATTAATAAATTTAAAACAAAATTGAATTAATTATAAAAGATATAATAAATGAAATATGAAACTTCATATAAAGAAAGGAAGAGGCTGGGCAAGGAGGTGCATGTCTCCAGTCCCCCCAGGCAGGAGGTAGAGGTGCCGGATCTCTATGAGTCTGAAGCCATCCTGGTCTAGTTAGTGAGTTCCAGGACAGAGATACAGGGTGTGTGTGTGTGTGCGCGAGCGTGTGTCCTTGAGAGAGGGGGTAGGGAGAGAAAGAGAGGGAAGAAGAAGAAGGAAGAAGATAGGTGTGGAGAGGAAGAAAAACAAGTTAAATATCAAGATGATAGACAAATAATTTCAATAACTGCTTTTCATACAAGTAAAAAAAATCATAGAAATTATTAGACGGACATTGTCAGACTGGACCAAAAGGCAAAAAAGAAAAGAAAGAAGAGAAGAGAGGAGAGGAGAGGAGAGGAGAGGAGAGGAGAGGAGAAGAGAAGAGAACCATCTGTATACTTCAAGGAATCCACTGTCTACACCGAATTGTCCACAGCTGAAAAGTTAAATTGTGAGGGGATGATGCACTGTGCAAACCCTGAGCTGGAGAAGCTGCATTCATGTCACACAGTGTAAGCTTTTCAGGCAGGGTCCATGAGCAATAGAGACATGCTACTGCCTTCAGAAGCTGGCTAACAGGGCAGGAAGGGGCAACAAGCCTCGATGAGCGTTCACCTAGGAACAGAGCGTTAAAATAAATAGATGGCACAAAGCTGTCAAGGATGGGAGGAGAAGCAGATAAGTTTAAATTAAAGTCGGAGGTTCCAACACTCCTTTTAATAATTCATAAGACAGGTAGATGGAAAATCAATGAAAACATAGATGGTTTAAGCATCACTGTCAGACAACCTGACCTAAGTGGCATCTGCTCCCTGGATACAAAATGCACGTTCTCTTCAAGTGCACGTGAAACACTCCTCAAGGTAGGCCACGTGCTGGGTGTATGGCAAAAGCGAAACTGAAACTTCTAAAGAAAAAATTTAAGAAAACCTGAAAAACCTTGGGTCAGATAAGGATTTCACAGGGTCAAAGACATGTTAGCCATTTTAAATGACTACAATCAATAAATTGAATTTCATCATGTTCTTGACAGATGTGATTAAGGTAGTCAAAAAAACAAGCTGGAAAAAATACAATATGTATGTCTGGTGAGACTCAAAAATATAAAGAGAACTCAGAATTGAAAATTCTAAAAATAAATTATTAATAACTACAAACAGGTATGTCTTTGACTATATTCTTCAAAAAATATGTGAATGGTCAATAAACACATCTTATCAAGGGTATTCAGCATCTTTAATTATCAAGGAAATTCAAATTAAAACCATAAAAAGGAGAGTTTTGCACCTCTCTCTCACACATTTCAAACTAAAAGTAACTAAAGAAACTCCAGAGATGAAATACACTGTAAATAACTGGAGTTAACAGATATATACTAATAGTCCACCTAACAGATAAAGAATACACACTCTCCTCAGGAGCAATTGAAACCTTTCCAAAACTGATCACATCATATGCCACAAATCAAGCTTTAATAAATAAAAAAAAAGAAGTGATTTTTTTGTATCCTATCAGACCAGAGATTTTTAAAAAGCAAGAAAAACTACAGAAAATATAGGAAATTGTGAATTGTGTATTGTTGAAATCTCAAAAGAAATTTCCAGAGTAGAATAAAGGAAAACTCACCCTAGCCAACCCTCCTGTGTGCCTTAAGACAAGTCAGTCCTAAGAAGAAATTTGCAGCTATAAAATCTCTTATTTAAAAAGTAGAATGAGGCCTGGAGAGAGATGGCTTAGAGGTTAAGAGCATTGTCTGCTCTACCAAAGGACCAGAGTTCAATTCCTAGCAATCACATGGTGGCTTATAACCATCTATAATGAGATCTGGTGCCCTCTTTAGGCATGCAGGTATACTACAGGCAGAGTGCTGTATACATAATAAATCTTTAAAGAAACTAGAATGAGTTCAATAAACAACCTAATGATTCATTTCAAGACTCTAGAAAAAAAAACAAGAAGCCAATTCCAAACTCAGTGGATAGCAAGAGACACTACTGAGATGAAAAGAACAGCATGCAAACTCAAACACGGCATTAGCTTTTTGAAAAAGTTAAGATTGAACTGAAAAAAAAAAAAAACAGAGGAGAAACCTCAAACTAACGGAATTGTAACATCCAGTGAAATCCAGAGTATTTGCTGGGAAACACTTTGAAAACTAACGCTCTAAAAAGCCGAAAAACCTAAAAGCAGTGAATGAATTATAGGTGTATATGATCTGCCAAAGTGAAAGAGAGAAGACATAAATGACTCAAACAGGCCTGTTACTAGTAGTGAGATCAAAACTGAAATCAAGTCTCCCTGCATAGAGAAGCCCAGGACGGCCTGGATGCACCACCAAGTCCTGTCACTCTTAAGGTCTAATAGCAGCACATCTCAGTTTGTCAAAACTCATCAAACTGAGCACTTAAAGCCAGTACATGCTCCAATATGTAAGTTATATGCCAGTGAGGTTAATATTATTTATTATTATTATTGTTATTATTATTATTATTTGCTAAATGACTTCTTGACCCTTAGATGACTGTAATCCCATAATCCGGATAGAGAAAACTAAACTGGAAATACAAGGAACTCCCCGTGGTCTTACAAAGCCTGAAGTCATATAGTATATGCAGATTTGAGGTGGGAGATAACAAGTTAGCAAAGTTCCATAGGCGACTCCAGCAGGATCTTAAAGGTAAGCACAGAGAAAAGGCTCCTGGTTTCCAAGGCTTCAGCATCCTGGTGTGCAGAAGTCTGTGATCTATAGCTAGGACTGCTGTGGTTAATTTAGGCAGAGGTTGGCTCAGGAAAGGAATAAAGTATAGGGTCTTAGAAGCGAGAGTGTGAAAGTCCAAAAGGGGTGTGCGTCTGAATCCTGCAGGAGGCAGGGTTCTGCAACTGGGACCAAAGAAGCCTCCTGAAGGTGTACAGATGTGGGCTTGAAGGGGTCTGCCCTGGTGGGGTGAGGTGGGACCGCAAAGAGAAGCGTGGGCCCCACAGCCGTTCTGAGGGAACCTGTAGGGAAATCTCTCTGCTGCAGAACTGTCTTTTTCTTTTCTCTTCTTTCATTTTTTTAAAAGTGTTCTACATATAAAATGACTAGTTTGGTTTTTTTTTTTAACAAAATAAGATATAGTAAGACAAGACAAAGACCATAATATTAAAGTTGGACAAGACAAACCAACAGAAAAATAAAAGAACCCCAGGAGAAGCCACAAGAATCAGAGACACACTCGTGTACACACTCAGGAGTCTCGAAAAGTACTAGACTGAGAGCTACAGTACACATGCAGAGGACTTGGTGCAGACCTTTGTAGATCCTGTGTAAGCTGCTTCAGTCACTGAGTTCCGTGAGCTTTTGCTCAGTTGTTTTAGAAAGTGTTGTTCCCTTGGTGTCCTGTCTCCCCAATTCTTTCTGTGGAGTTCACTGATCTCTGAGGGGGAGGGATTTGATGGAGATATCTAGTTTAGAGCTCTGTTTCAAAGTCTGTCTGTCTGTCTCTGTCTCTGTCTCTGTCTCTATCTTGCTCTGTCCTCTCTGTCTCCTCTCTATCTCTGTCTCTGTCTCTCTCTGTGTGTGTCTCTGTCTCTGTCTCTCTCTCTCTCTCTCTCTCTCTCTCTCTCTCTCTCTCTCTCTCTCTCCATCATGTCTCTGTATTTGTTCCCATCTATTACAGAACTTTCTATCCTAAAAGGGCAGCCACACCCAGAGCTTGGAGCTCAGGATCTGAAGCCCATAGCCCTAAAAACAAACTTGATTCTACCTCAGTAAAACAGAGCAAATTACTTAAGCGTTTCAAGCCGTGGCTTCTGCACCTGTAATATGGCGAGAATGTCTATCTTGCAGGCTGTGGAGAGAGGCAGAAGTGATTCGAGCAAAGTCCCTGGGACAGTGTGTGTAACTGACAGCCCAAAAGCAGGTCAGACTTTTCTGGAACTACTGTCTAAGAGTCTCTCCCCTCTTAGATCCTACAAGATCAGTTCACAACTAACCTGTGAGAACAAGAAAGAAATTAAACATAGCCTACACATAAACTTGTACATAAGTGTATTTGCCACTGAGGATCAGCAGCAGTATCCTTAAATATCATTAACATGAGGCCTCACATTGAAGGTAGGCCCTTTCCCTGAGTGCCTATGATCAGGGGATGATAATGGAAATTTGAACCAAGGAGTTCTTTCACAGTTTCAAACCGACCAAGAAGAGCCTGCATCTCTGTTATCGCTGACTTCCTTGATACTCTTGAAATAGCTAAATTGGGGGTCTCAGAGAATCCCAGGTGACTGTTGCAGAACACGCATGACTCAAGGGTGTAGTGTAAGTATGAATTCAGTGCAGTTGCTCAGATCTAGGGAAGAATGCATTCCTACATTGAAAGACAAGCATTTAGTGAGCATCTGTTGTTTACAAGCAGACTCCACGCTGGAAGCTTTACCTGGATAATCTGGTACGATCATCCACTTACTTATACCTTTCTGAGTTCCGGGTAATACGTCATGAGTGGATTAGGATTGTACAGAGAGTTAACAGCATACCCACAAGATGACCAGTACTACCAGCCTGGGGCCACCTCCTGGTCTTGATAGGCTAAAGAGGAAAGAATCTTCTCCAGGGGAGTTGGGTGTGAACGGACTCTTAAAGCACAGCTGAGCAATGTGCCAAGTCAACGTGTGGCTAGGACTCGGAGGTGTGGGATGTCTGAGGAAGAGAGAATGTCTGCGAGGAACAGCAGCAGGACAGCCAGGGGGCTATGGTTCATCCGAGGAACTGTTCTTAGTCAAGGAAAACAGAAAGAAGTCTGCAGCACGGAACAGGGTCCTGGTCAAGAAACGAGTGATAAAAGGAAGAGTGTTTCCTTACTCGGCCACAATTCAAACATCCGGGAAGCTAGATCTGATAAACTATCCAGACCGAACTGTCAACATCCGTGTGGGAAATGAGTAGCCCTGTGGGTGGTGCCCATGCTTACTAACACAGGGTGAGGATGAGAAGCTTGGCCTCTTCATTTCCCAACTTTGTCTAGAGAAAAACATCAGACCCAAAATAAGGGCTGCTCTATAGTGTCTTGACCAGTACACCTCAAAATTGCCAAGGTTATCAGAAATGAGGAACATCTGAGACACCCCTCATAGCCAAGAGGACCCTAAGGAGACAGGACAGTTAGGATGTAGAGTCCTGGATGGGAGCCAGAACAGAACAATGTCGGTGGAACTATGGTAATCTAACCAATGATGATCTAACTAATCTAACTCTAATTAGGGACACTATCTCAAGATCCATTCTAACGGTGGCAAAAGCAATCGAATAATAAGGAGATCGCGGTTTGGGGTACGGCAACTCTTCGTATCATTTTATATTTCCTGTAAATTTAAGACGAACCTAAGATCAAAACTTTATTTTAACAAATAGGATATTCAGTTAAACCCAAGTGTCAGGTAAACAATGACTTTGGTGGTGGTGGCAGGGGCGGGAGGTGAGTAAATCCCATGAAGTACTTGAAGCAGAGTTGTACTAAAAAAGTATCCACAGTTGATCTGAGATACATGATTTACTGGGTACGGTGGAGACTCTACCTGGAAATAAGTTCACCCTGAAAACACTTAGGTCAGTAAGGAGGACCATAGCTAGGAAAGAAAATAATGTACATCTTCCGAGGTCAATGGGCAGGTGAGGAAACTGAGGTACAATGACTGTACTAGAGTCCTCAGCCAGCTTATTGGGCAGCTAAGATCTGAACACAGGCCTGTCTACCTATTACATCTCTACACTTTCCTCTTTCTAGAAACATCCCTGAGAATTCATACTTGCTGGAAATGAACAAAGGAGGGTCAAAACCAGACAATAAAGCCAGAGGACTCCACCAAAGACAAGCAAGTGCTCCTAACCACCCGAACACAAGGCCTTCCCCAAGCAAAAGGTGACCCCTTGCTAGAGGAGATTTGGTAGGATGAGTCTAAGAGACCCATTGAGGTCTCCTTCCCCCTCCTCTGGGGTCCTGGTTGTCACTGGTTTTTGTTTGTTTGTTTGTTTTTGGTTTTTGAAACAGGGTTTCTCTGGGTAGCCCTGGCTGTCCTGGAGCTCACTCTGTAGACCAGGCTGGCCTCGAACTCAGAAATCTGCCTGCCTCTGCCTCCCAAGTGTTGGGATTAAAAGCATAAGCCACCACTGCCCGGCTGGTTGTCACTGTTAAACTAAAAGCTTGCAGGTCTCTGACTGTAGCACTAGAAGAGTCCTCAGGAATCATTCAAACTCTTCCTGGGAGTAAGACCAGATTCATGTTTATCCCATGAATGTGACCTTCTTGGTCTCTTCCAGTCCTTTCTAACACGCTCCCTCTGCCTCTGTTCTGTCTCAGCAGTCTGTTGGAATGTCAGAATACAGCTTACAAAGCCAGTTAGGGACTAAGTGAGCATCGTAGGTCTCTGAGACAGATCCCCCCCAAAGGCTTGTCTGCCCAGAAAGAGAAGTGTGGAAAGCGGACCCTAACTGCCCAGGGTCAGCTCCTCTCTGTCTTGTTCCAATTAGGGGAGGCTGCTTTATAGATGGGGTTCATGGAGAGGAGGCTAGGAAGCTGAGTTTAGCTCCACACAGCTCAAGTATTCCAGGGCTTATTTTAGTAACACCTGAGAGAACTCTGAAGGGAGAAAGAAGAGTGATGTGGGGCTCCTGCCAGCCACCAGAGTCTCCTGCAGGAAATTAGTGACACCAGCCAGCTGTTCCAGGGCTCTTGTGGGACTCTTTCTTCTCTACCCTAAGCCCTTCAGGGGACAGCTATCCCACTGTGTCCTGCCAGCTCTGGAAGACAAAGAGGGAAACTCCCAGCCTGCTGTTTGCTTACCCGGGTGGACCTCCTGAAGCAAACTCCTACCCGCAAACATAGCTTTGCCTGAGTAGGGCGACGATGGGGGTGGCGGAAGTGTCTGGCAATCCTCTTTTCTCTAGAAATGGGATTGGAAACTGGGTAATCGCCTAAATGGCAGAGCCTGATGAGTCGCTAAGCACCGCTTCCATTTTATTATGGCGATGAGGCCCACTGAGCTAACATAATCCCTTTCCTGGGCTTGGAGAGATTGCCAGGCAGCCAGCCACTGCCCCGCCCTCCACCCCAGGTGCATTAGTCTGATGGGAAGAGGCCCTGAGCTCCGTACAGACTGCATTTCATAACGGCATTTAGAAGCGGTGACTGGAGATGGCATTGGGGGCTGGGGCACGGCTGTACAGACTCCCTCTGCCCTTTGACACTGCCCTCCTTTCCTCCCCAACAGGAATGGGATATATGTCGCCTAAATGCAGGGTCATTGAGGTGAAAGGGATGCCAGGAGAGACCTCAACTTAAAACACCTAGTGGGAACGTCATCACAGAAAAATCCCAGGTGGCACCCTTTAGCAATTCCACTAACTCTCAGGGTCTCTTACCCACTCATGTGTGCTCTGTAATTTGGTTCCCCGTGTAAAGAACACCCAGATTCTCAGTTCACCAACCCAGCCAGGAGTTCCTATTGACTGATTTGTTTTATCTTCTATTATTTATAGCATATATTTTATAATAATATGATACCTTTTGTTCTTATAAATTGTAGTAATGTCTATTAATGAACCCCTTATAGAATAGGATGACCTAGCAGTAGCTGAAGGAGAGGATCCAATAGACTATGACAGTCAGGAAAGCCATAAGCCCAGAAGAGGAAAGGGACTTAGGACGTAGGAGAAAAAGACTCAAGGTCGCGTTGTCTGCTCAGCCGGGCAGGCAAATGAGCTAGAGATTCCGGCAGCTGATTCCTGCTGATGGGTCTCAGAGAGTTCAGAATAAATCACTGCCGCGTATGCCATTTAGATCCTAAATGGGAGCTTTGCTTCCACCCTGCTCACTCACTTAATCACTGAACAGCCAGGCCTGCAGCAAAATCAAGGCAGGACTTAGATGCAGAAGCTGGGCCCTGGAGGTAATGCCAGCCTTTACTCATTACAAGATATGAACATGAACGAGGCGTTGCTTCACCAGCAAAACGAGGCTTGGTCCTGTTGGAGAAACTTCATGGGACCGGTTACCAACTATGCACAACTCCAGGGACCCCCATGCCTGCGCGAACAGTGCTGGCTGAAACTGGGCGACATGCGATTCGCTCAGCCAAAGATAGCATGCCTACTTGTAGTCTCCAAATGTCAAATGACAGAAGACACGTTAGCCATAAACACTAACGCCGTGGTATTATTTATACCAGTGACATTCTAGAAGAGGATGTTACATCAGTTTGGGGAAAATTGCAAAAGGCTAAAGTTTAGCAGCCTCCAGTTCCACGCTGTATACATCTCGCCCTAGAGTCAGCATTGTAACTGAGACTAAGAACCAAAGAACAGCAAAGTAGGATGTGACCCCAAGCCCAAGGGGAGGCGATCATCTGTTTAGTCCATCCACATTTGCCCTCCAAGCTATCCTCCTCTCCAAACCTTCCTCTACAGGACACCTGAGATGTCGCCATTAAGACAGGCATTCCAGACCAGGGAAGCAAATAGAAGAAATGTCCAGCCCCAAAGAAATGCCCCTGAATTCCATATGCTCTCTCATAACAACCAACCCTCTATCTGCTCAGGACAGCTGGTCTTAGCATGGCCCTGTGCTGTGGTGGAGGGAATGTTTGGTCCCCTCTGAATTCCTATGCTGAAATGAAGTCTTCAGTGTGATTTGGAGGCAGAGCCTTTAGGGGGCAATTGGGTCACAGAAGCAGAGTCTCGTGGATAAGCTTAACACTCTTAGAAAGAGGCCCAGAGCCAGCCTGTGCTTTCCTGCCATGCAAGGACATAAGGTCTCTCCACCGTCTCAACACAGCAGAGGCATCCCCAGAACCCCGGCAGGCTGGCTCCGCCATCTCAGGTCTGGTAGTCTCGAAATATGTGAAAAATGTATTTCCGCTGTTCCTAAGTTGTCCGTTGTGTGCTACTTTGTCGTAGCAGCTCAAACTAATTCATCTTCTCACCATGCACTAACCACATATTCCCAGGAAAGGAGAAAGAGACACAGACTTGTGATTACATCCCAGTGTTCACTACTCACCTTGAAGTCCTCCCCATGTGCAGTGGTCAGGTCAGGCAGACTGAAAAATCTAACTCTACAATGTACATTAAGAAATGAATGCCTCTCCTGACGGAACAAAGTGAAATTGAAAAAAAAAAAAAACATAAATGCATTCATCTTGCCTCTCCACTTCTGCCCCAGATTGTCAGTTCAGGTTGTGTCCAGCAGATGCCCCCTGCTTTGTGACCCAGCTCCCAAGACACCCCCCTTTTTTCTGTTTTTTTTTTCAGGACAGGGTTTCTCTGTGTATCCCTGGCTGTCCTGGAACTCACTCTGTAGACCAGGCTGGCCTCAGACTCAGAAATCTGCCTGCCTCTGCCTTCCACGTGCTGGGATTAAAGGTGTGCACCACCACTGCCCAGCTACCTAAGACCCTTTTTTCTCTACACCTCAGCATACCTTTCTCAGAGCTATTGCCTTAGAACTCACCTCTTGGCTGGTCCAGTCCTTGTCATTACACAGTACCACTGTCCCTAGAGGGCTCTGACTTAGCCAAGCCAACTCCCAAACTCACCTCTGGCTTTTTCCTCCCAACTTGCTTACCATGTAGCACCACAAGGTAAGCTTTTCATTCCAGAACAACCTTTCTGCATCTGTTCATTCAATGCAGGTTTAATTTAGCCTAAGGTGTATCAGGCACTAAGATGATCATGGAAATATATTCAAGAGCAAGCTCAGCCAGCATCCCAGAACTTCTAGGCTTTCAGGAAAAGCCATCTACCAGATAGACACAAAATAGATGACTGATGTGCTTATATATAAACTATGATATTTGATCAGGAATTGTACTTTGACATACACTTTGTATGTACAACTCAGAAGGCTGAAACGATCTCTATCAAAAAGGAAGAGAAGTGATATTTGAGCTAATATCTGAAAAATTAGAAGTGACAAATTAGGCAAAGTAGGCTGGCTGACCATAGAGGTGCCAAGACACAGAAGAGCCCCCCAAGCCGAGGAAGTTCTCTGCTCTTGGCTTGAGAGTAGGCAGGGGCCACTCAAGACTCTGACTGGAGCTACACGGGAGAAGCTGGTCTTCCAGGGAGCTAAGGGAGTTCCAAGGGTCCATACTATGAAAAGTCTAGAGTCTATGCTAAGGACTTAAGTCCTACCTTCCTTCTCTGGCAAGGGTCCTTGTAAAGTGCACACATAGACAATGCCAGAATGATTAGCCAGTGGCATTCATTCACAGGGAAGTATCACTACAGAGATGTGACACAGGGAACAGATAGAACTGCTTGGGTAAGAAGCGAACTAGAACAAACCGTCCCAAAGGAGATGCGCACGAAATGGGCAGCTTTAAAGAAGGCAGCGAGCCCAGGGATGGGGTGAGGAATCGAACGCTTAGCTGAAGAACAAGAGTGGAAGGCCCCAATCCAGGCTGAGGATTTAACACTTGACCTTGCAGGAACTGAGCACTCCCTAGAAACACTGCCTTCTTTTCCATGGTGAGCTGGCTGCCAGTATCAGGTTTCAGCAGAGAAAGTGCCTCTTGTGCTTAGAATACCCACAAAGGGTGTCATGAAACAAGAAGGAAAAAAAAATTTCCTAAACTTTATTCTGCTACCATGGGTCTTCACTGAATAAGATCCCATCCTTTGTTTCTATACATAATTTAGACATTTTTCCTCTTTGCTGTTACCATGGACTCATTCCGTTAATAAGAAGAGAACATTCAGCCATCAAGAGCATTAAAGAGACTCCAACAAGGCTAAGCGGTGATTCGAACCCAGGTCCCTCGTGCAGAATCCAGGTGCTCAAGGGCACTCTGCCTGCCAGCTTCACAGAGTCCCTCTGTCACTGGCCACCACACTGACTAATTGTGTCTGCCAGCCCTGGGTCCTTTCCAAGAAAAGACAAAGCTTCCAAACAAGCAGTAATGATGTTGATTATTCCAAGCCAGAGGCAGGGGATTTGGGAGCATTTCCTTAAAATACTTGCTCAGCAGCCCTGAAGTCCTCACCCCAACCACCCTCAGTCCCAAGAAATCAATGTACAGTACTTCATTAACATGAAGGGGAGAAAATTCCCTGTGGAGTTCTGCAGTCTCATTTTCCTGATTTGTCAAATGCCAGCAGCATCCAGCCAAGCCGGCTGCACTGTTTGCTTGTCTGTGTCTTATTTTTGTAATGTTTTGAAGATTGCTGAAGCCCCCTCCCACCCATCCCCAAGCTAGACAAAAACACATTACCTCTGAGCCTCCTGGGGCAGCACTGAGACGGTTCCCCCACTGTCCTTGGGCTTCCTATAATATTGCCTCTGGGTGTGATATACTGTGGTACTCTGCCATCAGTCATATTTTGGTTTTTCTTCCCCCCAAGGAAGAACAGACAATTTACTTTTAACATCTCAACAAGATATGTGACCAAAATGTAATCTGAAAGACAAACAAATGAAAGACTTTCCCGTATGTCATGTGAGGCGTGAAAAGCATCGTGTTCAAAAGCTAGTCTTCAGTTACTATAGTCACAGTCTTTTCTGCTTCTCCCCTTTGTTACTAAGGAGGTTGAAGTGAAAGGAGATTTGTCTCTCTTCTCAAAGACAAATCTCTCAGGGCTGAGTTTCTCCATACCTAAATTCACACATCTCCCACACCATGGCAATTACCCCCTTGGTAACCAAGACTCATGACGTCACAGGCACAATGTACTAGCCGAAGAAATGAGAGCTCCTGAGATGTGGTGAAGACAACTCTCTCTGTGGCCTAAGGACTCCAACACAATAGCAAATGGAGGGTTTTTGGTTTTGTTTGTTTGTTTGTTTTAACAGAAAAGTAACTCTTGAAAACTATTCTTGGATTTTTGACTATTCAATTTCAACGCTTCTTGTTACCTGAAACTATGGTCTGCGGCCCACAAAATTTCCAAGATACCCCTCCAGCACGCTGAATGTTTAGCTGTATCTTATTTTTGTAATGTTTGGCAGATTGCGGAACCCTGAGCTGGGCAAAAACACATCATCTGTGAAGCTCCCAGGGCAGCACTCAAAGATTTCCATGCTGTCCTTGGACTTTGTATAATATTGCTTTTGAATACCACAGTATATGGTGGTATACATACTGTGTGTGTGTGTGTGTGTGTGTGTGTGTGTGTGTGTGTGTGTGTGCATGCACCACAGTATATCACATAGACTAACAGCAGGCTGCATGGGAAAGGTACAATGAAACCAACAGAGATCTCAGATCTTCAGCACTCCTCACCCACAGACCTCTCAGGTCTTTCAAACAAGGGGCTTTTGAAATATTTCCATGGATTTATAGAAAAACAATATGTTCCTGGAAAGTCTTTCTCCTACCTTTTCTTACCCATAATAAATGAATTACCCAAAGCCTCACGCCAAGGTTAACAGCTATTAATAAATTTGTGGCTGGCAGCCAAAAGAAGAGAAGAGGCACCACATTCGTGTGGAGTGTTCACCACACAAGCTTCCCCTAAACCGATGGGACCATTTTATTATAAGACAGACAGCTGGCGTGTGAGAGGGAAATCACAGCCACTTTGTGCCAGGAATTCTCCTCTGCAAATGGCCCCAGCTTTGGATACTTAAATTTTAGTTCTAAATACTATTTAGATCCATCGGGGCTCTTGGAGATGGATTTCAAGTTGCAGATACCAAAGTACATTGTTTACTAAAATCACTGCAGCCCCCCTCACTCACTCACTCATACACACACACACACACAAACAGACACGGGCCTGCTCCTTTCACAAGATGCTGCTGTAAATGTGGGCTGCCTTAATCTCTGCAGTGGAGGTGTGGAAAGAAACAAGAAACAGAAACAAACAATTGGAAGAGAACCTGAACTCACAATCTGGAAGCCAGAGAGTAAACATTGCACAGTAAGCCCCTTGCTTTAATTACTGGCCTGAAAAATTTCAATTTGCATGTGTTTTAATTAGCCACGGACGGGCTCACCTATTATTCTCTGAATACAGAGCTTGAAAAGCAAACAGAACTGGGAGCGGAAAGGCCTTCAAGAAGTAATCCTCGCATTCTTCTCATTGCCCCCCCCACCCCCAAATTTGAGGCTAACATTTTGTGGTGGGGGGAATTTGATCTTAGGAAAGAAAATCCTGAGTTTGCATGGTAAACAGACCCTCTGTGGTACTCTGTCCACTGTTCTAGCTAACAGGATTTAGTAGGCCAAGGGCCCCAGCAAGAGGGCTACAGAAGTAACTGTTCTGACAAAATAACACAAGTAGGTTCCCCCCTGCAATGCAGGAAATCAAACCAGGAGAGTTCTGCTGGCCACTTGGGTGGACTGAGCAAATGAGAACCCCGGGCAGCCTTTACTCATCAGCTTCATGTCCTTCTCTTCTATTTGCATTGTAAAAAGTATTTTTTTAATGGTTTTTGCTTATCCATCTTGGATCATCAATTTCTGCCAATAGAAAAAGGTGAGAAAAATTAATTTTAATTGACTTTCCTTTAAGAAATGTGTCCCACAGATTTCTTAAAAAGTCAAAACAACAAGACATTACTAAAGCTTTCCATAGCTCTAGCAAGGCCATGATCAGAGAAAGGTGCTGGCCAAGGACTCCACGCGGCACCTGAGGCTGAAGCACTCTGGTGATGAAGGCTTATCATTTTTGTTGAAACTTGAGCTCCTTATTGCAAGCTACCAGCCAGCCAACAGCTGCTGAACTGAGTCTAAAGGAGCTTCTGAAACACAAGGGATTCTGCTAACTGCTCTGGTGGTTAAGACATCCAAGAATGCGGAACTCCTTAAGAGAGATGGGGCCACAACGCGATTTCTCGGGCATCCTCAGTTACAGCTGGTCCTGGCTTTGAAGACTCTAAGGAACCGGAGAGGACTGATGTGGCCTTAGCAGGGGATCATCATCTGTGAGGGCTGGGCAAGAACACACGGTGGGCTTTGCAGCAATGGGCCAGTGATCTGAGAGAGCAACTTAAAGCAAGAAAGGTTTATTTGGGCTCACAGTTTCAGTGGGTTTCATTTCTGGTCCACTGGCTTGGTTGCTGTAGGACTTAAGTCAAAGCATCATAACAGGAAGTGTGTGGTGGAACACACTCATGGTGTGGCATGAGCAGGAAGAGCAAAGAATCCTTATATTGAGGACTTCATCCTTTTGCTTTTGTTCCATCCATGCCTACAACCTATTTAATGGTGGCCCCATGTTCTCTCTCTCTCTCTCTCTCTCTCTCTCTCTCTCTCTCTCTCTCTCTCTCACACACACACACACACACACACACACACACACACACCACACACCACATACCACACACCACACACCACACACCACACACCACACACCACACACCACACACCACACACCACACACCACACACCATACACCACACACCTTAACTAACACTGGGAATACCATTATAGACAAATCCAGAAGTATCCTTTTTTACCCTTCTGGGTGTTTCTCAGTCTAATCCCACTGATAACACTGGCCATTGCAGGCTCACTGTATGTAATGATCCAGAACTAGAGTCTTGGACATATTTAAATGCTAAATAAAAGGATGGTTTTCTTGCTTGCTTGCTGTGGCTGTGTATGGAAGACACATATTACAAGTCAAAGCAAAACCCAGGACAGGTTAACGTAAGGTCCTAGGATCTTGTTGAGAAGCTGAGCAGAAAACACAAGGGAAGGAAAGAACCTATGATGGCGGCTCAAAGGGAAACCTCCAAAGCTGAGTGAACCGATAAATCCCTACAGTCCCAAAGATCTGTAGTCAGAGGCAGGAGGATCACAAGTGTGGAGCCAGCCTGGTCTACATAGTGAGTTCCAGGCTAGCCAAGGGTATAAGGTTTTCACTCTCTTAAGATTTAGTTAACTGTGGAGTGCTGAGTCCTAAAAGAAATAATCTACATAACTCTCTTCTCTCTTGGCTCAGAGAATATTGCAGAAGAGGGAAAAGAAAGGCCCTAAGAGCCAGAGTTCAGAGAGGACTGTTGTGAGCCAGTCTTTGGGACACAACAGAGGCATTGCCCTCATGAGCTCCCAGCAGCTACGCAGCTGGCCCTGCACAAGATTTAAGCCTGTCAACATTACAATATAAATACAGAAGGGACGCGTGGAGCCTCACCCCAAACCAAAGAGCTTTAGCTGTTAGAGACTACTGCAGCAAGGAGGGCAGGTTTTCTTTCAGACTGTGGTCCCTGGAGGCCTGAGCACGCCCAAGTTAGGTGCCCTTACACTCATGCACTTACAGGCAGCACTGACGACTGGGCTCAGTAAGTTATGAGGAAGACATTGAGTTAGAAAGGAAACATGGCTAAGAAAGTGTCTGAGAGGAGTTGGAGGGAGAGTAGAAAGTCAGTCTAGTTAGAGAGAAAGAGACAGAGAGAGAGACAGAGACAGAGAGAGACAGAGACAGAGAGACAGAGAGAGACACAGAGACAGAGACAGAGACAGATCTACATCATATATAGAACTAAAAACTATTCTAAATTCACCTATGGGAGCCAAGAAAGTAAAAGATAAAGTAGTCTATTGTTGTCAGACTTTAAGAACCTACCCAGCTTTTTCCTGTTAGTCTGGATTGGACTGTCCACTGATGTGCTGACTTAGAGTGAGCATTTTTTTTTCTGTATTTTTATTTTAATTTTTACTTTTATTTTTTTATCTCTTCTTTTTAGTGCTAGAGATAAAATCCAGGACCTCTTACACACAAAAGGCGTGCTGTACAGCCGAGTTGTACCTCCAGGCCACCACGTAGTAGCATTTTAAATGCGTCATCTTGCTTCTGGTACTTACACCATCAATGAATATGGCCACCATGACCAGGAGATATATGAACACACCACTTGGTTGCTGCTTCTGCGTGGCCACAGTCCTAAGGGAGCATATTAAGGGGCCAGCCTCTTCTTGGTCTCAGTCTTTAAGTCTTGGGCAAAGCTAAGGATTCTTGGCAAGACCTTCTTGCTCCAAAGTAATGATGGGAAGCTCTGGGCTAGAAGTCAAGAGACTGGCACTGGCTCAGCCTGGCTAGACTCTGGGGACTTTAGGGGAGGTGCTTCTGCACTCAGACCCTAAGTTCATTTGTAGGGTGAGGGTGCTAGGTCACATGCTTGCTTCTTCTGTGTCTCACATTCTATGCATTTGAATCAAGTGACTGTTTCAAGTCTGTGCTGCCATTGTGAGGCTCTGACACAGATTCTAGGTCTCCTGACCCAGCAAAGTTAGCGTGTTTCCATTGTGTTGGGCTCCATGACCAGAAGATATGAACACACCAAGCAGCATTCAATAAGAGGCTACTGAATGCCAAGTGGTACCTCTGATTAGTCTCTAGATCACATCTAGTTATTTCTAATGTAAATTAGATAAAATTCACATTTTATAGAGAATAAGCAAACATAAGATTTAGTCATTTGCCCATAACCAGACAGCATATACAGAGCCAGGATTTGAAGCCAGACACTCCAGTTCCAGAAGCCCTTATCTTCATCTCTATAGCTACACTCTACAGTAGCATAAGGAGCTGCTTGGTGACATAAGGGGCATAGAAACCTTAAAATAGAAAATATGGCGGCCTTCCAGGGGTGAGATCACATTGCGAGTGTGCAAGCTTTCAGAAGAATTACTCGGGTCAGTGTTGCTTGCCTGTACACCTCTGCATCTCGCTCCCCACAGATGACCACATGAACAGCCCCTGGGGGAGCATTTAAGAACTAGTGGTCTTCAGTGTGGTCTGAATGGAATATGGATAATGACCACACAGAAAAGCAGGAGACGGTGGCATCCTGGCTCACTCTGCCAGCTTGTAAGACAGGGAAAACCAAAACCACCACAGATTATTTTTATTATCAAATAAAACCCAAGAGGAGTTACTGTCACAAGTCTCCAGGGGACATCACTGACATCACCTCCAGGCACATGCGCAGACTTACTCACTAGAACACGACTGGGCTCACAGCTGTGCAGAGATATTAAAGAAAATAAAGGAAAGGGGACACTCAGAAAATCTGTTCTTTCAGGGGTGTAAACATCATCTGTACACCACCTTGGGCCCATCACACAATCTCTATCCCAGGAGCTTTTCAGCCAGTTTTCGTACTGCTAAGAAAATGTGTTAGCATAATGGCAAGAGCCCTGTGCACTCTGTCCACTCTGAGTCTAGCTCAAAGCTTTGAACTGCTGGCGACTTGACACTAGCTCATCACCTGGCTTCCCATGCTCCTGCTGCCTTGTCTGTAGAGAGGGAGCTGATCTCTGTGAGCCAGTCATGAACCAGAAAGCCTTGAATCATGCGTGCACTTTGCTCACTGGGTCCACCAAATACAAATATTATCCACGGAGATTAAACCCATGCAATAAACAATTTCATTGTTGAAATTGAAAATAATTTCAGGTAGCTAGTAGGACCTCTGTCCTAGGAGTCTGGCTTACAATTGATCGGTTGCCAGGCCTTGAGGGCATCACAATCCAGTGGCACAGCAGGGAGAGTTAAGGCTCCTTCCCTGGGGGGTCTGTTTGCATGAGGCAAACCACTGCAATCTCCCTGACCTCCTCCCTGGAGGGAAGGTTTGCCTCTTTCCTGGTGAAAGTGCAGATCACCAAGTTCAGGAGGTAAGGAGCTGGGTAAACAGAGCTGAGAAGAGATCCCTAGGAGAAGGCTTGCCCCACCTGGAGTGTATGTAGATAAGGAGCCCTTCTCCTTAAATTTGGCAACTGGGCCTCCATATTGTTGTTTTGAAATAGGTTGGTAAAATCAAATACACAAACACACACACACACACACACACACACACGTACTACGTACTTTTTAGTTTTTGTGGTAAAAACACTGAAAACCTACTATGCAGTTTTCAAGAATGTATTATCAGCTGGCATGATGGTGCAATCCCAGCACTAAGAAGGCATAGGCAGGTGATCTCAGTGACTTTAAGGCCAGCTTGGTCTACATGGTAAGTTCCAGGTAACATAGTGAGACTCTGTCTCAAAATGTGCATGTGTGTGTGTGTGTGTGTGTGTGTGTGTGTGTGTGATACACTATTAACTACAGTTTGATAAGAGTAACTTTAAAATAATGAGAGCCACCATTTGAGGCTGCTTAGATGTGCTAATTACATGCTGCATATCTTTTTTTTCTATGTTCTTTGTTTACATTCCGAATGCTTTCCCCTTTCCCGGTCCCCCACTCCCCATCGGTCTCATAAGCCCTTTTCCCTTCAACTATTTCCTAATCACCCCCCCCCCACCCATTTCCCTGTCCTGGTACTCCCCTACAATGGTGGATCAACTCTTTTCAGAGCCAGGGCCCTCTCTTTCTCTCTTCTTGGGTATCATTTGATATGCTAACTGTATCTTAAGTGCACTATGTCTTTTTATCAACACAACAACAAGGTTATACCAGTCCACTAAATAGATAATAAAACTGAATCAGAAAGCTAAGGTGCTTTGCCCAAAGTACCAAGCTATTAGGGGGTGGGGCTGAGCTTCCAACATAGGCAGCGCAGCAGTGAGACAGTATCCCTAGTCCCTGCTGGACCTGCTATGTCAACTCCAGTCCTGCAGGAAATCAGAGCAAAGGTCCCAGATCTCTTCACCAGAGAACAAGATGTTCAAGGCCCGCCTGTGGCTTCAGCATCACCAGAGCACATCATTCTCTCCCAGTTTCTCTCTAGTCCCTGCTGACTTCTCACAGCTTTTTACCTGTTCTTCATAGGAAGAGCTCAAGTGACATCAAGTCTATTCGGAGCCAGATACAAAACTGTGCCAGTTGAAATTGGAGGGGACTCCATCCAATCAGATATTCACACACAAGCCTTCACTGGGTAACAGCTGTTGTGTCTGGTCTGTAATGGATGTTCCACAGTTGTTGGATTAACAAGTCATTTATCATTATGTTGATAAATTTAATTTAACTAACAGAAGTATTCAAGTTTTTGTCGATGTTACTGTTGTTGTCAGACAAGAATTCTGCCAGATGTGATGA
The DNA here is from genome assembly GCF_947179515.1 of Apodemus sylvaticus. Classification (NCBI taxonomy): domain Eukaryota; kingdom Metazoa; phylum Chordata; class Mammalia; order Rodentia; family Muridae; genus Apodemus; species Apodemus sylvaticus. The sequence continues at coordinate 36,707,163 of NC_067492.1, read as the reverse complement.
CACATACCTGTGATCCTAACATTCAAGAGGCTTAGGCAGGGAGACTGGGAGTCTAAGCTAGCCTGAGCTACATAGCTGGACTATGTTTAAAGAGTAAAGTTATTGTTCTTTAAAACAGATGTCTTCAGGATCTGTGGATAGCTTTACTTCATTGGCTCCGGGAGCTGACAGAGGACCTGTCATACAGCCCCTAACCGGGAGTTTTACTGAGACAAGAAGGAAGATTAAAGCCTCTGAAAGAACTAAACTAAATATATTTCCCAAGAGCAACTGATGCTGTCCTGTGTGCTGTCCCAAGTTTCAGAATAAAAGACACATTTTCAGCATTTAGAAAATTTTTTTTATAAATTTAAAATGATCAATATTAGGTAAAAAAAAAAAAAAACTCTCTTATTTCTTTTATAGGTAGAAAATGAAGCACAGAAGAGTTGACCTTTGCCCACAAACACATACTAAGAAGTGTCAGGATTTGAAGCCAATCATTGTGACTCTACAGGTTTTTTGGAGATAGATAGGGGTTCCTGGGGTGTGAACCTCAGTCCTTAAGTGTGCTAAACACACATTCTTCTACCAGGGCAACACTTCCAAGCTCAAGACTCATTTCAGTCTTTGTACCACATAATACAGTAAGAATAGATAGCTCAGGGACATGGAAAATTACCAAGTTATGTACTAGTGTGTTCTCACGCACAGGTATGGTTTGTTGAATTTTCGTATGACTTTATTTAGCATAAGGTAGACTCCTACATTCTAAACTATTTGTTGTATTGACTTTTCAAACACCATCTGTCTCGAAGCTATTCTATACAGCTACAGAATACGTCAATGGCAGTGTATCCCACTGTGTGGATAATTCTTTAACTTTCTTCCTACTAGTGAAAAATTAATGTTGTTTCCAGCTTTTAATAACCAGGTTGGTTAACACATATTGCTGTATGATATATATCAATATTGCAACATATGTTTCTAATAGTGAAATTGTTTAGTCCAGGGAAATTCACAGAAAAGCTACCAGGCTGATGTAGACTCCAAAAGCAGGCAGGCAGCATGAATACTCGCTAGCTTGTATATACATATAGTACCTCCCACGTCCCACACATCATCTTAGTTAAACATCACAATAAGTTCTGAGAAAATTCTATTCTCGTTTTATAGATGGAGACTGAGAACTAGAAAAATTCAGACCTGTTCAGGGTCAGCCTATGAATTTAAATCAGAGCTGGGGAAAAGGAAAAGGAAAAAAAACCTCACTGTTTTGAAGCTGTTTCTGCTAAAACAGCATTGGTATAATAGCTTGTATTTAACAAAACTGTTGCTTTGTGCCAAGCAACCGATATACCCAGGAAAACAAACTTTTAAAGGTAAATGATATGAAAACATAGTCAAGTATCCCCAAGTTCCAAAGACAGAAACGGGCAAGAGAACTCTGTTCTCCAACTCAAGAGTACTATGATCTTATGATCCTAGATAAATAACAGGAAAGGGAAAGCTCTATGCTGATAAAATACAGGGATTTAAGTAAAAAGAGACCACAACGCACCAGAAAGCCCATGAGAAATTAATCCCGGGAATCCACACAGAGGCTTGCCAAAGGGCCATATTCATGGTCTTGTGTTCCCTGGAGCATCTAAAGCTCAGCCTTCCTGTTTAAGGAAGGAACTCTGCTAGAAGATTCCTTTCTGAAACCGAGGAGGGGGAGAGATGTCAACTTCTTGATCAACAGAGAATCTCACATTGAATCTTTCTCAAAGATAATTTACTCCAAGTAAAAGATTTTTCTCTTAAGCATTACTTATGATTGAACAATAGGTATCATTAGGTAAGAATTTTGAGGAAGGATGAGTAAGTTCTTTGCAAAAATGAATACAAAACTCTCTTCTGATCAGCCTGATTAGAACCCTGACAGGAGGAGGAGGAAGCTGTGATGATGTTTTGATAAACGCCCTCACTCAGGTGCCCTAACATTTACATGTTAACTTTCAACTAAGGATTCTACACACATTTACCATGCCTCCTCTCAACCAGTCTAAGAGACATCCTGGGGCCAGCTAGATGTGTGTGTGTGGGGGGGGGGGGGAATGGGACTGCCTTTGAGCCTGTGACCATATGAGATCCCTTAGTAGGGTTCACACGGTGGAAAGAGAGAACTGACACCCTTAAGTTATCCTCTGACACCCACAAGTGCATGGACGCACACACGCACACACACACAAGTCAAGAAATGAATACATACTAACCTTTTAGAAAGACATCCTTCCCAGGCCCAGTAGCTTTCCCCCTAGCTACTAGTATGGAATCTAACTATAAATCCTCCTGTAGATCAACTGCATAAACTACAGGTGACATAATTTAGGACATTACCTAAGACAAGAACCCACACTGAATAATACCTTCAAAGATAGATGTCTATCGGTAACAACAAAAGGCTTCAAAAGCATCTAACCTTTCATTGTCAGACCCTGGTTGTGCATTGGGAGAAACAAAAAAGAATGATCCTCTTTAAGAACCATATTGTCCTAAATCTATGTTGTTCTGAAGAAGATCTTGGAATATGAAAGAGCTGGCAAGAAACTACACCCTGCTCCTGCATGCCGCTGGGACTTTGAGCTAGAATTTACAATTTTGGCTTTAATCAAGACACTCAGTGTCCTGGCTGCCCTGCATAAGAGATTGGCTGTGAACTTTGCCAAGAAGTTATATTCACATTTCAGCTGACCCAAGATTTTTAATTATCATCTAACTTCCAAACCATCCATTCCTCTGCAGCAGCCCACGGGAGATAAAAGCCCTTGCTTTCCTGTAGATTTCTTCCTTGGCTGATTCCAGAAGTGTCTTCTCCCGGTGGGGGGGTACTCTTGAAAAAACTGTAGATCTGAAGGAGAACAAGAAAGAAAGGTGTCCAGTCTGAGGAGAGAGAGAGAGAGAGAGAGGAGAGAGTGACACCTTCGCAGGGTTTTCAACAGATGCTCCCTGCACAGAAACTTGAAGGAACTAATGTTGTTGCTGTGGTAACCATGCATGCCTAAATGAACAATAAAATTAATAGTCCCTTACAGGCTTTGCTGGCATCAGTAGGATGGTAACACTCTTCCTTACTGGGAGACGTGTGCTCTCTATAGCGACCCCACTTAGCTATGGTTTCTCATACAAAGAAAAATGGTGTTCAGTCATAACAAATGGAACTAATTTCATGTATTCGTTCCGTAACTTCTCCATACCCAAAGCAGGAAACACATTATTGTTCTGCCTCCCTGCTGAAGGTAAGCAGCACCTCCTACCCCCACCCCCGCCACTTTTGGGGAGTTGTGCTATTTAATTTTATCATACCAGTGATAGTCTCCTACTGAACCTTTGTTGTAAGCACATCAGGCTAAGGAGGAGCAAGGAAGCAGGATGTGATACAAAGAAGAGGTAAAATTAGCTATAGCCCATAATTGGGCCCTGCTTGGCCTTGAAGAAGACCCAGTACATATTAATTAAATGGACTGATATGTTGCTGAATGAATGGGGCTATTCTAGACAGCAGGAACAAAATTAACCTGACCTCAGGTAACTTGAGACATTGCTCTGAAGAATTAGATGGCTTTATCTTTGAATAGAGACAGGAAATAAGGAAAGCTTTCTTGGGACATTGGATGTTATTAAAAATCTGTTGGGCTTGGCAACAGATGTGGTTCAGGGCGAGAGTGCCAGTTTAGCATGCACAAAGCCCTGGGTTCAATTCTCAGAGCCCTTAAAAGTCTGTTAAACTAGAAAATGTAGTGCCACAAGAACTATTAGAGAAATCTCTCATTGCTGTTGTAGTTAAACTGTGCAATTAAAATGTGCCTTTCAAATAGGAGTAACCATCTCATACAATTTTAAGCAAAAGTTCAATTCTTCCAAATGTTTGCCACTACCACATGAGAATATTGCAATAAAGAAAATATTTCTGCATAAATAACTTCTCTAAATTCCTAGGCAATGCCAACACTAGACAGAGAGATCTTTGCCAGATAATGTTGGTAATGTTGACTTAAATGTTTAAAGCCTGGAGTTAATGGGGTATGTCAAAGGTTTTTGGTAGCTGGCTTGGGGGCAGAGTCAGGCTGAATCAACAGTCAGACATCCTAATACCAGTCAGCCTGCTCACATAAGCATCCAAAAGAATAAGCAAGAATTTCTCTTGGGAAGGAGGTTGCAGGGGTGAAAGGCAGACATGAAGGTATGGGAAATGAGTGGTATTGGGGTGCATGATGTGGAATTCACAAAGAACCAATAAAAAGTTAAAAAAAAAAAGCCAAACTACAGTTATTTCCATGTGCACCCATGGCAGCTCAGAGAGTACATGCAGTTAATGAGAATCAATGGCACTTTTAAAGAGAAGAGACGCCAAAAGCCACCCAAAATAATCAGGTGGTACACATTTGAACATTGCAGAATGAGTGGGACTCACACAGGAATTGCTCTATGTAACTTTACCATATCAGCTTGATAATGTGTTAAATGTTTAGAAAAGTAAGCTATGCTGTTGTTACACAAAGAAGAGACGTGCTTTAAACACTGTGGGACAAGGTTATGAGTCCTACACATGCAAATAAAACTATCATCTCAAAGTTTCCTTCTAGCATTGGAATGTGTCCTCCAGGAGTTCATGCTGGAGGCGTGTTCTTCAATACAAGAGGTGACTAGGAGGTGACTAGGTCTTGAGGGTACATTAATAAAGCTAGCACAGCAGGGTGTTGGCTAGCAGAGGGAATTTGTCATTTAAAAGGGAAAAAGAGACTCTTGATGTTCTTCCCTAATCAGCTAGCTGTGCTCAGAATGTCTGCTATGGGATGACATAATGATCTGAAGACATGATATTGGGTAGAGAGTTGGGACAGGTAGATCTCGAAGGAGTTGGAAGAGAGGGTCTGAATATGATCCAGGTGCATTGCAGAAAATTATATATATTATATATATATATATATATATATATATAATGTATATATATTATACACATATAATATATGTATATATACACATATTTTCTCTGGACCTCCTCTTTCTCAGTGAAAGGGGGCTAGAGGAACTACGGTCCAGTGTCTTCCACCTTCAATATTGCGTGATATTAGGGAACAAGCCAGGTGAGGAATGAGAATCCCTCATTGACTTGTCTGTAAAGTGACCAGCCACTTCCTGCTTCTTGTTTTCTACCAGGGACAATCTGATGGGGGAAAGGGGTTGCTGGAATGAGCAAAAGCCGCACTGAGCAGTAGCCTTGGACCACATGACTAAGCCCTACTAACCACAAGAAGGCCTCAATCTGCTCACGTAATTCTGGATCCCCTACAAGAAGGAGAAGTCACTAATTTCTACTTGAATCTGAAATCAGTAAGAGAGATTAACCTTTTCCTGCGCTAAGAATTGCACAGGATTTCCAGAGGCGTGGCAGGGTTTCTGGTGGCGTGGCATTCAAAGGAGGTGAGGAGTGAAGTTGACCATTCTAAAGGCTCTGCAGAACTCCAGGATTTTCAGAAAGGGTTGGGTATAGAGGCAAGAAGGACATGTGGGATCTACCCTTGGGGCCTTTAAGGCGAGTCTGGGGACACAGACAGGAAAACAAGCAGTTTCAGGGAGAGATAGCTGGTAAGTGCTATAAGTGGATAAACAGAAGTTGTAGGATGAGCTTCTGGCCAGAAACCTGCCAGAAAAGCTGTCTGGAACAAGTGATACCCAAATAACCAGTAGAAGCTTGCCATGTTTAGTACGCATGCTGGGGGGAGGGGCAGCCTGGACTGAGCTCCAGAGCAAGGTCCTTCAGCTTCCCCTCTCTCTGCCTCATCTTAACAGCTATGTGGGACTGCTCAGGGCTCTTAAATTTCCAAGTCTTTGTTTTCTTATCTGTGAAATGGGAATAATCATAGTGCTTCTGGTTTCTTGTCAGATTAAGGAAGCGAATCCATGCATGCCCTATTTTTTCAATCGAACATCCACCCTTATTAACAGTGAGATAAATGTAGGAGAAGACATTTAATATTCCAGCAAGAAAGTATGTGGGTAAGGAGGCCCAGGGGGGATACTTGGTACCCTAAACATAATCCAATATATCTGGAGAGGAAAATGGGAAGAGTTTGTGAGAAGAGGCAGGCTCAGAGCAAGCACCAGGGGGCCAAGGCCCTCTGTGGTGTGTGAAGGGCTTCAGAGTTTCTCTTGGGTGAATGCTAAACGTTAAGGTACCCCTGACATTCATTACCTACATTTATTAGTAGGTGAGGAGTGTGCTTGGACATTTAAAAAAAAAGTTTGTTTTATCCTAAAGCATTAATACTGTCCATCCACCAGCCAGTTTCCTCCATTGTGGAGAAAATGCTGTTGGAATTCAATAACTCGATCACATACAAGGATTCCCTTCCTGTGGTAGGTTTGTGATGCTGGAGCTCAGATAAGGGCAGTTCATTCAGGGGAGGCATTACCCAAATAATATAATTCAGCCTAAGAGATCCAGCTTAAAAAAATTAAATAGTGTATCTTTTTCTGAGCCACAAACTGCAATATACAGGCAGCTTCTCTTGAGTCATTAAACATGCTCCATTAGATTATAGAAAGCCCCAATCAACTAGCCATGCTCTGGCTGGATTTTTGTTTTTAGAGCACAGATCCCTTTTTTTTATCTTGTAGAGGAAGAGTGCGCAGTAAACCACGGACACAGAGCTTTATGTAATCTGGAATGCCAGACACACACTTTCAAACCAGGCCTCTGATGGGAATTTTGGTAGAGCAATCTAAGTTCTCTTGGATAATAGACAGTAAAGTGAAGAAATGTGTGTTTCAACACATAGAAATGGCCTGAGCAAACTAATCAGCACATGTTGATGCAGGTAGCACCAAGGGCTTCTGGGTAACTCAATGCCAAGATGGCACAAACCGTTCATAATGACAGTAGGCAGGAGAATTGCGGATATGATGTGTCTTTGGAGGAGAATAATTAAAATATTCCTTGCATAAGGGTGCACTACTAGTTAAAGCTCTAAAATGGAATTGGTGTGTGATCCCTGCTGGGTCACTGGAGCCCAAAGAGTTAAAACATCATGCTGAAAAGCAAGAGAGGAAGCAAGCATGTACCCATCAGCCTCCAAACCATAGAGGAGGCACCCTCACCTCAGAACTTCCATATGGTCCTGTGGTCACGCCAAGGACATGTTAAAGCAGAACTGGCTGGCATCTCCACACACCACCCATTTCACATGTCTGTCTGGAGAGTCACTAGTAGCATTCTGTATGCAGTGTTAGATATGCATATCAATGGCATATTAAAAGATGTATTCAATTGCGTGTATGTGTATATGTCTATGTGTAAGTATGTGCATGTGAATATGGATGCCTGAGGCAGCCAGCGACGCATAGGTCCTCGAGCTTGCATTACAGGTGGTTGTGTGCTGTCCCAACATAAGTGTTGGGGACTGAACTCCAGTCCTCTGCAGGAGCCAGTATGTGCTTCCATGGTTTGAGCTGTCTCTCCATCCCCACCAATGATAATTTTAACGTATTCATTTATCGAATGAGTGTTTATCACAAGCCAGCTAAATGTAAGGCCTCATCCTAGCAACCAGGAACAATACCAAGAATCAAGAAGTATATACATTGACCTCAAAAAGATTTACTACCTACTAGATGTGATGGGCCACAGACTTCATCCATAGCATAAGGCACAAAGGAATTAAAGGCACATAGAGAGTCAGATGAGGCGTTTAGAAGATCATCCTACACATATTTAATGTCAATAAATCATATTCACAAGATCTGTTTTTTATCGACCTCATTCATTTTGAGGATTAATGAGGAGCAATGTGATTTTACTTACTGACAGTTCCATTAATGCGCAGAGTCAGCAGCTGATATTGATCAGCAGGTGGTGGTGGCAACAGGAAGACCAGGAATTTCAGAATGGCGTCGAGCCCCAGAGCAGCTCGCATTAGTGGATATTCCCATGATGATCTCTTAGTTTTTCCTTTGCGGAGAAAGGTAGGGGGGAGAGTTGGCTCAGCATTCCTGTGGTCTTTGTCCAGGAAACACTTGTTCTGTTCTGTCTGTGTTGTAAGGAACAAGAGCCATGCCCTGAAACGCTCCTTAGTAAAGGAATTCAAATCAGGAGTAAGAAAAAGTCAGGCCCCTTTTAAGGTAGCTGTCAGCCGCCAAGCCAGCACAGAGACCATTAGGACAATACTGCCTTCCCGTGTCCTTCCCCATTTCAAAGGTGCTGGTTTGATTTAAGAGATTAATTGTTCTTCCGGCACTGCCGACGTTTCCCATCCTCACATCCAGAGTTCAAGGAGAAAATCAGTCCAACTGCAGAAAGGCGTTGACAATAGATGCCTTTGGGAGTTAGGCTTTCCATTCCCAGTAAGCAAGACATTGCAAGGAGACCAAGTATAGGAAAGGAAGCTTTAAATCTTGCTGCAATTTTAAAATTCTAAGAATACAAAGCTCTCTTACATCTGCGTAGCTCTGACGTGAGAAACAGTGCATATTGTCATATACCTTTGCAGGTATCATGTCTGCCTCTTCAGTTAGTGAACATAAGAGATGGCCGTATCTTGCTCTCCCTAATTTTTACCATGATATTTGCTTGTGTGTGTTACATGTATGTTACATGCATGCAAATCCGTGTACCTTTGTACACACATGTGGAGGTGAGAACAGGATGCTGGGTGCCTACTTTGCTGCCTTGAGAAGGGTCTCTCATTGAACCAAAAGTTTGCCATTCCAGGTGGGCTGCCCAGTGAACTCTCAGGATCTACAAGTCTCTGTTCCTCCATTGTGGGCTTCAGGCACACGCAGCCATGCCTGGATTTTTTACATGATGCTGGGAATTTGAACTCAGGTCCTCATGAAAAAAGCTGTGTGTGTGTGTGTGTGTGTGTGTGTGTGTGTGTGTGTGTGTGTGTGTGTGTATTCTTACCCTCTGAAACATCCCCTTGAATCTAATTAAATTCTTAAATGTGATGAAGTCACATATTCAGAACAGAGCAAATTTCTTAAATTTACTGGTTAAAGAAAATATATTCAAGTCTAAGACATTAGTGAAATATTAAAAAATGAAATCGATGAAAAAGAATCAGCATTCTAAGTTGCTCAAGCATGAACATATATATATATATGTATGTATGTATATATATATGCTGTGTAAGATAAGAGAAAACATAGTACATATAAGCTTTATTCCCAAGCTTCTATTCTGCTGGGAAGCTAAGGTTAAAACATATATATACATTTAATGTAAGAATTACATGTTAGGACAATACCAAGAGGCTACTAAAGTGTTTAATGCACAAGAAGGAATGAGTGTAAACAGTGGACTTTATTTCAAAGGCCCTGAACGTTCTGCAAGATCACCAGGCTTCCCACCTGTTATCAAGATTCTGAGTTGCCTCAAAGTTGATGGTACTTGATGGCAAGAATTTCGAGTTTCTGTGTTTTGTTTTGGCATTTCTACTACCAAAATGTTTAATTTGATGATTTATTCGAAATTTGCTTGACATTTTTTTTTAAAAAAGGGTGTATGTGCACACACAGGTGCACACCTTTAGAAGCCAGAAGAGGGTGTCACATCCCCTGGAGATGAAGTCACTGCAGTTGTGAGTCGCCAGAAGAGGACCTAGAACAGCAAGGTCTCCTAACTGCCAATGGCTCTCTCCCACCTCTCATGACACTTTTGAGTGCTGTAAAACTACTCTTTCCCCGACCAGGCTCTCAAAGTGACTGTTTCTAAATAGGATTTCAATTAATTAAGGAATCCCTGTTTTACTCAAATTTTATGTGGTTTCTTCATTTTAAGGATATGGGATCTCTAGATGTTTCTCTCTGTCTCTGTCTCTGCCTGTCTCTGTCCCTCTCTGTATCTTGCTCATATGTGTGTGTGTGTGGTGTTCCTGTCTGTCTGTCTGTCTTTTGCTCTCTTACTACACACCCTATACCTCATAAATAAATAAGAAAATTATTTCGTAGAAGTTGAGATTTGATTTTGTGGGTGATTTAATTAACAATTAAATTTGTAACTTTAGTGAAAGCAAATCTTGTTAACCAAATTAACTCTACTTTTGACTTTGTTTTGGTTTTGTTGGTACAGGGGTCTTGGGCATGTTGGGCAAATATGCCACCCTCTAGTCTCAAGTTGGCTGAACTTTTAGACTTGAGTTTTAAAACGTAGTAGTTTGGAGTTCTTAGTTCCTTTCTCTCTTTATTAAAAAGGACATGAGACTCAAAGCTGAGCAGAGGAAAAGTGAAAATTCTAGAGAACAGCAAAGACATGACTATCGTCACTACTCTAGATTAGCTAAAACTCACCCAAATGCTGAGCAAGTGCCTTGCCTTATTTCTTTTATTTTTGATAAACATGAAGCTAGAATGTTAGGTGCATAATAAAGTTGCTGGTAATTGTTTTAGTTTTACAAATGGAAGTCAGCTATGCTCCAAAATGGTGCATCAAGCCACTGAGAAGACAAAGCACTCCATGCATTCAGAAAGGATGTAAGTAGCAGGTCAGGTGGTGCACGCCTGTAACTGTTGCACTCCTGCTCAGGCAGGAGGATCTTGAGTCTCAGGCCAATCTGGACTATCAACACACACATGAGTGCAAACACACACATACACATGCACACACACACACAGACACACACCAATAAGCCACCTGCTCCTTTACAGCAAATTCTAACTAATAAATTAAAAAAAAAAAACTCTAGTCAGTAAACGCTAGAGTATTAATTGCCACTAATTGCAGAAACTATTGGGGAAACATATGTGAGAAAATGGTATTTGTTTCATTCTGAGACATGGGTCTCATGATGCCCCTGCATTTGCCTAGAATTTGTCATGTGATCCAAGATGACATTAAACTTCTAATCTTTCTGCCTCTGTCTCCCAGTTGCTGGAAAAAGAGGTCTGAGCCACCAGGTTTACGTGGTCCTGAGTGTTGAACCTGGGGTTTTAAGCATGCTAGGTAAGCACTCTACAAGTGAGCTAACCTCCCTACCCTGAGAAATAGGATGTTTGCATGATCTCAAATAGCTCCCATAAAGGTACTCAACTACAAAAATGACTTCTCAAATGATAGAGTTGGCAGATACCATCTTAACCATCTTATCCGAGTGAACACTGTCTTTAGTGAAACACACTGCCGTGAGGGAGTCAACATCGGTTCTTTCATCTGCTTGCCAAGATGCATAAGCAAAAATCAATCACAAGGAAATACCCGACAAACCAGACTTAGAAACCTTCAGACGACTGGTCTATAACTCTTTGAAACCATCAAGATTATTCAATTTAAGCAAAGACTGGACAAATGTCCCATTCCAAAGAGGATTAAGGAGGCTTGACAAATAAACAACCCATGTTCCAAACAGGATCAACTTTATAAAATAATATCAGTGGGACAATCATAAAATTGTAAGGAGGTATTAGATTATATTAATAGATCAGTATTAATTTCCCGATTCTGGTGCTTATATCAGTCATGTAGTAGGAAATGCCCGTATGTGTAGGAAATGCACACAAGTGTACTCTAACAGAGCATCAGATTGAAAGCTTATTTTCAAATTGTCCAAGAAGGGCCTGGGGAGATGGCTGCATTGCTAAAGCAGCAAGCATAAGAACCTGAGTTCAGCTCCCTAGCATCCATTTAAAAGCAGGGTGTGGCAGCATCTTCGCAACTTCAGCACCAGTGGGGGGACAGAGACAGAGGATCCTTGGAATTCATTGGCCAACCAGTCTAGCCAAACTGGTGTGTGCCAGATCCAATGAGAGACCTTGTCTCTAAAAATAAGATAGAGAGCATCTGAGGAAGACACCATATAAACCTCTGGCCTCCACATCTGTGTGCACATATATGCCTGTGTATCTGCATACACCTTAGCATTGCACACACACACACACACACACACACACACACACACAAACAGACACACATTGCTTCAGGAGTATTAAGTTATTTGTACTTAAACACACAAATTCAAGATCACTAAAAATGTTTAAAAAATGACTTATTTTCATCTTTGGTAAAGTAATAAAGATAATAATTACAGACGAGACTAGAAATTGAAAGTATGAAAGAAAACCCAACATGTGTCTCAATGAGAAGAAATAATTCAATGGGAAGAAAAGAGAGGCCAAACCAGAAGGATACCAGTAGGAGAAATAACAGATGAGGGCTGTGGAGAATTTTCTAGGCTGAGGAGTAATGAAAGAACTAAACTGTCATATCAAATATTTATGTCAACTGCCCAGAGACAAAAACAAAATTAAATCCACATCTAAGGACAAGGTCATGGTTCAGAATCACAGGGAATTATAGGTGGAGCAAAGCCACTGTTTTGCCAACCACAGTAGATCAAGAAGGGGTGCATTTGAGTGGGACAAAAAGGAGAAAGGAGAGCCAGCAGGAAGGGCCAGGATCTGAGGGACATGGGCATCAGGAAATGGCCAAGTGTGCTGGGAGACGGAGCGAGAGATTGTGTGCTAACCATAACTGACCCATGAGTTTCAAAACAGCTCAACCCAAAGTCCTGCCCAACCGTGAAGTGGCAGGCAGGGATAGGCATTCTGTGAGAAAAAAATGACATGAAACACATATTTGAAGAGCAGGGAAAGTAGGAAACTAAATAAAATGTGAGGAAATTAAGGGAAAACCACACACACACACAAATTTTAAAAATTACCAGTGTGAAAGTGAGAGGAAGAATAATTAAAAAGATGTGTGATTCTAAAATAAAGCAAGAAAAGATTAGAAATGTATAAAGCTTGGTAAATAGAAAATTACATGATAGGAATAAATCCAACTGTTTAATGAATTGTAGTCTCTGGAAATAGATTAAACTCAGTTAATCAAAGTAGTTACTGTAACTGTCAGTAAAGTAGCAGATGTCAGCGGTGGGCCACTTCTAAGAGACACGTCCAAAGCAGAGAGAATGCTGATAATAAAGAGATAAAAAGAAGACATATCCTCCATTCCTCTTGTACCTCATTTGATGTGTGGATTATGTTTTGGGTATTCCAGTTTTCTAGGTTAATATCCACTTATTAGTGAGTGCATACCATGATTCATCTTTTGAGTCTGGGTTACCTCATTTAGTATGATGTTCTCCAGCTCCATCCATTTGCCTAAGAATTTCATGAATTTATTGTTTCTAATGGCTGAATAGTACTCCATTGTGTATATATACCACATTTTTTTGCATCCACTCTTTTGTTGAGGGATACCTGGGTTCTTTCCAACTTCTGGCAATTATAAATAGGGCTGCTATGAACATAATGGAACATGTATCCTTATTACATGCTGGGGAATCTTTTGGGTATATGTCCAGGAGTGGTATAGCAGGATCTTCTGGAAGTGAGGTGCCCAGTTTTTGGAGGAACCGCCAGACAGATTTCCAGAGTGGTTGTACCAATTTGCAACCCCACCAGCAGTGGAGGAGTGTTCCTCTTTCTCCACACCCTCTCCAACACCTGCTGTCTCCTGAATTTTTAATCTTAGCCATTCTGACTGGTGTAAGGTGAAATCTCAGGGTTGTTTTGATTTGCATTTCCCTAATGACTAATGAAGTTGAGCATTTTTTAAGGTGTTTCTCTGCCATCCGAAGTTCTTCAGGTGAGAATTCTTTGTTTAACTCTGTACCCCATTTTTAATAGGGTTGTTTGGTTTTCTGGAGTCTAACTTCTTGAGTTCTTTATATATATTGGATATTAGCCCTCTATCTGATGTAGGATTGGTGAAGATCTTTTCCCAATTTGTTGGATGAACGGAGGAGTGGCCCCTTGTTCTGAAAAGACTCAGTGAAGCAGTATAGAGCAAAATCAGAACAGGGAAGTGGGAAGGGTTGGGTGAGAAAACAGGGGGAGGGAAGGGGACTGATGGGACTTTCGGGGAGTGGGGGTCCAGAAAAGGGGAAATCATTTGAAATGTAAATAAATATATCAATAAATTAAAAAAATTCCATTTCATATAAAACAAAGAAGACAGATCAGCAAATGTCAATTTAAAAAGCCATTTAAAACTAAAATCATTAACAGAGATAAACAGCTTGTTTTTAAGTGATTTTTTTTAAAGTCAGGCTGAACCATGTAGCCTTGTCCGGCCTAGAACTTGCCAGGAGTTCTAGCGCCCAGGATGGCCTCAAATTCACAAAGATCCATCTGCTTCTGCCTCTCAAGTGCTCCACCATGTCTTGTTCTAAAGTGACTTTTTAAAGTCTGCAAGAAAATATAATTATCATTAACCTATATGTATCTACTAATTCCTAATTCAGGGCAAGCATATATAGCAAAAGCCAGAATAGCAGCAAATCTTGAATAAACGCACATTCACAGGAGAAGACTTTAACACAGCTCTCTCAGACACTAATATATAAATCAAATAACCAGAAGATATACAAAAAGTAGCATCTATTGGACATATAGATTAAGAGAATACAACCCACCCCAAATAAAGAACATGTATTTGGTGTGTTATATCTATAAATAATCACAGTTACAAAGGAAATATGAATAAAGCTTTTAAAAAATAATTTATTATGTTTAACATTGACCAACTAAATTGGATCAGGGAGGAAAAGTGAAAAAATAAAATAAATATTGGGAGATAAAGTTGTTATTTCTATATAATCAGAGATTAAAGAGGATGTTACTATGGGAATTATAAAATATTTTGAACTGAGAACATATAAATACTCATTTCTGAAAATGCTCTTTCCAAACTTCTAAGATACAGCTGCACTAGCTCACCCTGCCTACCCTGAGCACAGTCACTTGCAGCTGTGGCTGTAGGAAGATTTCTTCTCTGCCTGCCTCGACATGTGGGAGAGTAGATGATTTCCTCTCTGTTGACTCACTGGCCAGGTCACTTTGCAGGTCTGGATTTAATCTGGAAGGCTCTGGGCCCATTGCCCACCTGGCTTGGGACCTTACCTTTGTCCTCTGCACCCAATTAAGAGATACTAAAACTGAAGCGCAGAGGATGGATGTAACAGCCAAAGAATCCAGGGCTCGCCCTACTTCTTTTGCAGGCTCACAATTCATTTAACTCTTTTAATACTTTCTTCAGTCTTTTGGTATTTTGTATTAGGATGGTTTGGGGCAAATCCAGTCTACCATTTTGTCAAACTGAAGTGCCACCATTGGGCAAGTTCCCCAAGGACGGCCCCTCCTCTGTACAGGTAAATGAAGATGAGAAGAGAATCAAATCTTTTGGAGAGAATCAATGAAGGGACTGTTTGTTAAGCCCCGGGGTGTTTGTAAGCACTCGGCAATAAGTGCTGTTAGAAGCAAACTCTGTTGTGTGAACCGGATGCCAGTGAAGAAAGCACAAAAAAATCAATACTATAGAACAGTCAGTCTCCTCTGTGAAAACGGGGGAGATTCCTAAGCAAAAGTCAAGTAAATGAAATTCAGGATGGTGTAAAGGAGTGCATAATGGCCTGGTTGATTATATAGAGATAGAGATAGAGATAGAGATAGAGATAGAGATAGAGATAGAGATAGAGATAGAGATAGATAGAGATAGATAGATAAATTATAGATATAGATAGATATAGATATAGATATAGATATAGATATAGATATAGATATAGATGATATAGATATAGATATAGATATAGATAGACAGATTAGATATAGATGATATAGATATAGATATAGATATAGATATAGATATAGATATAGATATAGATATAGATATAGATATAGATATAGATATAGATATAGATTATAGATATAGATATAGATATAGATAGACAGATTAGATATAGATGATATAGATATAGATATAGATTAGATATAGATTATAGGTATAGATATAGATATAGATATAGATATAGATATAGATATAGATATAGATATAGATATAGAATACATCTATATCTATAATCTATGTAATAATTATAAAATATATAATTTATGTATCTTTCTATACATTTAACTATGTATTCTGGAGTGAATCAATCAGTCTTAGAAAGGGGAGGAAAAAGAGAGAGAATAGAATATATACAACAGGAAAGCATAAAAGAAGTCTACCAGGGGATAGAAAGGGACCAACAAGAGGTAGGAAGGGCGCGGGAGACAGCAGATGGGGACCAATAACACCAAAACATAATGTGTGAAAATGTCTGAATAAAAGTCCATCGTTTTGTACACTAACTAAAAAAATGAGAGCAAAAGATGACCTTCTTTAGCTGGATCACAAAGCACAGAAGTCTACTCTCTGTTATTCAACAATGGAGTACAGTTCCTATCGCAGGGTTAGCCAATAGAAATGCACTTAAATTCATATCTGCATTTAAATTTTTTTCTTGCAGAGACATGTTTTTAAAGCAAAAATTCGGAAGTTAATTTAACTAGCATAGTAGGTCCAAGTTATCACCAGGATATAATCAATTAAAAAATGAGATATCTAATATCATATCAAATCAGAATCTGGTATGTATTTTTCCCAATCCAAACTATATTCAACTTTATTTAAGATACTTTTCATAAATGGTCACAGTATTTGAGGCAGAGTATGGGTAGAAAATCATTCACAGCATACAAGAACTTTCAAACTCCCATCTTGTGTAGACTAGCAAGATCAGGATACTATAAACCCTAATGAAGTCCTCATCAGATGCTTTGGAAAGGTGCAAATAGCTTGGAGTTGGGGTTGACATTTCACATTAAGGATGTTGTTTAACCCTTTCCACAGGCTGACCCCGGCTTTCAGGAAATGAAACAAAAATGGTAGAATTATCAATCTGAGGATCTACGATCCTTCAGAAAAGGAACTGCTGCTCTTTGGGGGAACATACATTAAAGTCACTGGAAAACCAAATTTTAGGGGGTCAGGTCCCAACAGATCTCTGGTTTCAAAGGAATTAAATCTACAGTAGTGACAAAGGGAGAGGAGAATGTAAAAATGTTAGTTTTCGCACACCACAGGGCATGGTGTGCCTCGATGACCATGTATGTCTTCAACATCAGGAAGTCCCTCCTGGGTGCCAAGAGTAGTCTTTCAAAATAAGCAGGAAAAACAGTTTTCCCTCAACTCAGCTCAGAAGACATTGTGTTTGTGGCACATGCTCCTGCCTCCAAAGCAACAAAGCATTCTGTGTGCTAAAAACAGCTTGATTTTTTTTTAAGTAAGATAAAATTCTTCCTTGGTATAAAGCATGATAAAGGATAGTATTGCAAACTGCGCATTCGCCAGAAGCACTGTTATCTCAAATGCACGCACTCACCTGGCATCTCCAGCACCTTTGGCTTTCTGTGCCTGTTTTATGTTGTTGTCTCCACCTTCTGCAGCACATCCCTCCTACATTAGCTTCCCCTTTGCCTTTTGGGTAAATGCTCTTATTCTTTGTCTTTTAGGCTTGGGCTCTGACTTGGGAGGGGCAGGTTTAACAACAAAGCTGTATATCCCAGTGCCTCATCCCTCACCTGGGCATTATCTCCTTTAGCATCCCCTTCAACCTTTCTTATGGACATGGGGTCAGGGTGGGGGACCAGGGCACCCAATACAGGGGTGCAGCTTTAATCTTTCTAGAGATTATCCTCACTGCTTCTTCCTGGTGCTTATCTTATACTCAGCCTAGCTACGTTCCCAGATGTTCAGAGGGCACACGCAGCAAGACGAACCCATTATGATCAACTCGGCAGGCTGATTAGTAAGTCTGTGAGCACTGAGCATTGACTCTGTACAGAAGTTCCATACATTGCTATTAGAAACACCTTACACCTTGCAATTTGGAGAATGATAGTCAATAAATATGAAAATATGAGTAATATTCTACCTCTGAGATAATTACATTTGAGAAAGTTATCCCTACACATTTAAATCAGTGATTTTGCAAGCCCCTGAGCCTGTTTATACCCCAACCAAAGTGTCCCAGTTTGCTTCTCTGTTGGTGTGATAAAGCACCAACTGAAAGTAACCTGGAGTGGAAAGGGCTTATTTGGTTTACAGGTTACAATTCCATCATTTAGGGATGCCTAACAGGAACGCAAGGTAGGAAACTAGTTGCAAGAACTGAAGCAGAGACCATGGAGCAAGACTAGAGTCTTGCTCTGGAGTCTTGCTCTCCATGGCTTGATCAGTTTCATTTACTATATAACCTAAGCCCGTCTGCCAGGGGTGGCACCACCTACAGAGGCCTCCCATATCAAGCATCAATCAAGAAGATTCCTAAACTTACCCATGAGCCAATCTGATGGCCAACTCCTCAACTGAGGGCCCCTCTTCCCAGATGACCCCAGCCAGGGGCAAGTTGACAAAACTTAACCACCACACAAGGCAGGAAGCTGTCTAAGACATGAAACCTCCTATCTACCATGAAAATATGCCCAAAAAATAGGATTCTTCTTGGTTGTTTTTCTTTAGTCAAGTGTGTGAGAGGTTGAGGCAGGAGGATTGAGAGTTGAGGGCTTTGTAGTAAGGCCCCGTTTCATATATATTTTGGATGTTTATAATTTTTTGAGACAGAGTCGTTCTGTGTAACAACCCTAGCTATCCTGAAATTCACTCTCTGCATACCAGGCTGGCCTCTAACTCACATAGAGTCATCTGCCTCTGATTCCCAAGTGCTGGGATTAAAGGTATGCACCACCACCACCTAGCTTAAGGATGTTCTTTTAAGTTTTGCTTGAACTAGGAAAAAATCATAAATATTACAAATGCCTATAGGCAGAAGATAGAAATATGGGTTAAAATAGATTCATATAAAAATAATAAGCAGCAGTTTAAAAATAGACTAGAGCTAAATATGCAGCAAATGGGTCAATGGGTCAAGTTCAAAAATAACTATAGAACATGTACATTGTATGACATTGTTATGTAGAATCAAACAATACTACATCTACTTTGGTACTATTCCATATCTCATAAAAATATAAAAGATATAGTGGAGACCTACAGAACTATAGGCAGGACCATACCAGTGGTACTCTGGGAAGAAAGCAAGGATGAGAAACAGAATGATCAATGCATTATCAATAAAACATGGTTTCCTTGAGTTAAAAAGAAATCTGAAGCACACATCACATGTTGTATGGAGGTTCTGTGGGCTAGTCCTAGATCTTCATGTTATAGGATGTTGCCCCTAGTGTTTTCTGGCGCTTTTCAAATGATATACCATGGAAAGAAATTGCTACAGACAGAGAACACCTTCCATTACAAGGAAACTGAAAGGAAAGGAAATTCTGTGCATGAAGGCTCTGTGTGCACAGATCCAAATGACAGCACATAAGTGTCCATGCTGGTATCAGTGCTTGGAAGATAGTTTGACACACAGCACCTACATGGTCAGCACTGATTCAGTGAACATAGGAAGTGTGCTGCCCTGGTGGGTGGAAGCTTCAGGAGTCAACATTTGAGAGAAAAGATTTACCACATCCATTATGTTGGGGTTGTTTTGAGGACTTGCTATTAGGTACATCCAAAGGATGAAAGTGGTCATGGGTAAACGCAATACGGTACCTGACTAGGCTTTGGTCTACCACCGGGGACATGATAAGAAGTCTTTGTATTCTGAATGGAGAAATGATATTTGGGCTACAAAGGAAGTGACTACTCCAAACAGGAGATTCTATTTGCCACAAAGTATGACACGAGATAAATGAATTAGGACAGTTGGGGTCCCAACTTCCTTAGACTCAGCATAGCTTGGACTCAACAAGGAGTCTGGCAGATTCTGAATTATGTCGGTATCTCAAGGAGTGGCCACAAGCAGTCGTGGGAGAGCAGTTCTACTCACTGGAGTGAGGTCCACTGTCACTAGACCTGCCTTTCTACAGTGGTCCACACCAAACCACTTTCACATACAAAACATTAACCTACCATAAACCAATGTAACTGCTTATAGCAATATAGATGAGTGATTGAAGAGAGATGAGAGAGCTTTCTCCTATTTGCTGTGTCTATTCCGTTAATAAAATTCAGCTGTTAAAGGGTTGGACCAATATGCCAAGACTCATGAGAATTCTCTTTTCAAAAATATGATCCTTAGGAATGTCTTGCAATTAGCTTTGTTCCAGGTATAGAAAACCTAAAAATGAGAATTGGCAAGAAAATCTACAGAGTAGAAAGCAGGGAGTGGTGAGAATTTTACATTCTTTCTTGGCTCCAACTGAAGAGGGCCAGGATGTGGTTGCAATTTTGGATGTGCTAATTATGTTTGTCAACTATAAGTTTTGCTTAATTAATTAGTCATGCAAATTTAGCTTGAGCATCTTTCGCACATCTAAATCATTACTATAGCAATTAAAAGGATACTTTGGTCAGCTCCTTTCATAGGATATAGCACAGCATACTCCTGTCTAATTCTTTTTGACAATCTAGCATTTTGGTACTATTTAAGAGGGTGGGGGAAAGGCTGTTTTGTATGCATGAAGGAATGTACAAACAAAGGTAGGAAACAAGAAAGGTGGTCAGGCTGGAGAGATGTCTCAGTGGTTAAGAGAGCCGACTGCTCTTCCAAATGTCATGAGTTCAAATTCAGCAACCACATGATGGCTCACAACCATCCATGATGAGATCTGATGCCTTCTTCTGGGGTGTCTGAAGACAGCTGCAGTGTAGTTACATATAATAAATAAATCTTTAAAATACAAAAAAGAAAGGTGGTCAAGTTAGAGATGATAATAAAACTATTGGCTCATGTCATCAGTGAGTACACAGTAATAACACATGTTCGGGGGAAGTTCCCACGATATACAGCTGGAACACGAACAGATCAGAAACATGTTTCCTTAGTGCCTTAAGGTGGTAAGGTGAGAAAAGCCAGAGATTTATGCTTGCGGCCTAAGATCGATGTCAAAACAAAGTTTGTCCATGTCTAGAAGACTCGGGCCAACTCTCACCGTCAGTAATAAACACTGTGGCTAGAAGCCACGTGAATACACCCTCGAGGGCCATTTCATACTAACAAGCCCAACTGTCAGGAACAGTGCGTTGTATTAGGTTACTATCGCTTAGTTTCCAAACAGTTATCTCAGTCCCCCGTGAACCACCTGTAGAGGCTTATTGTTCAGCCCTCTCAAGCGGGAGCCTGACGTGTAGTGGTGTGTAATGTGCTTCTCCTACCCAATTACTGCAAGTGTAAGAAAGAAATGTACACGTTTTGCACCCCGTCAGAAGTACTTCTCAAAGCTTTGCTTTGCCACCAGCCCTGGCGGCGGAATGGAAACAGAGCACAGCACAGGCGAGAACTGATGGATTGCTGTGTGTCCTTGATGTTTGTAAAGCACATCAGCAGCAACTATTTAGACAGAGCGACACCAATGCCTGTTTTAAAGTCACCCCTCAAGGCTAACAACTTTACACATCTGGCTTACCTTAGAGGGTTCTTAGCATCTCTAATAGCATCCAATTATCCAATTGTGAAAAAGAAGATAAAATTCCATCTAAAAAGTGGATATGAACAGGCAAATGGGCAAATGTAAAGTCACTCTTGAATGCTATAGGATGTGTTTTAATACTCGTGAGAGCCTTATAACTTAGTCCTTCGTGGAAAACTTAAGAGACTTTTGAGACAGGGTTTCTCTATGTAGCCCTGGCTGTCCTGAAACTCACTCTGTAGACCAGGCTGGCCTTGAACTAAGAAATCTGCCTGCCTCTGCCCCCTCAAGTGCTGGGATTAAAGGCATATGTCACTACTGCCTGGCTAAGAAGAAAGTTTCTTAATGCATTTCCAGGGGTGAAAATGTGTGCATATTCCAAGCACTCCAGAGCATATTATTAAAGTATCAATTAGATTCAAACAAAAGTAGCTTTGATATTCAGAGATTTAAATGACTTAGAGAAAAATGTAATCGCTACCAAAAAGTGTGTTATACCTACAACTCCTTAATATTAGCAAGTCTCCAAATATCTGGAAAAACTTGGGATTAATTTTCAAAACTCTCTCAATAAAATTTTCCTCAAAAAAATCCAAATATGTGAATATGTACGCTACATACAATGAAATGTTAAGTATATTCCTACTAAGTACTTAAGTATTTCACATTTTTCAGTGAAAATTTGTGCTCAATACTCCCACCTCTTCAGGGACCTCCTTTAGTAATCACGTGTGAAAAAACACATAAACACACGCACATGTACACACATATGCACACACACTCATATACACAAGCACACATGCACACAAGCATACACTTATGCACACACTCACACATGCCTGCACACAGATCATGAACACAATGTACACTCCACACACACACACACTCATGCCCACATACACACTCCCACACACATACACGCACACATATATCATCCTCGCACATTCCTACATACTGATTATGCACTCACATGCACACAAACACACACATACACACGCAAATATGCACACATGTGCACACAAACACATACATGCCCACACATAGATGCACACTTACATGCACGCACACACACACACACACACCCCACTCTTGTCTCCAGTTTTCTGTCCTTCTGGTTTCTTCTCCTACACATATTGATAAGCTCCTGCCTCCCACGAAAGCACCTTCCCCAGTAGCCACCCTCTCCCTTCTGCTTTCACAGCCATGCTTCTAGAAGCAATATCTATTCTCACCAACCCAGTGTCCTGCTACACACTTGCTTCTCAGCCCACTGCAATCTGGCTCCAACTAAAACCGATCCTACCGAAGTCTCCCAAACCCCTTCCATTTGCCAGGTGAAGCTAAGACATCTTGATCCGCCTTACCAGGCCTTCCTGAATTGCCACACGCTGCTGACGTCTGTGTTCGTCCTATTCCCTTGAGATAATATTCTTTCTTGTTCTTTTTGGCTCATATTCCCTCACCCAGCTCTTCCCTGGGACCCTCCTCTTCCCCCTAGAGTCCCTGTAGTCAACAAATTTGTCCAGACCTGGGACAAATTTTAGGCCTAGGACTTGCCTAAAGAATGCTATCTTCACCTCCTCAGGCAATACTGGTTATACATTTCATTTCCTGCCCACCCCCTCTGCTGTCTAATCTTTGTCAAACAGATAAGCGTGACATTATCATCAATGATGCTGCTTTCCTCCTTGCTTCCTACCGACTGTATGTCTGGACTACCAACCTTTTATAAATGAGTGTTTTCAGCACTAGGAGGTAAGCTCTGGGTGGGTGATGGGAATGTGTCAGGCCTACACCACTTTGTGCTCAGCAGACAAGTACTGAGTGAAATGAAATCTTACACTAATGTCCAACGCAGAAGCTGAGTAATCACACTAAAGAGGAGTCAAAGGGAACCCCTACCGCACCTTAACAATACCCCAAGAGGCTCTGGTGAATCCTTTTCAAAATCAGAGCTGATAGGCTGGAGAGATGGCTCAGTGGTTAAGAGCAGTGACTGCTCTTCCAGAGGTCCTGAGTTGAAATCCCAGCAACCACAGGGTGGCTCACAAAATCGGAGCTGATCATCTTAAAGTTAAATTTTCCTAAGTTGAACTACAGAGTCCCACACTGGTCTGTGCACGCCATCTGATGTCACTTCTGACTGATGTCACTTCCAACTGATGTTCCTTCCGAATGATGTCACCTCCAACTGTTCTCCATCATTGTCTTTAACTTGAAACTCACCAAACTATAGTCTCTCCCTCAAGCATTCACTTCCTCCTCACCTGCCTAGAAAACTTCGACTTACTTAGGACCAACTCCAAAGAGAAGCTCTAAGGCAGGCATGATGGTGCGCACTTTTAATCCCTGCATTGAGGGGTGGGGCAGAGGCAGAAGTGTGTTTGAAGCCTTTGTGTCTACATAGTTAAGTTTCAGGTCAACTGGGGCTTCATAGTGATAAGGCCCTATCTCAAACAAAACAAAAGAAAAAACAAACAAGCAAGCAAAAACAAAACAGTGAAGCCTTTCTACATCCCTAAGCACAATTCATTAACCCTGTGGTAACATAAATATTTTCTGTGCACATAATTTATCACCCTACAGTAATTTTTTTCCAATGTTTTTCCTTCACTGGGCTATGAGGAATAGATTCAGATTTCTCTCTGTAGACCAGAGCCAGGCAGAATACCATGTATAACGAAGGTCCACAGCATATTGTGTAACAAGTGGGAATCTCCTAGAGCAAGTCACTCTTCCATCTCATCTTTTTATAATGATATTTTGCATGTCATGGGTGTTCTATGCCAACTATTGGCCAGTTAGTAATCTATATTTCAACAGAAAGGAATTGGGATTAAGCCTATGGCTTCATATAATGATTTAGAAAGAATTGTAATCCTGTGTGTGTTATTTAAAGCAATTTTTAATTTAAATATACTTTGATCATATTCTTCCCCTCAAGTCCTTCCAGACTCTCTCCCCCTCCCTACCCACTCTTTAAGTTTTTTAAGTTCTCAAAAAAAAAATCAAAAGCCCAATACAACAATAAAACCACAAAAGCAAAATGATGCCCCCAAAGATCAAATTGTAACCAAATAAAAGTACACAACACACACACACACACATACACACACTGTGGAGTCCATTATTTGTTAGTCAGCTTTCCTGAACATGAGTCCTGTTCTAGAGTGGTTGATGTACCTAGTTACTGGAGAAAACTGATTTTCCCTCTCCCATTAGGTATAAATGGCAGTTCAGCTGCTAACCTTTACCATATTGGCTATGTTTTCATTCACTCATTCATTCATTCATTCATTCATTCATTTTTTTATTTTCTTTCATATACTACATCCCGATCACAGTTTTCCCTCCCTCCACTCCTCCTAGCGCCACCCCCCACCTCCCTTCTCCCCCAGATCCACTCCTCCTCCATCTCCCTTCAGAAAAGAGCAGGCCTCACAGCAATATCAACCAAACAAGGCATAACAGGGTACAAAAGGCCAGGCACAAACCGTCTTATCAAATCTGGATGAGGCAACTCAACAGGAGGAAAGGGGTTCCAAAAACAATCAGCTCCTGTTCCCACTGTTAGGAATCTCACAAGGTCACCACGCTACAGAAACATAACATATATGCGGAGGCTAGGTCAGACCCATACAGTCTCCCAGATTGTCAGTTCAATCTCTGTGACCCTCTATATTAATTCAGTTTTTTTAGTATAGCAAGATAAAATATAATAAGATAAAACTATCCCTTGGTAGTTGGACAAGACAAACTAACAAGGAAAAGAGCTCAAGAGAAGGCATCTTTTTAATGAAAATTACAATGTCTGATATCCAATGGGCTCTTTATTACAATTCATTTTCTCCTTGGCATAGCTAGAACAATGCCTTGCATTTTAGAGCTTATATAATGAGATAAGATAGGAAAACGATATGGATCATATTTCTTCAATGTGGATGAGATCAATAGAGAACAAGAATTTAATCTCTTAACAGTTTCAGGCAGGAGCCAACTCCCTAATAATATAAAATCAGAAATGGGAAACAGACACAGATTAGAAAACATTTACATAGCTTTTACTCATGCTTGTTGATGACGCTTTTCCCAGACAACTGAAAATATCCTGCCGCTCTCCGGAGTCAGTGCTCTACCAGTCTCCTCGCACTTCTGAGGGGTGTGTGTGATATAAATGCAAAGCAGAACTAAGGCCTAATGTGTTGGTGTCCTGTTAGATGATTTTGGTCCCCCACTTTGGGAGTCATTTTGGGTATTATATATGAGAGTCAGAGACAGCCCCTGCTCCCACTGTTGGAAGTCCCACGAGAACTCCAAGCTACACAACCATAACACGTAAGCAGAGGGTTCAGGTCAGACCCATTCAGACTCCCAGACTGTCTGTATTAGTTTTTGTTATGTATGTCTCAAACACGATACTGTAACATAGTTTACCTACTTTCTTATTAACCAAAAATATGTGAGATGACTCAAGACCTGTGCACATACTATCAAATGTACTGGGTGTTGACATTATAGGACCCTTAAAGTACTCTGAATCACGGGTGAGAGGTGGAATTAAGGGCTTTACCTTGTTTGAAATTCCAAGTATTTCACGGTATTTTAATTCCCTGGAAACCCGTGACTCACACAGAGTATACATGGAGGGTGTGAGTGGAGAAAGCATGTGTGCACACGGCATTTGCTCATAACATCCAGTGACAATGACCTAAGAGGAACCCTCCACTCTCTGTACTGCCATTCTCAAGCATGATCTAGTGGATCCTTGAGGAATCAGGGGACATTTTTTCAGGAATTCCTCAAGGTCAAACTTTGCCGTATTTACAGCAATGCAAGAGGTTCCCCTTCACCCTCGTTCTCTTGGAAGCTAGTTGGTCCAGAGGCTACATGGCATGTGATTGAAAGCAGAAGCCAGTCTGAGAATCCAGCGTAGCCTACTAGTCAGACGTTGAAGAGACTTTCATTGATATAAAACAATGCCTTCTTCTGCTGCTTTTTTTTTCTTGTTTTTGTTTTGAGAAACACACTTCTTTCATTAACATGTCATGTGGGCCAAAATGCAACAAGTCCTGAATCTACAGATTCAAATCTTTCTTCTGGAAAGCCTTCTAAGCTGTCTCACCAGATATTCCCCACTTCTTTCAACTCCCCTTTCTCCCTCTACAAAGCGTTATACAATGCTTGTATGTCCATCCTGGACCAGTTATTCTCCCTGTCACGCAAACTTCCCATCCTTGAAACTTTGTGCTGTACCTTGGCTACTCGCAGGTCTTCTGAATCTGTGTCTTCCTTCATGATGCAATCTTGGATTTTGAATTTATGTCCAATCAAATGTTACATTCACGGAAACCTGTATCCTGTAGTACAGATGACTCCTAGGGAAGAATTCGCATTGGCCCATGTTAAGTACACAGCTACCCCAAGGTATTGTCTATTAGAACTCATAGCCTACCTTAAGGCAGGCTTGAGGCCTTAAGCGTTCAGAAGATATTTTTGCACACATGATGTTTAGGACAAGAATATTAAAGCTAATGCTTACTGTCTGGATTATTTGCTTCACTTTTGTTTCTTACTCATCTCTGTGTGACAGATGTCACACTTGAATGTTTCTGCTTTATGGGAAGGTCTTGCATCTTTTCTTCACCTTTAGAGCCTAAAACCTTACCTTCATGGGCTTATGAAAAACCCAAATCTTGACTACACACAACCACAAATGCCCCACCTGGACCTGTGAGCTCAGTGTGTGCTTCTCCTCATGGTTTATAGCTGCTTCTCTTTTCTGATCCTAGAAACTTCCCATAGTGTCCATCAGTCTAACTTTACATATAAAATACTTATTGTATCATTTTTAAATATATGAGATATGTTTGGGGAAAGCGTTTTCCAATTATCTAGTCAGCCCTATTTCCAGAAATATAAATTGGTCTAGCATTTCTGTAAGATGAAATACATAACCTCCTTAACTAAAAAATTCTACTCTGAGAAATTTATCATGAGCACAAATGCAACAACATCTATCACATTTTTAAATGTGTTTAAACTGAGAGTCCAAAAATTCTATTAAGAATCTTATATGGCTCATACTTGCATAAAATTCTATATAAAGAGTTTTATTATTTTATATACATTTGCTAGTTTTGAGTATTAAGGCTTGAACCTAAGGTTTTGTGGTAAGCAAGTGCTCTAGACATTGAGCTATCACCAACTCCATGACAATTTAATGACAAAGTTTGAGAATAAATCTTGGGACTCTGGGTGGTACATACTTGTAATCTTAGAGCTTAGGAGGTGGAGACAGGAGGATCTCACATTTGATAGCCAGCTGATACTACAGATGTAGGACTACAGCCCTACATCTACAATTTTTCCCATCAACGCTCCTGATGCCAGAGTAATCGTGAGATAGTTTGTACTTTCTCATTTCAGACTGAGCCAGCATCTGGTACTCAAGAGGAACCCATAACTGTGTCCAAAAAAAAGGGGGAGAAATGTTAGGAAAACATATTATCAGATAAATGCTAACTAAAAGAAATTCACATGAATATCAAGCAAAAACTTAAGGAGACAAACATTATCACTAGGAATATATAATGGCAAAAGGGTAACTCATTTGGCTGAAGATACAGTCAGTAGTTAAGAGTATCTGCTACTCTTGTAGAGACCTAGGTTCAAGTCCCAGCACTCACATGGCAGCTCACAACCATCTATAACTCACATTCCAAGCAATCCAACTCCCCTTTCTGGCCTTCAAAGACACAAGTGACAGGAATGGTGCACAGACATGCATGCAAGCAAAACACCAAAGATATAAAATAGTAAAATAAAATACAAATACAAATACTTTAAAAGAGGTAATTTACATGAGGTAAGATAACAACACCTAGAAGGCCAAGGCAGGGAAACTAAAATAAGTCTCTTTACACGGTGAGTTCTGGACCAGCCATAGTGTGACCCCCACTGCAAAATAAAGAAATAAATAAAGAAATAAATAATAAAGAAATAGGTTAATTGTAAAACATGATGATTCTGAACTTACATAAAACCAGCAACATAAGGAAAACAAACTTGTAACACTAAAGCAAACGGTATACACAACCATAAAAAGGTCCCTGACATTATTCTCCCACAATGGCAAGATCAAAAGACCAAAAATAAACGAGGCTATAAATGATTTAATAACACAGCAGCAGACTTGATGCAGTGAAAACAGTTACGCAGAAAGCTGCACCCAACAGTTAGAGAGCATGCATTCTCTTTCAAGCAAAACCTGAACATTTCCCAAAACCACCTATACAACCAACCACACACACACACACACACACACACCAGTTTCAGAAGCATGGTCACTCTTAGGAGGAATGGAAGAGAAGTTTGAGGGCACCCTTCAATATCTCAAAGGACAAATGCCACAGCATTTTAGTATCTACTAAACTTCTGAATGAATCTGTCCATTTATTTTTATATCTGGTGGACTTCATAGTTAAAATTTACTTTATAAATTTATTTATATAAATTCTTAAAGTTTTACCATCTTTATAGTTCTTCATAGTAAAGGTTACCATCTTTATAGTTCTTCATATTAAAGATAAGTTGCTTGTTTGAAAATTCCTTTTCACTTAGTAGATTTAGTAGACAAAAAGAGTTTAGAAACTTCCGCTAGGTTTCCAGAGACCTTACCAGGCAGCCAGATTGTATCTGGCTACAATCTAATGTGAAATATTGAGGTACAGCACTCCAGTAAGGACACGCTTCCAGGTTATACTCAGCTTGACCCCTGGGGTTTCTGGCAGTTACCAATTTAATCCCAAAATGTGCATGGTGGCAAATTTCCTTGATTTAGGCACTTGGGAGAGACTGAGGCAGGTGGATCCTGTGAATTCAAAGCCAGCCTGGTCTACATAGGGAGGCTTGGTCTCAAAACCAATGAAAACAAAACAACAACAACTACTACATAACAACCCCAAACAAAAGTTACAGGAATATGGTCTGTGTGTTTTCCTGGAATATCACGCACGTATTAACATGTAAAATCGAGGCCTCTCGTTGATATCCATCTGCAGCACTGAGAATAACTTAGGAGCACTTGGGGGAATGTGTTTGCAGATTCCTGTGTGTGAAGGGGGGCAATCACAATTTTGCTGTTGTGCCCAGGGGCAATCAGGGGACAGCTTCCAGTGTCCTGCCTTCCATCTTGTTGGAGATAGTCTTTTGTGTTCTGCTGTGTTGTGTTGTGTTGTGTTGTGTTGTGTTGTGTTGTATTGTATGTACCAGCCTAGTCGACCAACAGGTTTCGGGGACTCTTTGTCTTCCAGTCTTCCTACAAGCTCTGGGGTTACAGGTCTGCTACCATGCGCAGCCTTACGTAGATTCTGGAGCTCTGAACCCTGGTCCTCCGGCTTCTGCAACCAGCGCTATACCCACTGAGTCATCTCCTCACGCCCTACATCTACAATTTTTTTTCCATCAACCCTCCTGATGCCAGACTAATCATGAGATAGTTTGTACTTTCTCATTTCAGACTGAGCCAGCATCTGGTACTCAAGAGGAACCCATAACTGTTAATTAATAAACACTCCAGTGACAATAATCAAGGGAGTAACTACTTACAGGATTTTATTTACTTAATCTTGGAAATAAGCTTAGAAGTTTGACTAGGTAATAAGAAAATGTATCACCCACATCGGCTTACTACTACTCAAGAGTATTTTCACAAATTTTATGTATCAAAAATTTATGCAGTGTTAAAATTTAGCTACCTACTGAAATATTTAACACTTTGAAGAAAGACACAACCTGCTAAAATATTAAGAACTCAGAAAAAAATGATAAGGAAACCATTGAGGTAACAGAGAGTGGCTCAGAGGAGACTGAAATGGAAGAGGAGAGAAAAGAAAGCTGAAAATGAAAAAGAAACAGATCGCTCCAAGTAGGAAGAGGGAAACACCCAAGAGCTTGCCAAAGGAAAGGACCGTGTGGGGTGTGAATGGCGCACCATAGACAGCACTCACTGGGCATGCGCAGGGCCCTAGTGCCACTGTTCTGCACTGAAATAAACCGACAAATATGTAACAGTCGGGCACGCGGGGCAGAGCCCAGTAGGTAGACTGCATGCCCAGTGTGAGTAAAGCCCTGTGTTTGATGCCCAGCATTGCATCAACCAGAAAGGGTGGGCTTTGGATAACAAGAACTGCTAAAATCACAGTGTAAACTTTGAACAAGCACCACAGCTTCGAGGCAGAAACAAGGGAAGTCCACAAGGCATTTGCTTGGTTCGGTTTCTGGGACAGGCTGTCTGCAGCCCAGGCTTGTCTCCAGGTCGTGGCCCTACGTCCACGGTCACCCCCTACACACATAACACTGAAAGTTTGGCACCACTGCACCCAGCTTTCCCGAACTTCAAAGAAGAGAGAGAGGACTGTCACTAGCGTACAGTGTGTGTTTTAGCAGTTGCTTTTCATCCCTAAATAGATTACTGTCACGTTGACAGAGGGCATTGACCTGACATAACCTTATGGTTATGACTATGCCCTTGATTCTCTTCCAAGATGAAGCGGGAAGCAAATGTAAGAGCCTATAACCAGAGGGACACATTAGTTGGGGCCAGGTGCAAGGTGAAGTATTTTGGCTTATTTTTTGCTAACTGAATCCTTTAAAATACACACACACATAGTTACACACACACACACCACACACCACACACACATACACACACATAGTTACACACACACACACACACACCACACATCACACACACATAGTTACACACACACACCATACACCACACACACATAGTTACGCACACATCACTCACACACACACACACCACAGACACCACAAGCACACACATACACATACACACACCACACACTCCATATACACATATACACACACAGTCATATACACACACACCACCACATACCACGCATACACACACACACACACACATATATATATATACACACACACATCACTCACATACACATACCACAGACTACACACACACAGTCTCACACACACACACATACCACATACCACACACACATACACACAGTCACACACACAGACACACGCATACATAAACACACAGTCTCACACACACACATACACCACATTTTTATTTAGACTGACATATGAGGTAGATTTTACTTTTTGGTTTTCTGTTGTGTATTTTTTTTTAAATCACAGAAATTGCAGTTGTATCTTGTTCCCCAAAGACAAATATTTTTTGATATGCTCACTGTTTTCTTTTGCGGTTTTCTTCGTATTTCTAAACAATGGGCTTTAATTGCCGTCTTAGTTCACTGATCCTGGACTCTGACTATCGCCTTACTGCATACCATTTGGGTAACTGAGAACTGTGTGTGTGTGTGTGTGTGTGTGTGTGTGTGTACGCACACACCTGCACAAGTAAATACACACATGCAACTTCATGAGATCTGGGGCTTGTGCTCAGGCTACGTGGCCTGGATGACAGCATCAGTGCCCACTGAGCCATCTCACAGGTCCTTCTTTTTTAATTATGTAGTAGTCAGAGTTTATAGTATCTAGGCATCTAAATATCACACTAATGAGTTCTCAACTGTGGCAGCTTCTCCCTTGTTGTGCAAGTGTGCTGTGGGCTCTGCTTTCTGATTTTCAGTTAGGAACTTTTCCTCCTAAGAATCCGCTGCCCTTTCAGTCACTGCACTGCTCCGATGTTCACAACCAACCCTTTGCTATCAACCCAGCGGAGTCGTCAAGAGGCATCTTTTCCTGGAGCCTTCCGTCTGCCCTTCCCAGTCTGGACCAGTTTCTCTCAAGACCCACTGGACAGCTGTCACCGGGGATCTTCCTTCGGCACAATCCTAAAATCTCCCTATTAATCACTTCTGCTGCTTCTGGACCCCATGCCACCTGTTTTGGCCAAGTGCCTCCATGAGACAGAGCGCCTCCTCCCGTAGCTTTCTGAGAAAAGGTTAACGGATAAGAGAAGCAGCGAGGGCCACCAGTCAAAATGCACCTTAGAGCTTACCGTCCATTTTCAACCTAGCATCTCACGTCTTGTCTCCCTTGCTCGGTTTTGATTTTCTGTCACCTCAGAAATGATTACAAGCATCGCCCCTCCATGCACGAGAATTTCTGATTCAATAGATCTGAGGCAGGACCTGGGAGTCTGCAGTTCTGAGCTTGATGGTCTGGAGGCCACACTTTGAGAAGCACCACCGTTTTAAAAATGCACTCGAGACTCAGGCTGAAATCTTACGTCTTCCAGCAGACCGCCGAGGCTAAGTGACTGCGGTGCCTCCTGTGAACAGTGCTTTGGTCGACAAAGACAATATGGGCTATAATTATGTTGGGAAAAATGGGGAGGAGACTATGGATGTAAGTGAGCTGTTAAGAGTATTAAACTGTAAATAAGAGCATGCCTACCACAGCCAGCTAGTGCCATGCAGGACTTCTCTGGCAGTGCCAGTTGGAGGATAGTTCAGTTTCCAATAATCAATAATCAAGACCCGGGTTCCTGCTGCATTTCTAGTCTGTACCGTGTGATTCTCGATATGACTACAAAAGTTCTTATTATTGAAAAAGTCAATGTTTTCCCAGCATCCACCAAATTTGTGACTTACTGTCCCAAACATGAAAGGTAGCCTATTTGGGGGTGGAGGGGGATGAGTAACGGACTGTGGTAAGAGGCAGCGACCACTGCTATTGGGATCTCTTTAAGATTACCCTAATTTGATATTGAACCGAAGGCCTCATTCAGGTCAGGCAATTACTTCACCACTGAACCACACTCTTAGTCCAAGTCTCCCTTGACTTAAATACAGTTTAAGTTATACAAAGTCAAAGCAATAGAGTCAACACACAACACACAATAACGTCCCCCTGGGTCTCTATTCTTCCGGGAAGTAGCCTTAGGTAACCAGACAGTCTTGAAAATAGCATAGTTACACACATCATGTTTTACAGAGGCACAGTAAAGACCAGCTGTGACAGGGAGGTGTGCCTGATATGACAGTCAGCATTTTGAAGGCATGATGAGCTTTTTCAAATGGGTGACACATTGCTGATACGGCTGAAGACGTGAAAGCCAAGCATGATTGAAGTCTGTCCGTGAGACGGCCATTTTCCTTTCCAGAGAATCTCTTTTTCATGCTGGTCAAAACTGGGTTGTTGTATGACACAGTGAGCTAAGAGAAAATCTGCGTGCAAGACGTGGGTCAAAAAATGCCTGGTGTTCCCTCAATAAGTCAGATGTCCTGTCCCTTTGTCCGGGGCATATATGAGAGGTCTGTGATTCTGAGCGCCGCCACCAGTGACCACGTGGCAGCAGAAGGTGCGCTTAGGTCGGAGCTTGCAAGACTCCATTCTCATTCTCTCAATGACCAGCTCTGTGACCTTGAGCCAATCACATCTCTGTCCTCCACTTTACTTAGTTCATCTGAAATTGAAGGGGCTGAACTGTGGGTTCCTTTGGCTATGGGTCATCTGAGTGTTTCAGCAGGAAAAAAAAGCTGGATATTTTTAGATGGTTAAAATAGATAAAAATTAGTTTTTAACCTTACTACTGTTGTCACTAAATGGCTACCTAATCGGACCTCTCTTTCATACCAAATTAATCTGTAATGGTTTACTTGCAAAGTGCTTTCTCTTTTTCTCTCTTCAGCCTGTGTATAGAAAGTAGGGAAGCCATTATAACTCCCTGTCTCTCTCTCTCTCCTACATACAATCCTCACTCCCAGATATCTATGGCAGTAGTTCTTAGAGTGTGGTCATAGATCACCTCCTCTAAGACGACACCTGTCACGCACTGTTCTGGACTCTATTCCAGATCTACTAAGTCAGAAACTCTGGGACAGGGGCCCTGGGTTTTGTGACAAAACTGTTCAAGTGATTGTCAAACACCCTTAATTTGAGACTCACTCGTTTACAGGGAAAGGGTAAAGGGAACTAACATTTGAGATCATTGTGGCGGTTGGGACAAGATGTGCCTCATAGTCTCCAGCTTTTGAACACTTGGTGCTCAGTTGGTGGGACTGTGTGGAAGGCGTGGCCTTCTAGAGGAAGTGTGCCATGGGGGGCAGGCCATCAAGCTTAGGACCTCAACCTACTTCCACTTTGCCTCCTCTGCCTCATCTTTGCAGTTCAGTATGTGAGTCTTCAACTTTCTGCTCCTGTCACCATACCTTCACCCGCCATCAAAGACTCTTAACTCCCTGGAACAATAGACCAAAATGAACTCTTCTATAAGGTGTCTTGGCCATGGCGTTTCATCAATCGAAAAGTAACTAATACAACTATGTGCTAGTGGCTTTACGTACTCCCTGTCCCCAGCCAAGCCTCATAACAACTTGTGGAAGTGTGTGTGTGTGTGTGTGTGTGTGTGTGTGTGTGTGTGGCTGGTAAATGAAGATTTCACTGTAAACCCTTTCTAGTTTCATGGGAAGGTTGTGCAATATTAGCATTCCTTCCATGGAGACACCATGTTCTTTTTATCCTACAGTCCTGTGTTTAGTTTGTCAAACCCAACATTGGGAGAATGCTCCTGGCTGAACGCTGCATTCTGCACCTATTTCGTCAGGACACTCAACAATGATTTCCTTTTTCTTTCTCTCCCAGATGTCAGTCTCACAGCCTGCAGTTGATGATCGCTTCTCCTTAGTCTCAACTACCTTGTGACAGTTTCTTTGTCTTCCTTTGTTTTCTTTAATGGAGTATGCTCAAATATTTAAATATAGTATTCCTCTACTGGTATTTGTCTGACTTTCCCCACCACTGTGGTTAGAAGTGACAGTGTGCTTGGGGAAAGAATATCACAAAGGAAAAGTATTTTTCCCTTCATATAATATCAGAGTGTGTAGCATCATTTAGTGACAGTAATGGAATATGTTTGTAATTACAATTGAAGCAAAAATGCTAGCATTCTATAACTGCTAAAGGACAGCACTGAAATCAACTTTAATTACTCTTCTCTACCATTCTGGTTTAAGGGACCACTCTAGGGTTACCCTTCCACCGTAAAAGGACCCATCTCAACTCAACTCTCCTTTCTTTTGTGTGGTTTGATACCCTACTCTACTCCCCAGATTTTAAGGTTTTCAATGTTCAACTCAACTCTAGTCTACACTTTAAAATCCAGCACGATCCTTAACGCACTCTTACTTCACGACATTCCATAGTGTTTACAGCCTGTCTCTTTAAGTGTTTGTTCCTCTCTGAACATCTGACATTAACTTCTGTCTTTCCAAGATACAATGGGAAGCCGGGCAGTGGTGACGCACGCTTTTAATCCCAGCACTCGGGAGGCAGAGGCAGAGGCAGGGGAATTTCTGAGTTCGAGGCCAGCCTGGTCTACAAAGTGAGTTCCAGGACAGCCAGGGCTATACAGAGAAACCCTGTCTTGAAAAATACCAAAAAAACAAACAAAAAAAACCCCCAAAAACAAAAAACACCAAAACAAAACAAAAAAACAAAACAAAACAAACAAACAAACAAGCAAGATACAATGGGATAATCATGGAAATAGACCAGCATGTCCATGAATCCATTTGCCCCTGAGTGAATGATCTTGATAGTTTATCTCCTGCATCAAGGGAGATCCTCATGCCTCCATCCTGCAATCAGAAGAATGTCCTAAATTTTCCATCTAACTGTAATATTAATTGACTTAAGGCTTCAGTGAGGATGAGGGGGATGACACAAAAGGCAAAGTGCTTGCTGCACAAGCGTGAGGATCAGGATTCAGATCCCCAGTACCCATGTAAAAAGCCTTGCAAGCATGGAACCTGATCTCCATGTGGGAGGTAGAATGGGGCACAAGCAAGCTGGCTAGCTAGACTATCTGAACTAGCAAGGCCTGGAACGAAATGTGAGAGTCTGCTTCAATAAGAAGGTAGCAGGATCAAGGAACACATTTGACATCAACCTTTGGCCTCCACATGCACAGACATGAGCATGCCCACCTACATGCATCCATGTTCCTATACACATGCCAACATGTTCATATCCATTCCACATATACATGCAAATCAATAAATAGGGTTTGTACTGTTCGTAGCTTAAAGAAGCAAGTGCAAGTGTCTGATGCTAGCATCTGAGGTCCCTGTGCTCTGAGCTCAGTCTGCTTCACCTTATCTCTCGCCATCACCTCACACTCCACTCCAGGACATCCCACACTTCACTCTCGGTAGATGATTGGTGACTTCTAAGTGCCCCGTGACCTTCCTGGGCTCTGTGCTTCTGCACATGCTCTGTTATCAGTGAGGATGCCATCATAGAAGATTCCAGCTAGTGCAGTCTGGTACAAGAACAACAATTATAACATCACGGAGCAGCAATGTGAAAGGCAGACAGGGCCAAACTGCAACCCAACAGCATTCAGCAAAGATCCACAGTATTTTTGTCCCTTTGCTTTGTTGTCCTTGGAAATTTTGATAAGCCCTTAGACTGTCTCCCTTTGTTGTTACTGGGTGCCTGCAGTAGTTCTAATAAGCATCCTTTCTAAGCACACTGATGCTTAAGGGGGGGAGGAAGGTATTTCCCTTTAGAACCAAGAAGCATTTCTTGGAGGCCATAACAGACTTTCCTTTAAATCTCACTGTCTCAAACTATTATATAATCTACTCCTAGGCTAATCAAATAAAGTTAATAAGCCTTCCCAATCTTCTCTTAAGGCATTGATGGCCAGTGGTAAGGGTGCACTTCCTTGGTTGAGCAGAACAGGTAACTGAGAGAAATCCAGAAATAAGAAAATTAATGGCTACTGAGTGAGCAGCCAGGAGCACTAGCCACATTATTGCCTGCTCCTTCTATCTACCAGGTGGACTCCTTTATACCCTTTAAGATTCAAATTAAATTACCTCTTCCCAAGCCAGAATGTGTATAACTACAAAGGTTATGTATAGAGTGAGGAACTGGGGTGTCGTGTGGTGGGATAGATTGCCCTAGGAAAGGGAAATGGATTAGATAGTTATGGGTAGATGAGAGGATGGGAATGGTGGGGGTGACAGGAAAGGGGATGGAAGAGCAGGATGAGGGAAGGAATATGGGGAGAGACAGACAAAATTAAGGGCCAAATGAGCATAGTATAGAACCTAATACAGAAGAAACTCCAAAAATATATACATCTATGTAGGTGATCTAAATGAAATCACTAGATGATACATGGAGATGATGGCCTGATTGGATATCTCTCAGCACCAAATGAAGCTCCCAATACTGGCATTTGGTTAGATCTAATTGAATTGTTGACCAAAGGGGTCTCATAGGAGCCACCAAACAACCCAGACCTTTGCCAAGACCAGAGCTTGCTCTCCACAAACTGACAGCAAGACTCCATTGCTGAAGGTGATGTCTACACAAGTCCTTGAGAACAGGGAAGTCAAGCTGCTGCCTTCATAGAGCCTTCACTCCTACATGTTAGTGTCTTTGGTATAGGAAGATCCACCGCACACTAAC
Organism: Apodemus sylvaticus; assembly: GCF_947179515.1. Lineage (NCBI taxonomy): Eukaryota > Metazoa > Chordata > Mammalia > Rodentia > Muridae > Apodemus > Apodemus sylvaticus. Next base: position 36,669,414 of record NC_067492.1, on the reverse strand, counting down.
AAAGAAGAAACGAAAACACTAACCCAACCACAAACCATTTGATCTACAGTGGTGTCCTGCCTGCAAGATGTGCTAGGGCAGTAGTGGCACAGGGCTCGTGGGAGCAACCAACCAATATCTGGTTCCACTTAAGCTCCACTCCACAATATGAAACTCATACCCAGCGCTGCTTGAGTGACCAAGAGTCTAAGACTGGAGAGACCAGGGACCTAGGATAAAACTAAATTCTACTGTTCTAAAAAAACAAAAGAAAAGAATAGTAATAATAAAATGATTCCTAATATTTTGCTGTACTTATAGATGAGCACCTTGCTCAGCCACCATTGGAGATGCTTCCTCCTGAAGCAGATGGGCATATACAGAGACCTACAGTCAGATATTAAGCAAAGAATGAAAGACCTTGGAACACTAGGGCCTGAATGGAATGTCTCTATCAAACCCCTCCCCTCATGATACTGGGAACTCCACTGAAGAGTGTAAGAAGAGAGGGGTGGAAGACATTTAGGAGACAAGGCCCTCTAGATCAACATGATTGGTGTGCATATGGACTCACAGAGACTGAGGCAGCATGCATGGGGCCTGCAAGGGTCTGCACCAGGTGTGTTCCTAGAGCTGAAAGAAATGGACGCATGCCTTCACCCCTAACCTAACCCAGAAGCTGTCTCCAATTGATAACAACTTGCAAATGAAAATTTAGTTTTTTCTCAAGGAAATCTCAATGGAGATACTCATAAAGGTATCTCCCTTCTAAATGCCCAGCAGTAAAAGGCCAACAGAAAATCAACTCAACAGCATCTTTGGAGTGGGGGTTCATTATCTCAAGACATCATGTCAGAGCTCCTTTTTCTTCCATCTTATTTTTTATTTTTATTCTAGTTTATTTATATTTTCCTTCTTTTTACCTCACATGTCCTTTATGTATATATTATGCCTTCCAATTTACTGTTTTTATGTGACTTCCAAGTGTGCAAATAAGAGTGTCACTGCATCTATATCTATTTCTTGTGCCTTCTCTTGGGCTCTTTTCCATCTGCTTGTTTTGTCCTATTCTGAGGTTAGTTTTTGTCTTCTCTTTTCATTATCCATTAGAAGCCTGTTTGTTTCCTAAGGGAGACAAAAAGAGGCGGATCTGGATGGAAGAGAAGTAAGGAAAACTAGGGGTGGGGGGGGGCGGAAGACTGTAATCAGAATGTATTGTGTGGGAAAAATTCATTTTCAATAAAAGGAAAAGAAGAAAGAAAAAATTACCTCTTCCCAGCAGCCTTCGGTGATAGCATCAAGCAGAATGAAATGCTTCTCATTCTGAGCTCCCTGGATCATATTTCTACTGTAACACGAATTACAAAGCTGAGATTCTGCTGGCTTTAGAAAAAGCGAAACCTTGGAAGGAAGGCAGTGTGTTCTATTAATTCTTCAGTCCAACCTTGAAAGGAAGAAAAAGAAAGAAGGGAGGGAAATTGAGAGGAGGAGAAGAGCAGAGAGGAGAAGGGAGGGGAGAGGAGGGGAGAGGAAGAGACAAGAGGGGAGGAAGAACTTCCACCTTTGTTAATCTATAAAAATGAGGATAACTTTTATGTTTTAGTGATTGCTTTAAACTTAACACAGAAGCCACCCAATTCCGTTTTCAATACATTCTGGACAAGATATGCCTCACCTTGGATTTTCAAATGTCATTCTTTCTCCCTGCCCCCATACCTGCTTCCGGCATAAGACTGTAAAGAAGTTGCCTTTTGAATATGTTGTAATTTTATCTCAATCGAAAACTTAATAACATTAATTCTCCTCAATTCTCTATTAGCAGACTTTGTAAAAAGGAGTCCTCTCTGCAGTGTAAGGCTCAGAGCTGCACTCTCCTGAGCATCCTTCACAAACACCCTTGTGCCTTCCTCTCCCCTCTCCCCAGCATTCTGGGCTTCATTTCAGATCTGTCCCTCTGAGGCATGCCTCCCTCCCCTTCCTAACACTTCTTTGTTGCTAAAAATAGGTGATGTCCCTTCAGAGCAAAACCAGTTGGCAAATCAGCGTTTATAGGTACAGCTTTACACGGGGCTCAGTGAGATGGAGGAACAGCTAGATTAAATACAAGAAGCCAAACACCTTCTCCTCACCGTGGACCCCTGCAGTCCTCAAAGGCGTACACAAAGCCCATGTAAAAATAGCAACACCATCCTCATCAAAAATGCACACTATGAAGGATGCTAAGTGAGACTTTACAGAATGCTGAACAGTAAATAAGACAGCCGCTCTGAAGGCACCAGGAGAGGCTTAAGGAAGCATTTAATTAAAGGGCCCCAGGCTGAACACAAAACATGTTTGTTATGATATTTTAACTAACAGACCTTTCCATAGAAAACTGGACCATGTAATGTGGCTAATTTCCTTGAGACAACAATGAGAATCTTCCGGATTTCTGTTCCCTAGCTCATCTTAACTGTGGTTCTGTCACCTTGTGTTTGACTTCTGTTTGGTCCCTTGTATATCTTGTGGAGCTTTCTGACATTATTTACTCCTGAAAGAAGAGTCATTATACTCCCTGAAATATTCTTCTCAGCTATTTCACATGCCTCTGCCTTCAGACACTGTTTCTCTGCCCATGAAGGTTTTCCATCAAGCACAACATTGGATCTTCCTTACAAATGATGTGAGTTAATACACTTGTCTAAATGGATCCATGTCTCCTAGGGTATCAAGTCATGAACATACTGCACAGCAAAGATGTGTGTGTAAATATTCAGGCACACATTTGTCCATGTACATGTTTGCATCTCTGAAAATCGTGTCTCTAATTGCATCACTCTACTTTCTTTGAAGGAAAGCAGAGAAACCACAGTTCAGGCTACAGTTACTCTGAGTCTATGGCTAAAAGGAAGGCACCAGCCCAATTTAGTGTTCCATCAAATCCTGTCTTGTTCAGTCTGTTGGTGACTGTGTTGACCTCCTTGTCAACCCTTCTCTTCTGGTTCTTCTCATCTCCACTCCAACTGGCCTTTGTAGCTGCACTCACATGCACACACACACATAATTAAAAACAATAACAACAAATATTCCCTTTAAAAAGAAAAGAAAAAGGTAAACACACTAAAAGACTTAGATACTCCTCCCAAAGTCTAAGAACAGTTCAGAATCCCCGATTCGTTACTCCCTAGCCACTGTAGTTAAGGATACATACATCCTTGAATACTAGGATACATACATCCTTGTGATGGAGTCATTAAGTGGACTTGGTAAAGGGGGAAAGTCGTCCTCGTTCAGTTATCAGATTCGGGGAAGGACAAGTCTGACAGGACAGCAATTCAGAGGTACCGTGAAGAGCAGATGGTCTCTCTCCACAAGCTATCTTAGAAAAGGATGTATTTCAAGGCGAATCAGAGCAAATGTTTCGATATTTTTTTTTACCAAAATATATATCTCACAATAAGTATTTCCCATCATGAATCTATTGATCCCATTTTTGACAAAGACAAAAACTGGCTTTTGAACTAGTTTAAGGAAGTTATTGAAATTCTGCCACCAAATTATTAGTTAACAGTGTATTTAGGTCTGAGTTTTTCCGATTTTGTGTTGTGTTCATTATAGGGATCTATGTGGTTACTTCTAAGGCATTCAAGATATTTCATTTTAATCCACCCATCCTATCTTTTCTTTCCCCCATGCATCCCTTTTTAGTAGTTCTCCACATTAAGATACAATAACCTCGCCCTCTCATTTTTATCTTTTGGAACAAAGTCTCATTTTAACCCATGCCACCCTTGGCTTTGGGACCTTCCTGCCTCAGCCTCCCAAGTGCCGAGACACAACTTCGAACGGCAGGCTTCTTTTCTGTTCTTTTAGGGTAAAGGCTACGTATGCAAAGACAGGGCTTTAAACACAAATGCACAAACAGAAAAGCAGCATTCTGAACAAGACAAGATGATGAAGATGATGTGGTGTCCTCTGCAATATGAGGTTTCTCAAAATATGGCCTATAGACCACTGGAAAACATGCAGCTGTTGGGGATGGTGCCTACATAAAATTTTCTTAATGGTTCTAAGTTTATTTTGATGTGAAAGGAAAAAAATACATCCATTGCATCAAACTTGCGGTTGCCTCACTTGTATTTGCAAGCATTCAAGACACAGCAGGAGCCACTGTCATGGCCTATGTTGTGTATGTAACCCACGTGAATCACAAAAGCAGGGCTCAGATATGTTCACAATGTTCTCAGTTCTCCACTCTGGTTTTAGGGACATAGGGAGCCTGAATACCATTCACCCAAGGGTCCCAGCAGTATAATCTCAAACCCTGAACTCCTGTGTGTCCTTTCATGCTCTTGTCTAAGATAGGCCATTCTGTCCTTGGAAATACAGTGGAATAGTCCTAGAAAGAGCTAACCGGATCAGTGTGAGTAATTCAAACTCTTAAAACAAGCACTGTGCTTTGTGAAATCCAATTTCCTTGGAAAGAGTTTGTGATTTTATTTATGGGTATGTGTCTGTGTGCATGAGTTTATGTCAGAGATGTATGTCACATGTGTACAGACATGCATGGATGACAGAAGAGAACATTGAATCCCCTGGAACTGGACTTATATCAGTTGTGAGATGCCTAGCTCTGGGTGTTGAGAGCTGAACTCAGGTCCTCAGGGAGAGCAGCAAATAATTTTAACTACTGAACCATCTTTTAATCCAAGGATGAAAATTTTATATTGGCCAAAAATCTAAATTTGATTGCTCCTAGAGCTTAAAAGTCTGGAACTGAGCAGCATTAATCAGACCATAAACACAGACAAGAGGGAAGGTAGAGTTCTGCACAAGAACACTAAGGAATTATCCTTCATCTGCATAATGAGGACAATAACTCATACAATAGTGTCGTGAGGATTAAGGAAAATAAGCAATGTGTACTGATTGCCTGACAAATCCAGCAAATGTTAAACTAGCAGCAAATACAGCTTTTGCTTTTGCTACTAATATGATTTTTGGTTGGAGGCGTGGTTTTCTACAAACAGTATTAGGGGTCACATTTGCTATCTTCATTATTTTATCAACCTACAAATGAAGGATAATTATTTGAATGCAACCTTTGCAGGGCCATTAAAGGAAACTGTTTCTTCCTGCAATTATGGCCTTAATTTGTTTATCATCCCCATGGTAATTGAGGTACCACAATTACCACAGAGAAGTGTTCAGCATCTCACTGAGGAGCATCTTGCTTCAGTCTTAAATGTTTATCATGATACTGTCTTATGTAAATGATTTGCTGAAACCAGTAACAGTTAAGAATGCTATATTTAAAAGGATAAACTATGAGATTATTTTCAGGGCACTTAAGTGATTTGGTGATTTAGTGTAACAATGTATATGAGTTGCCAAGTTAATAATGCTAACAAAAATTAAGTGACAGTATTTTCAAGAGCCCGTGCTGCTGAGTCTTCTCCTTTTGGAAAAAAGGATGCTGCACAGGGGGAAAACTGAAAGCAAACACAAAGACGAAGATAGAAAATAAAGCTGGCTGTCACTCTGAGCATTAGGCACGGTACTGCTGGCAACCTTTTACACTCTGTTTGTTCATTTTTGAGACAGGAGCTCCCTATGTAGCCTCAGCTAGCCTGGAACTCTCTATGTAAATCAGGCTGGCCTTGAACCTGCAGTTATCCTCCTGCCTCTGTATCTTGATTGTACTGGGCCATTCAGCATCATTCCCAATCAATAAGGATCCTTGAAACTCCATAGCTGAATAGTTTATGATGAGCATGAATTTTAAAAGTCATCCATATTATTTGTACCAAGAGAATATATGAGTAAAACATATTTGGTTCACGTTCTGTGAGCAAAGATTATCGTCTATTGGGATTACCATAAAAATGCACACGGCAAATTGAAGGGTTAAGCTTCTTTGTATATCAGGGTGTCAACAAAATATAAAAAGAAGTCAAGTCTTTTGAAATACAGCTACATTATGTTTATTTGGTCTTCATTAAGGCAAACAACGATCAAGATAAACAAGATGAGAACAGGCAAACTACTATCTAAATATCAGAAATAAAAAGTTGCAGATTAAATAATAGAATGATAACACTCTAGGACCAAATACAGTAAGTAGTAACTTAAGATTTTAGAAAATATAAAAATGGTTGCCAAAAGGAAATACAAAATGGAGTTCATCCTCAAGTTAAATTCTATCCAGTCCTTAGAATTAAATGATATATAAACAGAGGTGGCAGCTATAACGCCCTCAGGGCAAAGTCATTTCTGTTCATAATTTTCTTATACTTCAAAATTTCCTTGGATATCATCAGTGCCTTAGGGAGAACATGGAACACTGCAGTAGGTATATAAACACTATTTATTGTAATAGAAATACAAAGGCATGTGACCTTCTAAAGAACTCAACCAAGAAAGCTTTTGAGCTTTTGTTTTTAGTAAAGACTAAGAATTTTTCCTTTGGATGCTTGCATGTTCATGAAGGATACTGGCCTGTCATTTTTTTTAAGGGGTTGTTGTTGTTGTTGTTGTTGTTGTTGTTGTTGTTCCATTGGAATATCTTTATCTGGTTCTAGAATAAAGTTCATTCTGGCCTCATGGAATGAGCTAGAAACTGTTCCTTTCTCTTCAGTTTTTGTAAGGATTTCTAATAAATTACGGTATATTTTTTTCATTAAACAGAATTCCCAATGAAGTCATTTGTGCCTTCCACTGTTGTCATTGAAAAATTTTAAACTACAAATTTGGGTTTTTATAAAGCATGTATAGGATTATTCAGGCTATCTATTTCTCTTGATTAAGCTCTTGGCAACTTGTGTCTTCTGAAATGAATCTGTCCATTTCATCTGGGTGCTGAATTTATTGGCATGGAGCTATTCATACATTGAATACATATATCGAATATATACATGAATTCATGATATAGCATATCTTGTAGTGATGCAAATGTTTTCATTGGAATGGGAATTTGTATTTTGCATCCTTTTTTATCAGTTTCAAAAGGTTAATACATTTTATTTACAAACCTTTTATTGAACAAACCTTCTGCTATTAAAGAATAAGTCTTTTCAGTTTTGCCTGTTATTTTTCTTTTCTAGTTCATTGATATTTATTCTGTTATGTTATGATTTCCTTTCTTCTACATGTCTGGGTTTAGTTTACTCTTCTGGTTTCTTAAGGTGAAAAGTAGTTGATCTGAGATTTCTTTTCCAGTTTGGGATATAATGCTCTAATTTCTATCTAAATGCTGCTGTTAGTAGTATTCTACAACTTTTGGTATGCTATATTTCTACTTTTATTCAAGACAAAATACTTTCTAAATTTCTTTTGTTCCTTTTGTTTGTTTGTTTGTTTACTTTGTCTTGTGGAAATTTAAAAATATATTATTTAATTTCCAAATACTAATGGATTTTCCAGAAATTTTTCTGTTATTTATTTCTAATTATCTATTGTGGTTAAAGAATATACTTTGTATGATGTGAATATTTTAAGTGTGTTAGGAATATTTTAAGAATATTAAAAAAATGTGACTTATGTCCCATAGTATGTATACTTTTTCATAATTTATTTTTTATTTATGTCACATGCCAATTGCAGCCCCTCCTCCCAGTCCTGCCCTTATAAACCCCTCTCCCATTACCCACACCCCTCTCCTTAGAGAAGGGGAAGACCCCCTTGGGTACCACCCTACCCCAGGACATTTAGTCCCAGCAGGACTAAGCACAGCCTCCACAACTGAGGCCCAACAATGCAGTACAGGTGGGGGAAAGGATCCAATGGTAGGTAACAGAGTCAGAGACAGCCAGTGCCAATTGTTAGGGGACCCACATGAAGACCAAGCTGCACAACTGCTATAAATGTGTGGGAGTTTAGGTCCAGCCCTTACATGCTCTTTTGTTAGAGGTTCAGTCTCTGTGAGCCCCCATGAGCCCAGGTTTTCTTGTGGTGTCTTTGACCCTTCCACAATATATACTTTAAAACTGTATGTTCCATATCTACTGAACAACTGGTCCTGTAATTACCATTTAAGGAACTCTGTTAATAGGAATTTTCAAGTCCTTTATTTGTTTGAGTGCATATGAGTATATATGTACATGAGTGTATATAACTGTGTGTGTGTATAACATGAATGTGGAGGCCAGACACCAATATCAAGTGTCTTTGTCTTATATTTTGAGACAGAATCTTTCACTAAACCCTGAGCTCAGGGCATCAGTCTGTCCCAACTCCATTCTCCCACTCCCCTCTACTCTTGCTTCTAAGCTAGGAATACAGATGCACCCGGCTGCACCTGCATAGGGATCCAAGCTCAGGTCCGCCTGCTTGTCAGTAAGTGGTTTACCCACTGAGCTATCTCCCCAGGCCCAGTCATGCTTTTATTGATTTTCTTTTTACAGTCTTGAGTCACCGAGAAAAAAATGCTGAAAACTATCATTTCTGCATCTCTGTCATTTAGCTTTCATGTGTCTTTTTTTTTTTTTTTTTTTTTTTGTTTTTTCAAGACAGAGTTTCTCTGTATAGCCCTGGCTGTCCTGGAACTCACTCTGTAGACCAGGCTGGCCTCCAACTGAGAAATCCACCTGCCTCTGCCTCCCAAGTACTGTGATTAAAGGCATGTGCCACCACTGCCTGGCCCTAGCTTCATGTGTCTTGAGATGCATAAATGGTTGAACTGTTTTTATTAATCCATTTATCATTGTGAAATGGCACTCATAATTCCTAGTACTATTCTTTGCTCTGAAATCTACTTTTGTAAAGGAATTTTAATCCAGAAATATAACTCTGGCAAGGAATCACATCAAAAGATCTAGGTCTGTATATATACCTCTGATCCCAAACAATGATGTCTATCTAGGGGGCAGACAAAGTGACAAATCAGAGAAAGATTTAACAGAATAAGTCAGAAATAGGATACACGCAACTCTCATGAGAACCAACAGGAAAAGAAGCTACTTAAGGGCAGTTCAGGGAGAGAGGCAAAGGGAGTTCAGTTGAGTTCATGCAGCTCTGTGATGTAGGCATAATGTTATTGTGCACCGTGTGAAGATTCAAATGCTGATTTCCGTCTCCCCTATATCTAGGTGCAATCTTTATTCAGAGAATCTCCTATCTTATTCTTATGTAAATATCAGATCCCCAATTGTTCTCTGACTTATCAATAGAGAACTTAACAGCCAATGGCTGGGCAGAGGAAAGAATAAGAATGGACTTCCTGCCAGCCAGAAAAGGGGGTGAGAGAGAGGAAGTGGGGATTAGCCACAGGGTGAGAGTCCAGGAGACACCATAAGAAAACAGCTTGAGCAGAAAAAGCCATAAAATGCACTGATCTTGGGAATTTGGGCTGAGAGGTAGCCAGATTAGCATAGAAGATTACCATAGAGTAATACTGTTCAGTTATTGGGCCCTGAAAGCTTGTTAAATAAATAACATAGTCTAGTCTCAATTTTTTTTAGGAGCTACCTAGGTAAAATGAAAACTGTACCACTTACTAAAATCTACTAACACCATTCAGTTCTCTCAGTCAGTGCAGCCGGTGCCGTTTTTTTCAAGCAGATCAATTCATCCAGAAGCCGAGAGAAGCCCGTTTGAACCAGCCAGACTGGAAAGTAGTTTGAGCCAGAACAGCTGAGTTGAACCAGCCAGCCAGAGTTCAGAAAGAGCTAGAACGACTAAGGACTAAGCTTATTCAGTAGTGAGTCTCAGAGGCTGAAACATTCTAGGCCTAGGTTAGCAGGTGAAGGCTGGAAGCTAAAGCCTTCAGGGTCCTGGTTTGTAGAAGATTGGATTGTATGAAGGCTAGAAACGTCCAAGCCTAGGCCTAGGAATAGTTAAAAAGAAACATTCTGGGCTCAGCCCAAGCCATGCATTAGTAAAGCCTAGGTACAGCTCTCATTTCATCCCTTCCTCTCGTGAAACAAAACCAATTTCTATAACTTTTATATTATTTAGTTACTCCAGCTTTCTTCTGAGTAGTGTTTGTATAGACATCTTATCCCATTTTTATTTGGCTTTTAAGCCTACTTGTATATTTATATTTCAATTGTTTCTTATGATGAGCACATAGTTGGGTCAAATTTTAATATAGTCTGATTTCTGCATTTTATTTGGAGTGTCTGGGTTAAAGCTGGGAGAGGTTTTCAATTTTTAAGGATTAATGTGATTAGATACCCAAGCACAAATTCCTTCTACTCCATTTAATTACTCTACAAAATATCTTCTGTGGCATAAGTTAACACATTCACAGGATCCAAGGACTAGGTTTGACCTCTGTAGACTCATATGTTTGAATGCTTGGCCCATGGGGAGTGACACTAATAGGAGGTGTGGCCTTATTGGAGTAAGTGTGTCACCGTGGAGGTGGGCTTTGAAGTCTCTATGTTTTCTGCCTAGTGTGGAACTCTAGTCTCCTGGCTGCCTTCATTATCATGATGCAGAACTCTCAGCTCCTTCTCTGTCACCATGTCTGCTTGCAGGCTGCCATGCTTCCCACCTTAATAATGATGGGCTGAACTTCTGAAACAGTAAGCCAGCCCCCAATTAAATGTTTTCTTTTGTAAGAGTGGTCTTGGTCATGGTGTCTTTCCCAGCAATAAAACTCTAACTAATATAGACAAATTTAGAACCACTGTTCTATTCCCAGTGAAGGTGACTGTTCTATCCCCCCCCCACCCCACTCTCTCTTGAGGCAACTGCTAATCCATATTCTGATTAGTTTGTTCAGAGAAAGCCTATTTCTTATTTGCCCATGTTAAAGTCTAGGCTTTACATTAGTTAGGCTCACTCTATGAATCCTCTAGATAATCTTGCCAAACTATCAAATATTTTCTTTATTCCATGGGTTATTTTACTCTTGCTAGTGCTCTTTGATGCCCAATATTTTAAATGTTTCACAAAGTCATGCCCGTTTTTTTCTTTTGTTGCCTGTGGCTTCGGTGTTAAAACCAGAAAGTTATTGCTAAACTCAAATCATGAAGAATTCCCCTGTCTCCTGTTAAGAATTGTATAGCTACAGATCTTATTTTTTTTATATTTCTTTTTTTTTTACTATTTTTATTTTCTATATTCTTTGTTTACATTCCAAATGATTTCCCCTTTCCCAGATCCCCCCTCCCCATATGTTCCATAAACCTTCTTCTCTCCACCCATTCTCCAATCATCTCCCTCCTTTTTCTCTGTCCTTATATTCCCCTCCAACGCTAGATCAATCCTTTCCAGGATCAGGACCCTTTCCATACTTCTTCATGGGAGTCATTTGTTATGCGATTTGTGCCTTGGGTATTCAGAGCTTCTGGGCTAATTAATATCCACTTATCAGAGATTGCATTCCATGTGTATTCTTTTGTGATTGGGTTACCTCACTTAGGATGATATTTTCCAGATCAAGCCATTTGCCTAAAAATTTTGTGAATTCATTGTTTCTAATTGCTGAGTAGTATTCCATTGTGTAAATATACCACATTTTCTGTATCCATTCCTCCTTTGAGGGACATCAGGGTTCTTTCCAGCTTCTGGCAATTATAAATAAGGCTGCTATGAACATAATGGAGCATGTGTCTTTATTGCATGCCAGGGAATCCTTTGGGTACATGCCCAGGAGAGGTATAGCAGGGTCCCCCGGAAGTGTCATGTCCAGTTTTCTGAGGAACCGCCAGACTGATTTCCAAAGTGGTTGTACCATCTTACAGCCCCACCAGCAGTGGAGGAGTGTTCCTCTTTCTCCACATGCTCACCAACACCTGCTGTCTCCTGAGTTTTTGACCTTAGCCATTCTGACTGGTGTAAGGTGAAATCTCAGGGTTGTTTAGATTTGCATTTCCCTAATGACTAATGATGTTGAGCACTTCTTAAGGTGCCTCTCGGCCATCTGAATTTCTTCAGGTGAAAATTCTTTGTTTATATCTGTACCCCATTTTTTAATAGGGTTATTTGGTTCCCTGGGGTCTAACTTCTTGAGTTCTTTGTATATATTGGATATTAGCCCTCTATCAGATGTAGGGTTGGTGAATATCCTTTCCCAATTTGATGGTTGCCATTTTGTCCTTTTAACAGTGTCCTTTGCCTTACAGAAACTTTGTAATTTTATGAGGTTCCATTTGTCAATTCTTGATCTTAGAGCATAAGCTATTGGTGTTCTGTTCAGGAACTTTTCCCCTGTGCCCATGTCCTCAAGGGTTTTCCCCAGTTTCTTTTCTATTAGTTTCAGGGTGTCTGGTTTTACATGGAGGTCCTTGATCCACTTGGAGTGGAGTTTAGTACATGGAGATAAGAATGGATCAATTCACATTCTTCTGCAGGCTGACCTCCAATTGAACCAGCACCATTTGTTGAAAAGGCTATCTTTTTTCCATTGGATGTTTTCAGCTCCTTTGTTGAACATCAAGTGACCATAGGTGTGTGGATTCATTTCTGGGTCTTCAATTCTATTCCACTGGTCCACTTGTCTGACACTGTGCCAATACCATGTAGTTTTTAACACTATTGCTCTGTAGTATTGCTTGAAGTCAGGGATACTGATTCCCCCAGAATTTCTTTTGTTGTTGAGAATAGTTTTAGCTATCCTGGGTTTTTTGTTATTCCAGATGAATTTGAGAATTGCTTTTTCTAACTCTGTGAAGAACTGAGTTGGGATTTTGATGGGGATTGCGTTGAATCTGTAGATTGCTTTTGGCAAGATGGCCATTTTAACTATATTAATCCTGCCAATCCACGAGCATGGCAGATTTTTCCATTTTCTGAGGTCTTCTTCGATTTCCTTCTTCAGAGACCTGAAGTTCTTGTCGTATAGATCTTTCACTTGTTTGGTTAGAGTCACACCATGATACTTTATATTGTTTGTGGCTATTGTGAAGAGTGTCATTTCCCTAACTTCTTTCTCAGCCTGCTTATCCTTTGAGTATAGGAAGGCAACTGATTTGCTTGAGTTGATTTTATAACCAGCCACTTTGCTGAAATTGTTTATCAGCTGTAGGAGTTCTCTGGTGGAGGTTTTCGGGTCACTTAAGTAGACTATCATGTCATCTGCAAATAGTGATAATTTGACTTCTTCCTTTCCAATTTGTATCCCCTTGACCTCCTTATGTTGTTTAATTGCTCTAGCTAGAACTTCAAGTACTATATTGAAAAGATAAGGAAAGAGATGACAGCCTTGTCTAGTCCCTGATTTTAGTGGGATTGCTTCAAGATTCTCTCCATTTAGTTTGGTGTTGGCTACTGGTTTGCTATATATTGCTTTAACGATGTTTAGGTATGGCTGTTGAATTCCTGTTCTTTCCAAGACTTTTAGCATGAAAGGATGCTGAATTTTGTCAAATGCTTTTTCTGCATCTAATGAGATGATCATATGTTTTTTTTTTCCTTTAGTTTGTTTATGTAGTGGATTGCATTGATGGTTACAAATTTAGTCAGATCTTTTACACTGTTTAGTACATTAGTTTATCAAGTTACCTAATTATCCAGTTTCATTAGTCTCTCTAGTCTTATATAATTTTTTGACATGCAGTTTTCCACAGTTTTCATTTATAAAATCTTGTTTTACCCTGTGGCTGGAAGTAATAGTCTCTCTTTAGTTTCTGGTTTTAGTAATTTAATTCTTCATCCAGGCCAATCTAATTCAATGTTTGTCGGTTTAGTTGACCTTTTCAGAAATCACTTATTTTTCACCAGTTTCCCACTTTCTCTTTATGTATTTTTTCTTTGCTCTTATTTTCCTCCTCTTTTTGCTTTCTGTTTACTTTGCTCTTCTCCTGAAGCTTCTTGTAGTTAAAAATGAGGATAGTAACCTTAGAATTTTTCTTCTTTTTTAAATGCTGGAATTTGTAATAAACACTTTTCTCTTTTGCAGCCTTGTTAGCTGGATGTCCCAGATTCTAGAATTTTCAACTTTTATTGTCATTTATTTCAAAATATTTTGTAGTCTTTGTCACTTGTTCTTTGGACCATTTTTTTATGTTGTTCTGTTTGTTGGTTGGTTGGTTGGTTGGTTGGTTGGTTGGTTGGTTGGTTGGTTGGTTATTTTATCAGGGTCTCATTATGGAGCCCAGGCTGGCCTGTAATTTATGGTCATCATCTTCTGTCAGCTGCAGACTTCTAGGATAATAGGTATATGCTACCATGTCTAACCTGAACCACTGTTTATTTAGTAGCTTGTTACTGGGGACTCCTATCTCTGGTGTTGTTCCTAGATGATTTTAGGGTTACTTCTTCACCAAGAGTTAGTAGCTAGCCAAATAGAGCAGGGCCCCAAAATAGCAGTTCTGAGGAGTCCTTGCTGGAGCCTAGGAATGCTATAAGAGAAGAGAACTCTCTGTTTATCTCCTAATTGTGGGCCTCTGCTGACAGGCTAGATAGGAGTCAGTGACTGAAAGGAGCCACCTGGACACGGGATGGGTCAAATAGACTGGCAAGCCCAGTCCCCTCCACATCCAAGTTCCCAGCGTAAATTTCTGAAAGGTTCCCAGACTGGCAGCTTTCTGGTGCCTCTTGGAACTCTTCTTACTGTGAAGGAGCGCATATCTCCTTTCTCTCTACCATCTTTCTTTCTCTTACCTCTCCCCAGAAGAAGATTCTTCTGAAAGTCATGAACAGTTGAAGCCTGCTATGTGTTTTTCATGCATTTGTGCCATACCCATGTTTCCTTGTTTTATTTTATTTTATTAAAACATAAACTCACATCTCCCAAACTGGCTTAAGCTTGCCATGTAGCCAAGGATGCCCTTGAACTCCTGGTCCCCTTAGATCTAACTCCCAAGTGCTGGGATCACAGGTGTGTGCCCCTACACTTGGCTTTTCTGATGATGGTGAGGACTGAACCCAGGATTTCGTGCATGCTAGACAAAGCACTCTACCAACTGAGCTCGATCCCAGCTCCATGTGCTGCTGTGTTTGCCCTGCCTCTTGCTGCTGAGCCACCCCACCCCCACCAGCTCCTGGTTTTTAATAAGTCCATTGTAGCTAAAGGTATACTTTGTTGGTGTGAAGTTTTTTCAGTTTAGTGAGCCTTATTTTATGACCTACCATTGATCAAGTCTAGAGGATATTCCATGTTAGCTCTAGAAAGTGGGATTCCTCTGCTGTGGGGCTGACTGTTCTATAAGTATCAGTAGACCTGTATGACTTATATGTTATTCATGTCTTCTGTCTCCTTGCTGATCTTCTCCCCAGCTACTTTATCCATTACTTGGGTAGGACATTGATGCCTACGGTTGTTGAATTGTCTGTTTCTCTCTTGAGTTTTGCTAGCTTTTAATTCGTGTATTTTGATACTCAGTTGTTAAGTTCAGATATGCTGGTTAATGTTATGTGTTTGAATGTTTGTTGTTGTTATTGCTTTTCTCTAATGCCAAGATCAAGACATCAACATCCAACATGGAGTGTAGGTCTGGCTGAGGAGCTAAGGGAAGGAAGGATTGCTTTTCCTTAGGGTTATGGTTGGTCCCTAGTGAGTCATGCTACAAGGGATGGTCCCATACTGTGTTTGTATAGGCAACAGTATAGGCAACAGAACTTGGATTAAATGGAGTAGAATTTTTTAAGAGACCATGAAGTTGGAAAGAGGTGTGGATCCAGGAGGACTGAAGGGATTAAGTAATCTCATTGCCTATATTAAATTCTCAATGGAGTAATAAAAATATATTAAAATTGTTGTCTGATAATTTAGTATTTCATCTCTTTCGATTATTGAATGATACCTATGATTCTCCTCATCTTTCTTTCAATACATTTGTACCTTTAAATTTAAAATATGTTCTTAGCAGGACAAGGTGGTGCACACCTATATTGCTAGCCCTTGAGAGTCTCTGAGACAGGAGGAAAGCCTGAAATACACAGTAAGATCATCTTTTTAAGACATAAATATTGTAAAGTGGTCTTGGAGGTACAGTAGTTGGGGCATTTTAAAAAATCTATTTTGCAAATATCTGCCTCCTATGTGGAACATTTATTTTTACATTTAAGTGTAATTACAGGTGAGTTATCATTTCTACCTGCCTAATCTTAGTTTTGTATCTTTATCTTGGTATGTGCATGCATGTGTGTGATAGCACCTGTGTACCAGAGCATGCGTGTGGTGGTTTGGCTTTACCTTCCACCTTAAGACAAGGTCTCTCTTACTACTCATTTCTATGGAGAGCAGGTTAGCTGGCCTGCGGTCTTCCCTGGTCTCTCCTGTCTCTGACTCCTGTCTTAGCATTGAAGCAGTAGGATTGCTGTATCCTGATTTGGTTTTTGGAGATCTAAATTTGTGTCCTCATGTCAGCACAGCAGAATTTTACTGACTGGGCCATATCTGCCTAAGTTTAATTTTTCACCATTCCCAAATATGTGTGTGTGTGTGTGTGTGTGTGTGTGTGTGTGTGTGTGTGTTTGAAGTCTCTGCCACCAAATTCATCATTTTCTTCTTAACATTAAACTTTTTATTGATCTCGTATATTATATTTTTCATTGAAGACATGGCAGCTTTCATGTCTAGAAGACATTTTTCTTTTCCTGGTTGTTTCCCACAGCTTCAACATGTAGAAAACCACTCTCAGAGAGATGTGTTAAGAATCAGACATTGACAACAGGCCAAGTACCAGATAGACAGATGACGGACACCAGAGATATAGCAGCTTGTAGAGACGATCTAGTCACACAGACTGAGAGATTGGCTTCTTGGTTCCACAGAGTTAAAGAGACTGGTGAGTCTAAGTATAATCCCAAAACAGTTATAGAGAACCTGAAAGAGGCTGATGCCGAAATCAGCCTGGACTGATTTCATGCCCAGAAACCAAGCAAGCACTTTATTTTCTTCCTCGTTCATGGCCTGTTAATCCAGAATTTGTGACAAGGATTACCTCGTCCTAGGGAGCTGACTGGACCAGCTTGAGAAAACAGGAAATGCTGCCTCTATCTAACCTAGCTTCCCACCCACTACCTGGACTCTGTTTTGGGGGTGAACCTCAGCATGCCCTCATGATGCTGGTTTCTTTTGGTGGTTAGGATGATGCCAGATAGCTGTGAGCAGAGCTGATTCCTGAATAGAACAGCTCTCTGAGGAGGGGAGAGTGCAGCTGGGTCTGCAGTCAATAGCAAGTTGTCTTTGCCCCTAAGGAATTCCAAAATGTCACCGCTTAGTCACCATAGAGGAGCCAACACATATGTTTTCAGTATGATTCTGTTTTTCTTTATAGTAGATTACTTTTGTAGTGAAATAATAACCTTGTCATGTCTACAGTAAATACTGATTTTTAACTTAAACATGTCCACTCATTTTGAAGTGAAGCAAGAGTTATTGTCTTTTGTTTTGTTTACTTGTTTTTTTGTTTTTTACTTTGGTTTGTTTTTATTTAAGATACAGGGACTCCTTATGTAGTCAAGACTGGCCTTAAACTAGAGGCCCCTTCTGCTCTCAGCCTTCCAAGCACTGGCATTACAAGATGCATCAGGTGCCAAGAACAACAATAACATTGTTCATGCTAAGTTCTCTGGAGTTCCAGCAGTCTAACATAAATTACTCAATACCTAGAGCATATATTCTAGAATCCCTGGAAACCTAACTTTCTGACCCCCCATTAGATAAACCCTTAATTTTGTTTTTGTTCCTTCACACTTAGAGCACTACTGTCTCTAATGCTGTGGAAATGCTGTGCCGAACTCTTCTATCCCCTTCCAACAAGTGGAAACCATGCTGAATTCTTCTATCCCCAAGTAGGGAGGAGCAGGAAGTGAGGTGAATGGCGATGGCTAGCATCAAGGAAAACCTGAGGCTGTGAGGAATGGCAAATACTTTGTTAAGCTCATGGACCTAGCCCCCACTTAGTTACTTGCATGTGCACCCCTGAATCTATGATCCTGCAGCTATCCTTTCCAGCCCCCTAAGATGATACCCCCTTATTCACCCACAAAAAAAAAAAAAAAAAAAAAAAAAAAAAAAACCTTTCAGAATCAATTGGATGGCTGTTGTGTGGCTGCTGTGCTGAAAAGGTTGCAAATGCAATCTGGAGAAAATCTTTCATGACAGGAAATAAACAATAACAGAACAAAGAAGACAGTCAGACAGACAAAACCTCAACATTTCATTCACTTCCAGGTTGAAAACTCAAAGTCAAACCACGTTGTAATATTCTCACAATATTAGCCTGTTATGCTCACCAAGGCATTTTATTATAAAGGAGTCAGACCTGATTTAAAAGGAAGAAGAAAGGAAAAGCCACCGTTTGGCCGTGGAGCTGATGTGCCCAGTGCCTAGGTGACAGATTTGTAACATTCATGCTTTGCCCTACAAGCCACTCACTGTGGCCCCCCCTGCTATACATCCTCTAGGATTCTCTGCTGTTTCTCTGTCTGCTTGACTCAGATTTACAAACACAGGTATGGAAAACAGAATGTACCTCAAACCCAGTTTAGTTGAAGAACTTGAAGCCTGGGGTGTGAATTAAATCTCCCCGGTGTTAGCTGAATAAAGATTGTTAGTCCTGTCTTTGGTCTGTGCCTTTTGCTTTGAAAATGACCTTCATTTATTATTTACGCAGACTCATTGGGAATGAAGTTTATCTATCGGCATTTTCCCTTAGTTGAACAGTGGTGGACTCCCAATCTCTCACACTCTGGATCTGATCTCAATAATCCTGCTCTTTGTAATCCTGATCTCCATACTCCGAGGAGTATCTGGACTAGGCATCCTCATACTCTCAATCTTTGTCCTCCAGATCTCCGTACTCCCCATCTCCGTGCTCCCCATCTCCGTACTCCTGTTCTCCGTTGTCTGTTTCTTGGTGCTCCTGCTCGCTGTATTCTGGACCTCGGTGCTCCTGCTCTCTTTACTCCGGATCTCGGTGCTCCTGCTCTCTGTACTCCGGATCTCGGTGCTCCTGCTCTCGGTACTCCGGATCTCGATGCTCCTGCTCTCTGTACTCCAGATCTCGGTGCTCCTGCTCTCTGTACTCCCACTCCCTGTAGTCCTACTCTCAGGACTCCCACTCTCGGTACTCCGGATCTCAATACTCCTGCTCTCAGTACTCCGGATCTCAGTACCCCTGCTCTCTGTACTCCGGATCTCAGTACCCCTGCTCTCTGTACTCCGGATCTCAGTGCGCCGGTTCTCTGTATTCTGGATCTCAGTACTCCTGCTCTCTGTGCTCTGGATCTTGGCACTCCTGCTCTCCGTATTCTGGATCTCCCTACTCCAGATCTCTGTACTCTGGTTCTCCGTCCTCCTGCTCTCTGTATTCTGGATCTCCGTCCTCCTGCTCTCTGTACTCTGGACCTCCGTCCTCCTGCACTCTGTACTCTGGATCTCTGTCCTACACTCTGTACGCTGGATCTCTGTCCTGCACTCTGTATGCTGGATCTCTGTCCTGCACTCTGTACGCTGGATCTCTGTCCTGCACTCTGTACGCTGGATCTCTGTCCTGCACTCTGTACTCTGGATCTCCGTCCTCCCGCACTCTGTACTCTGGATCTCCGTCCTCCCGCACTCTGTACTCTGGATCTCTGTCCTCCCGCAGTCTGTACTCTGGATCTCCGTCCTCCCACAGTCTTTACTCTCGATCTCCGTCCTCCTGTTCTGGATCTCTGTACTCTGGATCTCCGTACTCTGGATCTCTGTACTCTGGATCTCCGTACTCTGGATCTCTGTACTCTGGATCTCAGTACTCCTGCTCTCCGTACTCCCGATCTCTGTAATCCTGATTTCAAGTTGGCACTGTTATGGGAAGGGTTCCACAAAGATGCGTATAATATTCTAATAAATACTCATTACAAAGATAATCTAATCTTTTTAAAACCTAGAAGTTATTTGGCATAATAAATACCATAGGATCATTAATTTATTGGATTTTTGTTGTGTTTTTGTTTGATTTTTGTTTTTGTTTGTTTGTTTCTCAAGATGGGGTTTCTCTGTATAGCCCTTGCTGTCCTGGAACTCAATCTGTAGACCAGGCTGACCTTGAACTCAGAAATCTGCCTGCTTCTGCCTCCCAAGTGCTGGGATTAAAGGCAACACCACTGCCTGGCTGGATTAAATGTATTTATGAAAGGTCATGGTGGCTCTGACTTAAAATCTCAGCTAGAAAGGTGGAGGTAGGAGGACTGCCTGGAAAGTCAGTTTGGGCTAGAAAGCTCAACTGGTTACAAAAACTAAACAAGAAAAAAAATGTTTATTCATGATGCTCAATAGCATCTGACCCGAAAAGGGAAAGATTATTGAATAAGAACTCAGTAAAATACAAATATTAATAATGCTATTTAGAAAACTTATTTAGAAAATTTATTTAGAAAACTAATTTAGAAAGCAGGCATGGGAACTTTATGCTGTCCCCCCAGAGCTCCGCTGTCTAGACACCTCTCTGCCCTCCTTGGCCAGGAACATCCAGGGTAGATCCTTCCCCCTACCCACGGAGTCCTCATAGGCCATGCCCAGCTGCCCTTGGCTGCATGCTGTTCCCTGACTCAGCTCCATTGTCCAGCCACTGCTCTGCCCACCTTTACCAGGCCTGCTACACAAGGAACATCCAGGTTAGACCATCGCCCCTGACCCTCAACCCCAATCCCCTGCCTCCCAGTGTCCCCCGAGGCACACCCAGCTGCTCTGAGGTGTGCACTGCCTCCTGAGTTCCATTATCCAGCCCAAGGCTGCCCAGTGGAGGCCTGCTGCACCAGGAGCATCCAGGGACCACCAGATGCCTAAAGGCCAGTATAAGAACACAATCAACAAGAGTCAGAACAATATGGCACCTTAGGGTCACAGCTATCTTCCTACAGCAAGCCCTGGATAGCCTAACACAACAGAAGCACAATTAAATGATCTTAAATCCAATCTAATAAAGGGGATCGAGGCCTTCAAAGAGGAAATGAATAAAACTCTTAAAGAAATAGAGCAAAATGCAATCAAACAGGCAGAGGCTTTTACAGAGGAAATGAATAAATCCCTTAAAGAAATGAAGGAAAATACAATAAACAGGTAAAGAAAAAATGAATTAAACTGTTCAAGACCTGAAAATAGAAGCAATAGAGAAAATACAAACTGAGACAACTCTGGATGTGGAGAACCTAGGGGAGAACATAAACAACAGATGCAAGCATCAACAGAATACAAGAAATGAAAGAGTCTCAGGCATAGAAGATATGATAGAAGAAAATGAAACATCAAAGAAAATGTTAAATCAAAAGAATTCCTGACACAAATATCCAAGACATTTAGGATACTATGAAAAGACCTACCAGAAAAATAATAGGAATAGAAGAAGGTAAAGAAGAATCCCAGCTCCAAGGACCAGAAAATATTTTCAACAAAATCATAGCAGAAAGTTTCTCCAACCTAAAGAAAGAGATGCCTATGAACATACAAGAAGATTACAGAACTCCAATTAGATTGGACCAGAAATAAATCCTTTCACCACATAATAATCAAAACACTAAATCTACAGAACAAAGAAAGAATACTAAAAGCTGCAAGGGAAAAAGGCCAAGTAACATATGAAGGCAGAACTATCAGAATTACACCTGACTTCTCAAAAAAAGACTCTAAAATCTAGAAGGGACTGAACAGATGTCTTGCAGCCTCTAAGAAACCACAGATTCCCAACTATACTTCTATACTCAGCAAAACTCTCAATCACCATAGATAGATTAAACAAGATATTCCAAGACAAAACCAAATTTAAACAATATCTATGTACAAATCATCCCTACAAAAATACTAGAAGCAAAACTCCAACTCAAAGAGGTTAACTACACCTAATAAAACACAGTAAATAAATAATTCCATACCAGCAAAAACAAAATAAGGGAAACACACACACACACACACAAACACCACCAACATCAAAATAGCAAGAATTAACAATTGATGGTCATTAACATCTTTCTTATCAATGGACTTAATTCCCCAATAGAAGACACAGGTTAACAGAATAATGTAAACAAATAATCCATCATTCTCTTCCATACAAGAAACACACATCAGCAATAAAGATAGACATTACCTCATGGTAAAGGGTTGGATTTTTTTCAAGCCATCAGACCCAATAAACAATCTGTAGTAGTCATTCTAATATCTAATAAAATCAACTTTCAACCAAAATTAATCAAATGAGACAAGGAAGGACACTTTATACTCATCAAAGGAAAAAAAATCTAACAAGATGATGTCACAACTCCAAGGTCACCCACATTTGTAAAAGATGCATTACTAAAGTTCAATTCATACATTTATAGTGTGAGACTTCAATACACTACCCTCACCAATGGACAGATGATCAATTAGATAGAAACTAAGAAAACAATACAATGAATCTACTAAACTAAGAGCTGGTTCTTTGAGAAAATCAACAAGATAGACAAACCCCTTAGCCAAACTAACTAAAAGGCAGATAGATAGTTTCTAAATTAACAAAATTAGAAATGAAAAGGGAAGCATAGCAACAGACACCGAGGAAATTCAAAGAATCAGTAGGTCTTGCTTCAAAAGCCTGTACTCCACAAAATTAGAAAATCTAAATGAAAGGGACAATGGAAGGCTTATTCTTTTGTGTTTGGGCAAAATGTTCCATTTTCTTTTTTTTTCTTTCTTTCTTTCTTTTTTTATTCGATATACTTTTATTTACATTTCAAATGATTTCCCCTTTTCTGGTCCCCCACTCCCCGAAAGTTACATAAGCCCCCTTCCCTTCCCAATATTCCTTTTTCTTGATAGACACAACTTACCAAAGTTAAATCAAGATCAGGTAAACAACTTAAAAAGTCCTATAACCCCCTAAAAGATAAAGTCATTAAACCTCCCAACAACAACAAAAACAAAACAAACTCAAAACAAACAAAAAACCAAACCAGGGCCAGATGGTTTTAGTGAAAAATTCTACCAGACTTTCAAAGAAGAGTTAATACCAATATTGCTCAAACTATTCCACAAAATAGAAACTGAAAGGACATTGCCAAACTCATTCTATGGGGCCACAAAAAGACTTGAAAAAGAAAGAGAATTTCAGACCAATTTCTCTTATGAACACTGATGCAAAAACACTCAATAAAATACTTCCAAGCCAAATCAAAAAACACATCAAAAATACCATCCACCATGATCAAGTAGGCTTTATCCCAGGGATGCAGGGGCTGTTATACATACAAAAAAAAATCATCAACATAATCCACCATATAAACAAACTGAAAGAAGAACATCACATGATCATCTTATTAGATGCTGAAAATGCCTTTGACAAAATCCAAAAGCTCTTCATGTTAAAGGTCTTGGAAAGATCAAGGATAAACTGTGCATAATCTAAACATAATAAAAGCAATATACAGCAAGCCAATAGCCAACATCAAATTAAATGAAAAGAAACTTAAAACTGCGCACTCTCTCCCTATCTAATCAACATAGCACTTGAAGTTCTTGCTAGAGCAACAAGACAACTAAGGGAGGTCAAGGGGATACAACTTGGAAAGCAAAAAGTCAAAGTATCACTATTCGCAAATGATATAATATACATAAGTGACCCCAAAAATTCTAACAGAGAACTCCTATAGCTGATAAACATCTTCAGCAAAGTGGCTGGGTACAAAATTAACTCAAAGAAATCAGTAGCCCTCCTTTATACAAATGATAATCAGGCTGAGAAAAAATTAAGTAAACAACACCCATTTAATGAACACAAATAATATAAAGCATCTTGTCTTAACTCTGACCAAGCAAATGAAAGATCTGTATGACAAGAACTTCAAGTCTCTGAAGAAAGAAATCCAGGAAGACCTCAGAAGATGAGAAGATGTCCCATACTCATAGATTAGCAGTATTAACATAGTGAAAATGGATGTCTTCCCAAAAGCAATCTATAGATTCAGTGAGTGCCCATCAAAATTCCAACATAATTCTTTACAGAACTTGAAACATTAATCCTCAAACTTCATATGGAAAAATGAAACAAACCATAAAAACTAACAATATCAAACAAAAACAAGGCAAGCAAACAAAAACAGGATAGCTAAAATAATTCTGTACAACAACAAAAAAATATTCTGGAGAAAATCATCATCCCTGATTTCAAGCTATACTACAGAGCAATAGCAATAAAGACCGAATGATTTTGGTATAGAAACAGACAGATCAACAGAATAGAATCAAAGATTCACACATAAACCTGCACACTTGAAATTTGACAAAGAAGCCAAAAACATACAATATAAGAACAAACGCATCTTCAGCAAATGGTGCTGGCCGAACAGGATGTCTGCATCTATAAAAATCATAGCTATCAGCTCCACACAAAACTCAAGTCCAAGTGGAACAAAGACCTCAATATAAAAACAGATTGCCTTGAGCTCATTGTCACATTGACAAATTTCTGATCAAAACACCAATAGCTCAGGCACTAAGATCAAAATTAATAAATGGTACCTCATGAAACTGAAAAGCTGTAAGGCAAAGGACACCAGCACTAGGACAAAATGGCAGTCTACAGATAGGGAAAAGATCTTCGCCAGCACTACATCAGAGGACTAATATCCAACATACATAAGGAACTCAAGAAATTAGACACAAACCAAATAACCCAATTGAAAATGAGGTACAGAGCTAAACAGAGACTTCTCAACAAAGGAGTCTCTAAAAGCTGAGAAGCGCTTAAAGTAATATTTGATGTCCTCAGTCATCATGGAAATACAAATCAAAAGGACTCTGAAATTCCATCTTATACCCATCAGAATGGCTAAGTTCAAAAACTCAAGAAATGTTGAGGAGGATGTGGAGCAAGGGATACACTCCTCCATTGTTGGTTTAAGCACAAACTTGTACAACCACTTTGGAAATCAGTTTGTCAGTTTCTCAGAAAATTGGAGATAGTTCTACCCCAGGACCCAGCTATACCACTTCTGGGTATATATCCCAAAGGACACTTGCTTAACTATGCTCATAGCAGTTTTATTCATAATAGCCCAAAACTGGAAACAACTTAGATGTCCCTCAACAACAACAACAAAAAAAGATAAAGAAAATGTGGTGTATCTACACAATAGAATACTGTTTAGCTATTAAAAACAAAGACATCATAAACTTTGCAGGCAAATGGTTGGAACTAGAAAATATCATGCTGAGTGTAATAACCCAGAAAGACACATATGATATGTGCTCACTTACAAATTGGAATTAGCCATAAAGTACAGAATAACCACAGACCCAAAGAAACTAAGTAATAAGGAAGACCCAAGGGAGGATTCATAAATCTCACCCAGAGGGAGAAAATAGTCATCAGAGGTAAAGAGACAGGATAACTGGGTGGGAGAGAGGATGAGGAGGAATGGGGATGGGGTTCAAGTGTAGAGAGAGGGGGCAGGTGGGAGGTGTAGTAGTGAGAATGGAAATCGGTGGATGGCATATTTGGGAGACCTAGGACACAGAGGCCTCTGGGAGTCTACAGCCTACAGCCTAGCTGAGATTCCTACCAGCTGGGTATATGAAGACTGAAGTGGCCACCTCCTGTGGCCAGGTTGGACTTCTAGTGGAGGGAGGGGGACATCAACCCACCCACAAAACCCAAAATGTGTCTTGCCTACAAGATATGCAGTGATAAAGATGGAGCAGAGGCTGAGGGAGAGGCCTACCAAGGACTGCCCCAACTTGAAAGCCGTTCCATGCGAGAGAGTCAGCCCCTGACACTATTAATGATACTCTGCTATGCTTGCAGACAAGAACTTAGCATAACTGTCTTGTGAGAGTCTTCACCCAGCAGCAGATGGAAACAGACGCAGAGACCCGCATCAAACATTAGGCGGAGCTCGGGGAGTCTTGTGGTAGAATTGGGGATAGAACTGAGCAAGTCAGAGTGGTTAAGGACACCACAAGAAGACCTACAGAGTCAACTAACCTAGGTCTGTGGGGGCTAACAGAGACTGGACAATGAGCATTCATGGGTTCATTAGGTTCCCTACACATCTATAGATGATATACAGCTTGGTCTCCATGTGGGTCTCCTAACAATTGAGACTGTCTGAGGCTGTCTCTGACTCTGTTGCATACTATTGGATCCCCTTCCCCTAACTGTACTGACTGGTTGGACCTCAGTGGGAGAGGATGTTCTTAGTCTCGATGTCCCAGGGCAGGCTGGAACCCAGGAGGGGCAAGTTGTTCTTCTGTAAGGAGAAGGGAAGGCGGTAATGTGGAAAGGGATTTGTTAGGTTGGGACAAGTAGGAGAGGAAGGAGGGGCTGTGATCAGGATGTAAAATGAATGAATGAATGAATGAATGAATGAATGAATAAATAAATAAATAAATAAATAAATAAATAAATAAATAAGAGGAAATAGTGTCACATGCCTGTAATCTCAGTACTTGAGAGGCAGAAACAGGACGATATTGAGTTCAAGAGCAGCCTGGCATAAAAATGTGTGTGTGTGTGTGTGTGTGTGCACACGTGTGCACGTGCTGCAGAAAGGCCACTATATGGGGTACAGAAAAAATGTGCATCCCATCCATGTAATACATAAGCTGGGTGATCTGAAAAATCTTAATTTTTCATGATGCATAAAATGAAAACTCTGCTAAAAAAAAAGTTATGAGGATCAAATCAAAAAATGCATGAGAGATTGTTGCAGTTCAAAAGTGAGGTAACAACACAGCAGGGAGCTATATGTGTGCATCCCTGGCATCTAACAGTGACTGACACATGGTAAACTCTCAATAAACATTAGCTAAATCCATGTTTTAAAAAACAAAGATGATTATAGGGAAAATATTTAGGGAGGGATAAAGCCAAGTGTATAGGCAGAGCAGACGAAGGGGCACAAAAGTTGTATCCCTTTCTGAATGAAAATGATTGGCATCTCTCCCTTCTCAAAGGCAGAGGTAATGGAAGCAAAGAAAAGAGGGTCAAGTTGGCCAGTCCGAAACTCTGCCCTTTCTGGTTCACTGCCCCAGTCTCCCTCACCGCTCAATCCTTCAGATTCTTTAGTGTCATCGTACATTGACCCATCAATTTGAGAGTCATCATTAAGCTATTGCATCCCATGCTCTGATTAAGACTCTTATGTCTTCCTTTTGGCCATTAAAAAAGCAGTGCTGCCTTTCATTTATACTACACGCAGCTAACCCAGGATTCTTTCTTCTGCTATCCCTCTCTGACATCTACAGTGGGCAGTGAGAAAGTCAGCAGACTGAAGGGACAGCTTAAGAGGGTAGTCAGTAAAAAGTCCTTCTGCCTTCAAGTCCTAAATGATTACAGCCAAACACTCTGGGGATGGAGGGTCTTTTAAAGTTGTGTTTATCTGACTGTTCTTTTTTAGTCTTACAGTCATGTATCATCATACACATAGGAATCTCATAAAAAAAATGCCCCTCTCTATCATACAGACCGGATTTGTAGGGCTCTGTGGAAGAAATACATGTCTAAATGTCAACTTAACAAACAAACAAACCCACCCTGCCCCTGTGGGTTGCATGTTCTTAGTATTTGGCAGACAAGTAGAACACCCCAAACCACACATGCTTTGGATCACCCAAACAAACTTAAATATACTTAGTTTAGACAATCACCTTCAACCCACTTAATAAGTTTCAGCTAAATTGTCAGCCCCTCATTCCCTTCAGTCCCAGTTGGCAAAATGGTCAGATAAAAAAATCTACCTAATTTTTTCAAGAACAAACAAAAACAGTTCTGCTTGGACTAGAGGGTTGGCTCAGTAGTTAAGAGCACTTACTGCTCTTGCACCGGACCTTGGTTCACTTCCCAGAACCCACATGGTGGCTCACAACCATCTGTAACTCAAGTACCAGGGGAATCTGATGTCCTCTTCTGACTTTAGTGAGCACCAGGCACACACATCTCCCTGTATATACATACAGGCAAAAACATGTTCTACACATAAAAGAATCTTTAACAAAGTTCTACTTGCAAAGAACAAGTAATGATAATAAGGCTTTGGTCCTTGAAGGTTACAGAAGACTAATGAGATAATGTCTAAAACCTGTTTGAGCTGCATGTGTGAAAAGGCTTCATGGAGACAGGAGAATGCAAGAACCCTTTGTGTCTGAAGATTCTCAGTCTCCTGAAGAACATAGGAAATAAACTCTTTACAAGTGTGTATGTGAGAATTCTGTCAGCCCCAGCCAGGATGGGTTGAAAAGTGTGTGTTGTTATTTCCATCATAACAAATCAGAATCTTAGCTTCAGATGAAAGATTTCCCAAGAAAAGTCCAACACAGACCCAAGACTATTAGGTAATGCATTCACAAACTTCAGTGTCAAGTTCAGCTCTTGGTCAATCTTGCTTGCATAAAAAGCAGTGTTCCTTGCCCCTTCCAACACTCCAAAGGCACCCTGTGGCATTCCCTCACTATCCTAAATTATTAAAAATTTAAGTTTATTAATGGAATAAATATCTTAGATTAAATAATTAAGATAATTAACTAAATAATTAGAATAATTAAATAACAAATAATTAAAAATAAAAAAGTCATGAAGCACATTCTCTTTGGAGTATGCAAGTCATCAAAATATATTCAAAAAACATAGACCACATAGTGGATTTTCATAACTTAAAGTTCAATTCTATGATGTGCAAACATTTATCTTGCTTCTTCATGCAAATCCCTTCTCTTAAAGGTATACAAAAGTCCTGTTTCTTCCTGCATCATCTCTTACACTTAACAATTATACATAAGAAAATTAATTTCTCATGAACCTTACAAAATTAGAAAACAAGACACAGAGTTTAGCCAAGAATTTTTCTAATGGGGATGTCAAAAATATTAGGTATTTTCTCTTCTTATAAATGCCTGTTGGTCAGTAAATCTCCCACTTGTAGTTTCAAAATCAGCATCATTTCATGTCATAGAACTTTACTTGATGACATAACTTTCACTGAATCTTAAACATTTTGTAGAATAATCAAGTGGCAGAATTTGTCTTAGGGGGGGAAAACTCAAATGTCAAAGGTGGGATGAGCTTTCCTATATAGTTCCTGATTAAGCCCTTGTCACACAGGGACTTAACTTTACAAATATTATGACAACTGGTGGACAAGGGCTAGTCATGACCTTTTCAGATACAAAGGAAACCCTTTTCCTTCTTAGAGCTTGTATTCTAGCAGCAAGCTTCCCAACACATATGAGAACTCACTTGAGGGAGGAAGTGTGGTTATAAAAAACGACCCTTGGGTCCCACCTCAGATTTCCTGAGTGCATTCTGGAAGTAGAACTCTTGGGTCTAGATTTAAATTTTAAACAAAACTTTAAAGCATCTCGGGAAATTCTATATATTATAACGTTTGAGAACCAAGGTGCTGGTGGTCTGAGAGATGTGCACAAAAACATGTCAGAGGAAAAAAATATCAATTGGAGACATTGTCTTTTAGGGACATAGGAAAAAAGAAAAGAAAGTGAGTATATCTACCCAAAGGCCACACTGGTTAACTGAGAGCTAGAGGCCCTCTTTATGTCACAGATCCCTAGTCTCTAGACGCAGAAGCAACTTCCTGCAGCCTTTCCTGATAGTCCTCTCATGCAATATGTAAGATACTCAGAGTACCTTCCGAAATGTGACGCACAGTGTTTGTGGAGCATGGTAGACACGACAAAGGGCGGGGTGACAACTGTTTTCTGATGAAAAATGCATCAGAAAAATATAATTCTGAGGATCATATAAAACAAAACCTAGAGGAAACTGTCCTTGGTCTAGGAATCCTAGCTCCTAATATTAGAAATGTAATTTCTTCGTTCCCACAGGAATTAATTGTATATCAATTTAATATATAGTTGAAGGGTTTTTGATTATTATTATTACATATACCTTTGAGGGAATCTAACTATGACTGGATTTGAGATTTCAGTGGTGGCACACGCCTTTATTCCCAGCACTTGGGAGGCAGAGGCAGGTGGATTTCTGAGTTCGAGGCCAGCCTGGTCTACAGAGAGAGTTCCAGGACAGTCAGGGCTACACAGAGAAACCCTGTCTCGAAAAACCTAAAAAAAGAAAAATAAATAAAAATTAAAAAAAAAGAATGTTTCAACAATTCACCATACTGCAAAATCTCGTTGACTCATTAATGAGTTTGTTGACCCTGTGTGAGGATTCAGCTTGCTCATCTGTAAAATGGGTACCAGACTGTATCTTATTAAACCAAAATGCCCAAGGCCTTGCAAGAACTTTCTGAAATAAAGGCTTATTGAGCCACTGAGGAGGCCAAGGAGAAAAATAAATCACTTGGTTCTGGGACAAATTCTACGACTGCTGAAGGGGGTAGATGGCTAGGTCCTTGTGTCTAAAAGGGCAGAGCACTTTACAATGGAAACGTTGCTCTGTACATACTACGAACATTGAGTCCACACTGGCTACTGATAATAAGGTGGGTTTACCTGAAGCAATGAAGGCTTTGTGATGGGAAAGCAACTAGAGAAGAAGGCAGGGCCTCTGGGTTGGTGAGTGCCGCAAGGGGCATAGACAGGGACCTAGGCAGTCAGAGCAGCTTTGAGGGAAGCTTTTAACGTACATTCAAAACCAGAACAAATGGCTTTCATTCTTTGGGGCCTGTAGCTTGCTTCCGAATAACTTCCTGTGTCATTTCTCTTTTCTCACATCCCCTGGCCCTTTGTCATCAAATGTAGGACATCTCAGAAGCTTTCTCTTATCAATCTGTCTTCCTGGTCTTGGCTCTTTCCACTCATCCATGACGCTTCCCACACTAGTACCTAACTGAGGTTTATGTGGGAGGATCACATGGGAGAATTTTTGTAAAAGTGCTCCGTAAGCTGTAAAGCACTATACAGATGAAGTGGATTATTATTAGTCTTTTATGGAACTCAGCCATAAAGATACAAAGTGACCCAGAAAAGAAGAAGAAGAAGAAGAAGAAGAAGAAGAAGAAGAAGAAGAAGAAGAAGAAGAAGAAGAAGAAGAAGAAGAAGAAGAAGAAGAAGAAGAAGAAGAAGTGGAAAACAGGGTAGGCAAATCTGAAACACATCTACAGTGCTGGAACATATCTTACATTATTATGTCAGTAGGTTCTTATAAGCACTGGGGGAGTGAAGGAAAATGCAAAACACAAAGGTTTATATCTCTGCCACATCAGGACTGATATCAAGGAGGAAGGCCACGCACTTAAAAGTCAAGGATCGCTTCCCATATACAACTAGAATGCCACCAAGAACACCAAATCTTCACTTGAAAGTCACTTGATATGAAAGAACACTAAGCAGGGTGTTGCTGCCACCACCACCACCGCCACCACCACCACCACCACCACCACCACCACCACCCTGCCCCAGGGCAGAGTGAAACGGTGTGGTCCTTACCTTCGGTCCATCAAATGCAGTCTTGTACAAATGGCAGAAGCTCACTAACAGTGGAATTTTCTCCTGACTC